>NC_141756.1:39887007-40487007 GCF_982258835.1 Parasteatoda tepidariorum | reverse complement strand
TTTGCATAGAATAAACATAATGACTGGAAAATTAACTAAGCCTATATCAACTCGATTCTCATAAGTTATACGTAAAATTCTATTTCCTACTTTTTTGTTCGAAACCATAAAAAAAGTTTTCTTAAAAATTATTTTATTTTATATTAGGATTCGTAAAATCTTTAAAAAATTCCGCTTTACTTTTTTTTCTAACATTTTCTCATAAATTCATTCTATTGAAGCAGTATTAAGGTAGTATCCATTATAGTATGCTTGGGTCTTATTAAAAAGAGCAACTATTACCTTAATACCAGCAGAGTTGATTACCAAAATTAATTAAGCATCATTAGTGTCAATATTAGTATGGCGAATTTTTATGATTCTCATTAACGAATCAGTATCTTTTCTCAATCTTTATTTTTTTGCAAAAAACTTTTTCATTCAATTATGATTTCTTTTAAATAATTTAATTTTATGAATATCATTTAAAAACTACAATTATAAGCAAATTAAACTCTTGGTTTCAGATAACCTTAAGAATACTAATTCAGTGACATAGCCATGCTATCCGCATTGATCACTGAGCTCGTAAAAAGTATTTAAACATTTAAGAACGTGCAATAAAGTCATAAATATGAATTGTATGTGGTTTTATTATAACAATGGTTAATGTTAAATCAATGTTAAAAAATTATTTTTCAAATTCTCTCCCGAATGGACTAAGAAAAATTTTCAAATAATTTTTAGAATCAGAAGCTAAAATTGCTTCTTGTAGTTGATGTTCGATTTCCCGAACTCTAGCACCAACGGTTCTTAAGTTATAAAAGATTTAAAATAGCTTTCAGCGACAAGACAGATTAAAAACAGAGTAAGCACAAAAGGAAAGTTAAAAAACAATTAACTTACACATTTTAAATGTTTTTAGGCTGGTATAATGGGACACTGCTTGCTGATAAATCTATTGGAAGAAGATCTCGATACACAAGAAATGATTATAAATAAGAACGAACAGCTATTTGTATTCATTAGAGAGGCTGATTTACTTTCGCAAATGGATTTAGAAGTGCCCCCTGTTGCTAAGACAGCACTTTATCAACATCAAAAGCTCAAACAACACAAAAGTTATTTAGAAGTAAGATGATGTACTTTTCTTTTAATGTCTATGTTACCGGCAAAGTATGAAACGCCGGCATTGTATAGGATGCCTAGGCATTGTATAGAATGCCGGATGTTTTTAGGCAAACTATGAAATGTGAGAAGTATTACATACTTTCCCTAGGCATTGTATAAAATGCCTAGGCATTCTATAGAATGCCAAATGCTATTTAGGCAAAGTATGAAATAAACGTCCTGATGAGGTTATTATGTAAATGATGTGCATGTGAATGACCAAAATCGGTGGATGTTGACTTTCACCGGTGAATGTTGACAATCACGTTGTCGCTTTGGTGAATGTCCGAAATATTTATTACATCCGATTTGATATTAATTTATTCATGGATATAATTACATTTGCCCGATACTCCAAACACTCATGTTAATTCTAATCTATCGTCAGTAAGCATTAAAATATCGAAAAATGTAATTATATTCACGAATAAATTAATATCAAATCGGATGACGTTTTGAATTTGTCATTTTTGAATGACATTTTGACGAATCGGAGATGTATACTTTGCCGGTTTCTCATTTGGCATTCTATAGAATGCCTAGGCAATGTGTGAAATATAAATCATTTCATACTTTGCCGGCTAATTTTAGGCATTCTATGCAATGCCGGATTTCATACTTTGCCGGTAACATCTATATTAAAAATACTTTTACTTGTTTTACTTTATCACTGTTAAATAGCAATCTATCGACTTAATAGATTTGAGGATTAATCTCTGCATGCTTTCGTTGCGATTTATCTCTGCATTGTTTCGATTTTAAACCCAAATATAAAAACAAGGGAATTTTCTGTTAAATATTGAATTATTCCTTGGCTACGTTTTTTACTGAGTCAAAAAGATATATATCATAGTGAGTTCACCTGATCAAATGGAATGAAAATTAGTAGTAATCTTGATCAACTTGCATTCGTAAAGAACTTCTTGTTTTAAACTAACTAATATTTGCTTCATATAGGGATGAAATACGAAAATCTGACTTCGTTAACTAAATAACCCTTATGTTAGTACTGTGGTTTGGTGTGAAAAATTAATAGTGTATGAACTGAATAATTCATCAGTTTTTATTGAAACAAGACCAGAAATTCGAACTAAACTCGTTCAGAATAATCATAAAATTCAATAAAAAGTTAAATTAAAAAAATTTAAATTTTGTTTTTAAAATAATCTAAAATTTGCAAAGAATTTTTAAAAAGGTCGGAATTTAAGAAACTGTTAAACCTTGTGTCGCAAAGACAGTAGAAGAATTAAAATTACATTGCTTCAAATTTAAGAATATAATACATTAAGATTTTACATATTTTCTAAGTTATGTGTAGTGAAGCTTAACAAATTACTAATTTGAAATTTTTCTTGTTAAACAACTTTTCTCATTTTTTTTAATTTTCTAAGTCTGACACTGAATATTCATTGAAGTGAAAAAAGTCATTTGATACCTCTTAACATCGTCTCGGACTCCTCTAACTCTACGAAGTTCAGCAGCTCAACATGGTATGGACTCAACGTGTAGTATGAAGTCTCTTGCAGGAATATTCAACCATGCAGCCTAAATAGATGCCCATAATTACGAAAGTGTTGCGGGTACAGAATTTTGTACACGAACTCACCTCTCGATTATATCCCGTAAATGTTCGTTGGGATTCATGACGGGAGATTTAGGCGGGTAAATTATTCGTCCAGAATGTTCTTCAAACCAGTCGCGAACAATTTAGGTAAAGTGTGGCGCATTTTCTTAATTGAAATTACATCGTTGTTTCGGTAAATGAAGTCCATGAATGGCAGCAAGAGGTCTTCAAATAGCTGATCATAACCATTTCCTGTCAATGATCGGTGCAAATCGGACCATTGGACCCAGTCCATGCCATGAAAAAGCAGCCCACACTATTATGTAGACAACACCAGATTACATCAAGCCTTGTTGGCAACTTTGGTCCATGACTGATGGGTTCTGTGCCCCACTCAAACTCTCTCATCAACTCTGACCAACTGAAATCGTAATTCATTTAAGCAAGCTACAGTTTTCTAGTCGTCTTGGTATCAATATGGTCACGAGTTCATCAAAGGCGCTGAACGTGATATCGTGCTATTAATAAATACAGTCTAATAATTTGGCCAGAGTCTGTAGGTATACACTCTTGACACTGTAGATCTAGGAATATTGAATTCCCTCGCAACTTCCGAAATGCCCCATGCGTCTAGCTCCAACTACCATTTCACGTTCAAAGTCTGTTAGTTCTCATCTTGTGGTCATAATTACACCGGAAACATGGAAACATTCTAAAATGATTTACTTCAGCTCTAATAAAAGTTCTACCATCTGTATATTTGCATATTGTTATTCATAACTTTCGTCACCTCAGTGTGGTATCATTATTTGAATGCAGCTTTCACAATAGTTTTAGCCTTAGAAGTATGTTTAGTTCCATAAAACTGTTATTTTCTCTACAGAAACTTTTGATTCGACACAAAGAACTAAAAACTCTTCCTAGAGAAGAACTGGTTCCACTTTTGGACATACATTTGGATGTATTGGATGGAATTTTAAGACCCGGAATGACGACACTAACATGGTCAAGTCTCAATATTGATTCCTTTATTGAAGGGTATAGATCTGGAGTTGAACATGTAGAATCCCTTTTTGATAGGTAAAATTCAATGATAATGATTTCGATAATCAGAATCTTTATTATATCGCTCATGGGCTGCAATAGCGGCACAACTCAAAAAATAATGTTTTGAGATAAGTGGGTTTAAAGTTTTCATTCCTAAGGAAAATACATAAGAAATGCTTTCGTTTACTTAAACGAAGTTTACCTTCAAGTTGAATTATAAGTTGTGCTGGTATTGCAGCTGAAAGAATGTGTATTTTCATATTTACACCTGCTCTTAGTCCAAAAATTGTGTTTTTTGAGTTGTGCCACTATTGCAGCCTATGAGCGATATTACATTTTAGTATCATTATTAGAATTGAAGTCAAAACTTTGGAGTCACAATTAATTGTGCGGAACTTTTAAGCATTAAAAACATTTAGCACTTTTTTTCCATTATTTCAGAATAACAGCAGTAAAATAGAAGTTAAGTTGTGCCATTATTTTATCAAAATTGTCAGCTAATTTATTTAGAGAAAAAAAGTTTTCTGTTTTAGTACTAAAATATCTCTTAATTAAAAAGAAACTTAACTATGCGTGCTTTAAAAAAAATTATTTTGAGTCGATGGAAAAAATGCATTAAAGTAAACTCTTCAACAAATCAAAATTAGGTTTCTATAAATTATTCACTTTACATTTGTGCAAAAGTTTTTTTAATTTAAATAATAATTATACTTTTTAAAAATTGCGGATATTTGAGGGCTACGATGCGCAGAAAAAACCTATGGAGTTAATTATACTCAAAGTTACATATTATTTTACATGCACAATACTATTCTTTCATAAAAATATACTCTCAATTTAATCTCAATAAATAAATGTATTGTAAGCTTAATTCTTTAACATATGAATTTCTTAAAATATTTTTTTTATGTTTGATTACATCCAAAATAGCAAGAACGTAAAAATAAATTCATTTAAATTTCCATTTTCCCTGTTTTTAAATTACATATTTTGTTCATTCCTAAATAACCCAAAAATTACGAATTCACATATCTTCAAGTGAGCACGGGAACTAAAATATGTGTATCTTTTACTATGAAATCCATAAGGTTGTTTACTTAATATGTAAGTTTAATTATTTAATTGTTTATAATGTTATTAAATTAAAAGAAATACCCTAGTGTGATGTAATCAAGAAACAGAAGGATTAATATGAACATTATTGAGATTTAACTCGCTACTTTATTGAGGTTGTGGATTTCATAATTAAACGTTAATAAATAGAGTTGGACAAAATTATGCTTTGAGACGAATTTTGAAAATTTGTTCACGATTGTAAAGAAAATTATGTGAGATGTCAAATGGTACTATTATTTTAAGTGTTTCGTTATTTTCAATTCCTTATCCTTTCGAACATGCAGTTACTTAAAACATGCAGTTTATAGAAACTGAACCGGGAGATATTATTTGATCAAACAACCTCTTTATCTTCAGAAATAAACAGATTGAAAATAACAGTCGATATGTTTCAAGCTCTCCAAACTGAGAGCTTATTTTCGAGCACTTGAAACATGTTGGCTTTTATTTCCAGTCTGCTCATTTTTGAAGCAAATAAAAACTATTTAATCAAATAATTTGCATTTACTTATTTAAAATATATTTTTGATTAAATGTTTTATATGTAATCTTTGTTTAGTTTTATGATTTAATTCATGGATGCTGTGATAGAATTGAAACAAAAACAATATATTTTTAAGTTTTATGACTGCACACGCATTATTTCTGTATCGATTTTCAATTATTTCATTTTTTTTCCACAACAAAAAAAGACTAAAAGTAGGGTGTTGTTAATTTTATTCGATCACTTGTAGATTGTGTAAGATTCTAAACCACAGAGTTGACGAAACTTTGTCTCAGGTTGCTGATGTTAAGTTGTGTCCAGCACCGCCCGAAAACCCTGTTATTTTGGATACTTTTTCAACCATATTGCAAGTAAGAAAAAAGTGAATTTCTAATTTTACTAAATAACATGCTGATAATAAAATATCGAAAACACGATACATTTTACTTTAATAAACTTTTATATTTTTTAAAGTATGTAACATTTTTTAATTATAAATATTAAAATATGCACCGAAGAGCCATAACATTATGACCACCCTCCATCTATAACAATGGGCTTGCCCAGGTTTTCCTGGTTTCTCGCCCAGGAACAATGTTTTCATGGGGCACATTAGGACCCATAATCCTCATAGAACAATCCCTGACAACTGTAAACTACTTGAACATAGTTGCAGACCAGGTTCACCCATTCAGTGCAACAGTTTTTCCTGCGGGGGATGGATTAACCATGTCATAAGGGTCGAATCGTCATGGATTGGTTCGAGGAACATTCCAGTGACTTTCAAGTCATGTCTTGGCCCCCAAATTCACCTGACCATAATCCAATAGAGCATTTGTGGCCCTACTTGGAAAATCAAATTCGTGCTGCCACGCTACCCCCTCGCAATGGGAGGGAATTGCAGGACCAGTTGGTGAGCGCTTGGTACCAGATACCTCAGACTACCTCTCAGCACCTTGTGGAATCAATGCCACGGCGGTGCCAGCAGTTTTGAGGACTTCAGATGGTCCTACATGTTATTAGCAGGGTGGTCATAATGTAATGGCTCTTCGGTGTATAGTGCTTTCTTTGATTTCTATTTTCCAAGATAAACAAAGAAAAACATTATAAATGTAATTATCATGCTATAAACTTTTATAATTTTTCTTGTTCCTCAGTTTCTTTTAAATTACTATTATAAAACGTTCAATTTCAATTAAAATTAGACTTCATCATCTGAAGGAGCTGACTTTCTTGAGAAAAGAAGCCACGCTGTTGAAGATGCTGTTCAAGAAGTAATTCAAGTATTCGTAAAAGAAAGTTCTTTCAAAGAAGAAGAGGAAATATGTAATATTACTTTTCAATACAAAGTATCAAAAATTAAAATAAAATTATAACTGACTAATTAACATCAGAAGACCAAACATTCGATTGTTTTTCGATCCTAAGCTATTGGGATCGTATTTTCCAGATAGCAGCCATACCTCCTTCAATTTAAAGGTCAAAAATCCAAATCAGTCGAAAACAGTGCATGTTCAAAGAAATTACGTTTTTTGTGTCAAATTTTGTAATTTAACATAAACTCGTCACAAAATATTTCAGGCAAGTCTCGAAATTTTTTTTTTAAGATTGGATCTTAGTACATGACAATTCGATCAAAATTTATTAAGATGTTTTTTTATTTTGCTAACTCTGCAGAATTTATTATTACCTTAATTTAAAAAAAGTCGTATTCTTAATATTTGATTAATCAACTATTCGACTAATTTCGCTCACATTTTGTATTCTTCCATGCAAAATGACTGTCTTTAAAATGATGTAAAAAGTACCTTGCAATTAAAAAATTTGTTTCGATCATTATTAAATAAAAATATAAATAATTATTTTTCGCGGGGAATTATTTTTAGATGGACGAATTTTATAATTGTGAGCAAAAAGTTTTCAATTCACTTAAGTTGGCGAGATATGGCGAAGTACGAAAAAAAAAATTGACATTAAGGGGTCCAAACTTTGGTACGCTCTGCTGATCAAACTAGAGAAACCTTATTTCTCAGATGGCAGCAACCCTTAAATTTTGGGGATGAGAAATCCGTATCAGTCGAAAAAAAGACATGATTATTCAAAGAAAGTACATTTTTGTATCTGATTTTGTAACTTAAAATATCTTCTGCACTAACTAATTAGCGTATTGGAAGTCATTCCTTCCAACCTTTAAGATCAAGTCCTAGAATGTGAAGATCCGATCATTAGATCAAAAGTTATTCTGGGTCGTTCTTCTCTTTGTTTACATTGTTTAAACATTCATTTTCTAAAGACAGATTCTTAAGCACAAAAATCTTTGTTCGTTTAATACACAATATTTTGATGATTATTTATTCATTATTCCAATAATTTAAGAATTTCTTTTTAATAATTTTCGTGCTTGTCAATTCGGTTTTGTTTTGCAAAAAAAAAAAAAAAAAAACTAACAAGGGGATAGAAAAGACTAATGTAAGTTTCTCTGTATCATACGTTCTATCAAAGCTTAATATTTAAATAATTATTTCTTTTTTTTTTTCTTTTTTTTTTTTGGCTATTCAGGTAACATTATCTAATTATAGCTTCAGCTATACGCAATGAGTCCCACAAGCCTAAATATATTCTAACGTCAGGAAGATATTCGTTCTAGTGAATAATTAATCATTATAAGCAAAATTATGAAACATTGTCTGTAATTAAGCTCTAATCTATTGTATGAATGCAACAAATACAATTAAAAAAAGATAAATATGTTGCATTGCATTGTATAAAATTTTTAATCTTATTTTTTACATTAAACCTTTCATATTTAGATTAGATAAGTTTTATTAATTTGTTCGAATTTTAAAAAAATGTATCTTTTTATAAGTGATAACCGCGATAGGAAAACTAACATTACTTTTTATTTTTTTTAATAGCTAAACAACAGAGAAAGCAAATTGCGGATGTGTCAGTTGGGCTTCAACAGCAATGTAGCAAAAAACTATTGGAAAGTGTAATTGCATCCATTTGCAACTCTCTAGAAATATTGTTATATGGTACTTCATATAACGGTAAGAGTAGTCAGGGTTTTTGTTCTTCGTGTAACCTATTGAATAATTAATATATAAACAGTCTATTAAAATTGGTTTAAAGTTTAAAAGATATAGGCCAGGGCTGTTCAACTGGCGGCCTGCGGGCCACTTGCGGCCCGCCAACACATATTGTGCGGCCCGCCAACTTCTTATTCAACATATTTCTTTTTTCGAAATTTTATGGTATCAAGAAGCATCCGAGACTACCATTCTTGGTCAAGCAGAGGTCATTGATCATTAAAAAGATTATACTTATGATTTATAATATTTACTGTTCTTTTTTTGTGTTCTTATGATTTTTTAACTAAACGAAACTAATTTTAAACAACAAAAAAAAATTTTTTCTTTGCTTAAGATTTTAAGCTTAATTAAGATTTTAAGTAAAAAAAAATGCAAAGATGATGTAAATGCTTTGTTTTATATATTTATATGCAACTTTTTTTTGTAGATTAATGTGTATTAATTTATCCCACTTCGGTGTTTTGTGAGGGAAAAAAAGTCAACATAAGCAGGAAATCATTGAAAATGAAAAATATATTACCTATGTTTTTTAATATTTACTGTTCTTTTTTTTTATAAATAAAAAATTCAAATTTTTTTTTCAGAAAAGTTTTTTTTTTTACTATAAAAGTAATTTTTTTCTGAAATATATTTGCTTGCTGAAATATATTTGAGCAAGCTAAAGATTAATAACTTACAAAAGAAAAAAAGCTATCGATTAATAAGTAACAAAATAATACAAACTAACAAAAAACCATGCTTTAGTAATTAGCAACAAAAAAAGAAGAAAAAAATCTAATCTAATCTAATCTAACTAAATCAAACAACAAAAAATTAACAATTAATGCAAAAAAAAATTAATTAGTAACTAAAAACGAGCTAACAATAAATAACTAGTAAAAAACAAGAAATTTCAGATTAACATCGTAAAAACAATTTATTAACAGTTAATAACTAATAGAAAACAAAACAAAAGAACAATTAAGCGATACGAGTGAAAGAAAGCGAAATAAGAACCAACGCGGTCTCCCTGTCTCCAACGAGATCGCGTTGGAGACAGGGAGGCAGACAGGGAGGGAAGAGAGGAACATTTCAGATAAGCAAAACCTGAAAAATAAAGACCCCCCTCACTGACGCTGCTGCGTTTGTTGATTTCGAAAAAGAAATTGAGAGCGCGTTCGTCAACTTTCCGCTCCTTTCAATTGATGATCTTGATCTGACTGGATGCGACGAATGTTAGGTTCTCAGATAAGCTTGCAGATTTTGGATATGAAGTAAACCTCTCTTGTACCGTAGCTATATTTTTTTGGGAACGTGTGAAAACTAATTTTATTGCTGATTGTAAATATTTTATCTTCCAACGATGAGTAAGAAACGGAAGATAGAGAGTGAGAATCGAGTGTTCCAGGACCGCTGGGAAACCCAGTATTTCATCACGAATAGAAAGGACAAACTCCAGTGCTTGATTTGTATGCAAGTTGTGGCTGTGTGTAAAGAATATAATGTCAAAAGACATTACGCGAGTCTTCACGAAGGGAGCCACAGTAAATATCAAGGAGAAGCAAGATCTCTGATAGTTTCAGAACTGAAATCAAAACTGCAAAAACAGACACTGGGATGTTTACTCAAGTAAAATCTGAACAGTACAATGCTTTGCATGCTTCGTATGCAATTTCACTTGAGCTTGCTAAAGCGAAAAAACCTTACACTGATGGCGTCGTTGTTAAAAAGTGTGCTGTAGAAATGGCAAAATTATTTGGTGATAGCAAAATGGCTAAGCATTTTGATTCAGTTCCAGCTTCTCATCAGACAGTCCAACGAAGAGTTGCCGAAATGGGTGACCAAATACAAAAAAAATTGTCCTATGAGATTGAAAAATGCTGCTATTTCTCCTTGTGTATCGACGAGAGTACAGACCTGTCGGACGTTAGTCAACTCTTGATTTTCATTCGCAGTGCTAAAGAAGACTTTGAGATCAAATAGGAGCTCCTTACCATGTGTTCTCTTCACTCCACAACAAAGGGTAGGGACATATTTGAAGCAGTGATGAAAGCGGTCAACAGTGTCGGAGGTTTTGAAAAGTGTTCCGTCCTAGCTACAGACGGTGCAAAGGCAATGGTAGGACCAAAGATAGGATTGATTGGATGTTTGAGAGAAAATGGAATGAAATGCTCTGCACTTCATTGCATCATTCATCAGCATGCTTTATGTGGGAAATCGGTGAAGCAAACTGAAACCCTCAAAAAAGTTGTGAAAGTCATCAACATGATCAGAGGTGGCAACAGGGCTCTTATGCATTGGCAGTTTCGTAACTTTTTGGAAGAAATTGAAGCAGAATACTGAGACCTGCTTATGTACAATCAAGTTAGGTGGCTTAGTGCCGGAAACTGCCTCAAGAGATTTTTCGAGTTGAGAAAAGAAATCCCTCTTTTCCTTCACCAGTTTTTTCCATCAGAAAACCTTGAACAAGAACTTTTGAGCATGGATTTTTCACGTCACCTGGCATTTCTAACTGATATTACTGGCCACCTCAACGATGTGAACTTAAAACTGCAAGGAAGAGGCCAACTGGTGTCTGATCTAATGGCACACATTAATGGGTTTAGAAGCAAGCTGAAAATTTTCCATGCAACTTTGGGAAAAAATAACTTATCTCACTTCGCCAGCTGCAGTCGTTTGGCATCCGAGTGTGAGGAAGTGCTGGATTTTTCTGAATATTGCCCTGAGTTGCAAACAATTATTGATGAATTCAACACGAGATTTTCTGATTTTGAGAGCATCAAAAACGACGTGGCTCTGTTTAATAATCCAGTCACAGCAGGCATTGAAGAACAACCGGCCAACCTACAATTAGAGCTCTGTGATCTTCAAGCTGACCCGTTCTTTCAAACAAGAACCGAAAGGGGGCCCCATTTCTTCAAGTTGCTTCCAACTGAACGGTTTCCAAATCTGAGTGACTTAGGACTGAAAATAACTTCCATGTTTGGGAGCACATATTTATACGAAAGTGCTTTTTCGGCGATGAAGTTTATCAAGAATCGTCACAGGAGCTCTCTTTCCGACAGTTCATTGTTAGACTCTCTTCGGCTGGCAACGACAAACATCGATGTTGATATTCCTGCCCTTGTAAAGAAGGCTGATCGGCCTCAGTTTTCGCATTAAAATGTAAGCAAATTGTTTTATAATTCTTTTGCTCCATTATTTTATAATTTATAATTCAACTATTAATTGTTATTGTATAAGAGGTTAGAGGTTATTGATCAACTTTTTCAAACTGCGGCCCACCAGGTGATTAGTGACCGGAATTCTGGCTCGTGGGCTCATTGCAGTTGGACAGCCCTGATATAAGCAAAATAAAATTTACAAACATCAACTTAAAAATAAATAATAAAATTAAAATGGTGTATAATACGAAAGCCTATTTAAATAATTATGGTTTTCAAGACTTAATTATGTTTTAAAATGGAAGAAATTTTATTTTTAGTCAATGGTTTTAATGTTGTCTTTGTGTCTGGTCACTTTTAATAGGTATTTTATGTAGTAAATAGAATTATATTATGTATAGATTTCTGAAGAACTGGTGAACAAACTGGCTCCTAAATCATATTTTTTCTTTTTTTAGAAAAAATGAGCCCAGAAGAAATTTTGTCAAGAAAACCCTGGTTTAAAAGTGAAATTCATTTGAAAGAAAACTCACTGGTTCTCATACCATCGGTAGAAGATGTTCAAGAAGCAATCAACAAAGCTGCTATGGACATTATATCTGCATCAAAACATATTAATCAATGGGTTTTTAAGGTAAAAGAAATTAACCATTTCATGCAATCTACTTCTTATTAGTTTGAAAAAAAATATTTTTCAAATTATTTGAACTATAGTGATTCATTTAGGGTAGAGCTTAGGGAAAAAAAAATTCCAGAACTTTAGTTTAATTGCGCAAAATTAAATTCCTAGTGCACTTTAGCATCCAAATAGAGTCTCGGTGCTGCCATCTAGTGTGGCAGAAACTAGACGTCCAAATTAACATGACCAACGGTATTTCACCCATTGTGTTGGTCCTGAAAGAGTGGATACCACCTCTGGAGAGAACGCTCTAGGTCTGCTCATCGGCAAGACCGATTGTGCAGCTCATTGGAAATTTAAAAAAAAAAAAAAAAAAAAAATTATTGCGATTGGTCAATTTTTTATTTAAATTTTGTGATTTCTTATTTGAATTTGTCGGCGTCTTATTTCAATTTTGTGAGAAGCGAAACTCTCTGTAAATAACTTTAGAAAGGTAATAAAACTGGGTAAATTTTCAATCTTAATTGCAAGAGTAAGAGCAGGAAGAGAGAATATAAAAAGAGAAAAAAAACTTTACACAAAACTATATGGCCAAAAACAATGACATAAAAATGCTTAAAAAAGTGCTTACCAAGGAAAAGTTTTTTTTAAAACTTAAATTATCAGCTGTTACTCATGTATTTTTTACCAAAACTTTATAGCATAAAATTCAAATCTTGCAGGAATTTCGTAATGTATTTCATTTATTGTTATGAGCATTAAATTTCAGGAACCCAAAAAGAAGGAAGAGAAAAATACTAACTTAAATAAATCCTTCAGCAAATCCGAAATTTCTGCACTTTCTCTAACTTTATATCGACAAGTATCAGAAGATAAAGAAGTGTTGCAACTCTTCGGATCCATCCAAACTTGCTTAAAGAATACAAAACTGGTGAGTCAATTTAAAACTTAAGTTTAAAACTCTTTATCTAAAATTATAGTAAAAGTATAAGGGATGCTCAGATAAAAAGTGGATACATAAGATATTGCCACCATTTAGGCTATTTAAGGAAGATAGGAAAAATGCATCGCAGTTTGCATATGTATGATTAACCGGTATATATCAGTTAAGCGTCGTATCAGTATTTAAAGTAAATTTACAGTCGTATAAAAAAATTTCGCATCCGAAACAGTGCACAGCAGTATAGTTTTTAGAGCTAGACGGTGAAAGTTTGGTAAATTTTTACTATCAAACTGGAGATTGTTGATACCAAAATCTACCTCTAGAACATATGAATGTGAATAAATAGCGTAAAAATTTCATAACATTAATATCAGATTTGCCATGACTAGTGATAACAAACGCTATGATCTTCAATGAAACTTTTGCTTCTGATCATGAATTAATGCAAGGTAATAATAATAGTAATAATAATAATAATAATAATAATAACGATTTATGAAATTTGTGCATTACTCTATCTGAGTAAAGAAACAGTACAATCACATTCCGTCACTAAAGATTGTACTAATGCGCATTGTTCTGTTCCGATCGCATCGAACCTCAGTATTACTTTACATTCACTTGAAATGCTCTCATAAGAACTGATTAATCATTTTTACGCAATTAGTAGGGCACTCTGTCAAAAAAAAAATTTTCACTCTGAATGGTGCTGCTTTCGCTACTGTCTTTTTGAAGATATCACAGTAGTGTTCTTTTCCCCTCTTCATCATTAGAGCATAATGTATAATGATTTAGTTGAATTAGAGTGTGATTTATAATGTTTTAGTCGAATGTTTATTATTAATAAATATTTTTTTGATCTTTTAATATAAAATTTGAAAATTTGTGCAATTTATTAACAAGTTTAAATTGTAGGAGTTGGATAATTATTTGGATAGTTTCTCGAAGTATGAACACTTGTGGATGGAAGAAAGGAAGGTTGAAATAGAAAATTTCACATTTATAGAGAAAGAATTAATAGATTTTGAAAACAAAATAAAATATTACTTGAGTGTCAAGACTGATATTGAAGATGAAATCAATGAAACCACTATTGGTTGCATCAGACTATCTTTGGGTAAAATGTTTCTTTCTTTTTTTTCTTCCTAATCTAGTAATTTTGTATCTTTGAATTTTCTCTTTTGTCACATTTACTGTTAGCAAAAACAAGTTTTAAACCTAAAAAATTAAATTTTTTATTCGATTTCTCCTTGATAATGTAACTTATTAAGAATTATTATATCCTGTGTGTTTTATGTACTTTTTGTATTTTATGTACTTTTCTGTTTTTCTTGATTTTAATAAACATTTACCCGCATGCCCTAAATTGGGGCAGGTCAGGGTAAATATTTCATATCCTGTGTGTTGGTAGGCAGTGTGTCCCCTGAAGAAGTGCTCTCTTGCCAACACAAATATCTTTTATTTTATTGCTTTTTATTATTTTTTCCTGCATTATTGCTTGTTTGAATATCTGAATTATAATGCATATCATTTCAATTGTAAACTTGTTGAAATAATTGGAGGAAACATTTTTTTTGCATTATAAAAACTATGTTATAATATATTTAAAAAAAGGAACTGAAAATGAAATTGAACATCATACATTATTCTATTTTAATCTACCTCGTGGGAAAATACTGCTTATAATTATTGTATAAACAAAATAAATGTATAAAAAGCTAACTTATATCTATAGTTTGATTTTGTCAACCGAAGATGGTCCAACTATTACTAAACGGTCTTAGCATATAAATTATTTTTCATATGAGGCAGAAAAACTATATATTTTTTTCTCTGTTTGAGGAAAACTGAGGAAATTCAGGAAAAATATATTTTAACAAGCAGAAATTACAATGAAAACAAATCATTAATAATGTTATACTGAAATCAGGCTCATTTTGTGGTAAACTACAGTCAAATTTATTACGCTATGTTCTGAAATAAGTTTTCTATAGTATTTGAATAATAAATTAAAATTGACAAAAAATTTGAAACATTTTAATGGTATTCACTAGCCAAAAAATTAGTTTTCACATATTTCGAAAAGAAATTGGCAAAACTTTAAATGAATTGATGGTAAGTATTTTTACAATTAAGTCATACCGTCATATAGGATGTTCAGTAAGTACTTACATTAATATATACACCTAAATTCGGCAAAAATGAATTTAAAAAAAGCATAAGTATTAGATGTAGCAAATTAATATTTATGTAAATTAAAAAAATCTAATCAAAAGCCAGACTAATGCTCCATTGATCAAGGTGGAATTGAAAACATATCTAGTTTAAATATAATAATAAATATAATTTAATAACTTTTATAATTCAGTCATTAAATATAATTTAATAACTGAATATTTTTCTAATGATCGCTTTTAATCTCTCAATATCTTCTGACAGTCAAATTGTTTTTAATCTCGCTTTTCTTGTTGACGATTCACTAAGTTTAGATAACGATTTTTCCTTCCCTTGACTATAAATTTGTGACTTAAATATTAATTTTATGCAAATTTAAAAAAAAATATATATTAATAAAGACGGTGATTATTGAACTTTGAGGAGTGACAGACATGATTATTTCCTTATAAGTATCATCAGAAATTTTCTGTTTAAAACTCGTGAAAAAGATTTTAAATTCTAATTTAAGATTTTTTTTTTTCGTGTCTCCAGTACCTATGAAGAAAGTTCTGAGTTCAGAAGCTTGGAATTGGTGTGAAGCGTATGGAACATCTTGTCGTAACAAATACAAATCTAAAATGCAAAGTTGCAGTCAGGTGGTAAAAGGATTCATGCAAAGACTGAATCAGCCATTTTCTACTACAGAGGAAATAAAACAATTGATGTCAGTTTTGGAAGAAGTCAGAGAAAAAGAAGTAGATATAGATTATGAAATCATGCCCATTGAAGTAAGGAACCATTGATATGTTATAAAATGTTATTGTTTGCGAAATCGGAAAGTAATGTCGTTAGCGCGAGTGGTTTATGCGTTCATTGCGAGCTACAAAGTCGTATCAAAGATAATTTAAGTTTCGAGTGACTTGTTTTAAAGTAATTAATTAAATATTATTATTAATATTATGATAATTATTATTACCAATTTTTTGTAAGTAATTGTGAAATGACAAGCTAAATACCAGAAAAGATACATATCAGGTGATCCAATATAACTATCAATATAATAATAACTAATCAGGTGATCCAATAAACTATAACAAATGGTGATCCAATTGTCAAAGGTATCTTAATATGATTGCTTTCATCAGTCAATTGTAAGTTGTTCTTGATATAATTTTTTAAGTTAAAAGTTCAAAAGCTAATGAGGTTCATTGTGTGCATTTTGAATTGCAAAATGAAATAAAGCAACAACTGCTACCACAACATTTAGTGTGTTTATTAAAGTGTATTAGATGTTCGCAAATACCAAGGGTGTTTTTCAAAGTTAAAAACAGGTTATTTTGCTCTTTCCCATTCATTTCGATCAGGAAAAAAAATTATTTGAGGTGAGTGGTGTGGGCTGTTTTTTCACAGCCAGCTACATCATCATTGTGTAATAAACTCTTGAGAACTGATTTTCCACGGTACTGATTTGTCAAAACTTAGGAATTCTCAAGCAATAACAAATGGTGATCCAACTGTCAAAGGTATCATAATATGATTACTTTCATCAGTCACTTGTTAGTGGGTCTTGATATAATTTTTTAATCTAAAAGTTCAAAAGTTAATAAGGCTCTTCCTATGTTAAGTACACTGTAAAAAATTCAGTAAAATTACTGAGAAAAAAAACTACAATCCTTGTTAATTATAGAAGTCATTGTTCAAACGCATAAAACCGAGTTTCTCTTTAACAAGGTTACCGAAAATTCAGGTTTTTTCCTGCTCACTTGACTAAAGGTACTTTCAATATTTTAAGGGATTGTTATTCATTTGATTGAAAATCTTTCACCCATTCGGTGCTGTGGGTAGAATTTTGTTTTACTAGACATACGGCCAGGGTTTGATTCTCTGTGCTTAAAGCTAGGAATCTGATCGATTTTCCTTTAACTCTGATCCTATCTTAATGGTAGAGATTCCCATGTAATGTGAAGTCCACGGCACTTGATAAAGTAATGACTTCAGCATGTCCTAAAAATAACTGATGAATTTTAAAAATAAATTTAAAAAAGAAGGTGATTAAAAAGGATAGTTTGCTGATCAGGAAATTAGGGATTTCATCCCCCCAAGTAGCACATTTAGCAAACTTCACGTCAATAGGTGGCGTTACAGGTATGCGAGAGCTGTAGATACATTGAATCCTTAACATCCCCAGTCGACATGCTGCCATGCAATCTGTTAGTGAGTACTTATGAAGATTTTGATGAGATTCACATGTAAAGAACAGCGAATATTTTTCAGTTTATTTTTCATGATCATTGTTGAACAGCTGACCCAATTTTGAGTTTTCGACTACCAATTTTTAGTTTCGTAGCCTTGTAACATTGAACCCAATCCAGAAGATAAGGGAACTCATGGATCAAGTACTGGGAAAAACTTGCCTTCGTGGAGGACCCGCATTTGCATTACATGGAGAGCAAAACTACGTAAATCTCCCACGGTTAGCCTGATGGCAAGGAGAGTCTAATTTATGATCCGTCTGCCATTAAAGTTATTTTTTGTCAGCATTGGGGTTGGTGCGAGGCTGTTGGGCAATTCATATTGACCAACCAAAGCTGGGGTTCCGACCCAGTTTACTTCATTTGGAGGCGAGAGCTCTATCCTCTGAGATCCTACGCCTCGAACAGAGGATATTCTTCGTTTTGGAGAAAACCTTCGTTTGAAACATGGCTGTTTATAGACGGCACAGTTTCCAAAATCAATTATTTCTATAGTGCTGCTCCACCTATTGGCGGAAAGTTTAACTAAATGTGCAAATTGGAGGGAGGAAAATCGCTAGTTTCCTTATCATAATGTAGCAAACATACGTTTTTATCTCTTTCTATTCCTTTTTTACTGATTTTCAAAAAACATCCGTCATTTTTTAGACATCCGTTAAGAGTCTGATAGTAATTTACAGAGTTTTATTTACTTTATTTCCGTTTATCTACCAAGAGTGTAAATATTTTACAGAAACTTATTGCTTTAAATTCTCCTGTACTTTTACACGAGACTCCTTCTAAGTAATCTCTAAAATGTTCTTGTGCAAAACATTTTTTACAGAGTATGCATATCATTGACTGATCTGTTTTTTCTAGGAATGTTATGTGACACTTTCGTCTTACAAATTGGTTCCAAACAAGGAAGATCTGGACTCAGTCGAAGCTCTCCGTTATACCTGGGAGAAGACTCAAAAGCTGTCTATAGATACGCAGAATTCTCTTCTGGATATGAAAACTCAGTTTCAAACACAGCTCAACAACAGCATTTCAACATTTACTGCAGAATTTGAAAAATTTCAGCTCGATTATCAGGAGGTAAGAAAAAATTCCGTTTTTATCTTTTTTACGCATTTTTTTTCTAAAGACTTACAATTGTCTCATCAAGTAAAATTTGCTTTATTTATGTAATAAGAAGGTGTATTGAATAATAATATCTTTCAAATTCGATGCAACCACAACTTATTGTTAAGTTATACCATATTGTATACTGAAGCTGAACCATAGTATACCTTGATTATAGGATACTAGGGTTAAACATGGGTTAAACTTTGGTTTAAACTAATACATGACTTAATTTAACATCCTGTTAAGCTTGAAGCAAATTATGGCTTATCCATAAACGAATTTTTCTCAAAGTGGACGTAAACACTGGTACAGCGATCTCTTATTAATCTGTCTTAGTTTTTTTCGGGTTGCACTTTGAACTTGATTATTTTGCTACACTTTTTTTCTTTTGTTTGTTCATTTTTGAGTAAGACTTCAAAATCCTTATTGCAGAACCTAGCAGAAAAAGGTATTAAGCGAAATTCTAGGAAAAGACAAAACTTTGGGTTTAAAATCATGCTATAATTAGTTTTATTCGTAGAACCTAATTTTTTATGCTTTTTAATAAAATTGGTGAATTTAAGAAGGAAATGTGTTTCGTACTTCAGGATCAAGTATTGGGAGAAATTCGTCTTAGTTTTTGATGGAAGTAACCCACATTAACGTTACCTGGAGAGAAAAACTCGAAATCCTCCCACGGTTATACAGACGGCAAAGAGACTCTAACCCATGATTCGTGTACTACTGAGGATATTTTATGTCAGCATTGTGGTCGGTGTGAGCCGGGGGCGGAATTCGTATCCACCAGTTATCGCTGGGATTCGAATCCAGTTCAACTTATTGGAAAGCGAATGCTCTATCCCCTGAGCCACCACGGCTCCTTGCTTCTTGTTTTTTTATTATATCCGTCGTTGAACAGCAGACCCAATTTTGGGTTTACGACTACTAATGTTCAACTCTGTAGCCTTGTAATTGTGAACTAATCCAGAAGACAAGGGAACTCCTGGATCATTACCCCAGAGGTATTGATTTGTTATGGAAACATGGAGGACTTTGTTACTCGACAGATATAACGTGCATCAGTCACCATTTACTACACGGGGAGTCTTCGGCCAGCTGGGATCGAACCCACGTACTCTTGGACACGGGACCAGTGCCCAACCAACCAGGCTATCTCGGCCTCTTGCTTCTCGTTCTAGTTTTTTTTTTAAATTGATGATCCTTTAATTACTAAAATGTCACTTGAAATCTTCTGTTCTGAATCTTTTCTATTTTTAACGCCATCTGATGGAATCGATTTAAAAAATGTAAAATATTTAGGTTTGGCACAATATAGCTGACTTCGGCTCTAGAGAAATTCAAGTCTATATCGAATAAATTCAATCTATTGGATAAAGTGCTGCGAAATAGACTTTCTACGCATATCAGTATAACTAAATATAACTTCAATTTATTTGAGAACTCGCCAGACATAATGTTCCCATTTGTTTAAACAATTTCATTTTTCTTCTTCTGTTTTCTGAGAGCTTTAGTTCGCAAATGATTGTCAGATTTAGGACAAAATAATATATGCTTTTTATAATAATAATGTTTTATAGTCTCTAATTTCCTAGTCTATAGTCTCAAAAAATTTTAATACTTTTACAATTAAGCACTAAAATTATAAATAACAAACATGTAAAATGTATAAGTAAAACATTAGAAATTACTATGTTTTACAATCGTAATCTGCTATTAAAATTACATAATAAAGCTGCTATTTTATGGTTTTATTTCAGAAAGGACCACTGGTTGTTGGTTTATCAGCAATGGAAGCATCCAATAGATTGGCTGAGTACCAGGTAATATTTTTTACATTCAGCTTTTTTTTCCCTTTAAAATCCTGCTACTAATTATGTAAGTTCATCTATAACATATTTTTTCAGCAATTACATTGATTTTCACGTTTCTTCACTAAACTTACTCATTGTTTATTAGTAAATAACTGAAAGCAAGATGAATGTGTTTCATGCTAATTTGCTTACAAAATACAACTGAATACAAGATAAATGTGTTTCATATTTATTTTGTATGTCAAACGACAAGCAAAAAATTTATTAAGAATAAAAAAATTACTGTACATATTCACAGAAAATTTTATATTCGTAGACAAAGTCTATACAATATTTTTACGTATACAATAGTTTTACGTATTTAAAATAAAGGGAAGTTTCACACTGCTTCACATTTTGTACATAAACAATAATGTTGTTTAGATTGATAGTATATGATTTTAATATTAACACTTACCCTAGTATCAAAACTTATTGTTTTTTGTTAAAAATTAATAATTTTGAAATGAGCCGACCGGGTAGTAGTCAGGGAGGTGACCTAGCATCAGATAGGTCCTGGGTTCAAATACCGGGCAAGGCATGGATGTTCTTTCGTTCTCTGTATTATCTGTCCTTACTGTGGGAGCAACGTCGGCCTACCTAATATGGTTTTCCCCTGAAAGAGTGGCCAACAAATCTGCTCTACTGATAACTGAATGACTTGTGTCGGGCATTGGAAGAAAAATAATTTTGAAATGATTGTTGTAAAATTTTTTTAGCGATTACTTTGATTCCATGTTCCTTTTCAAAATTTTCCTTTTTGTTCATTGTTAAGGAACTGAATACAAGCTGAATGCTTTTCGTGCTTATTTAAATGATAAACAAAAGTTTGATTCAGAATAAAAGAGTTAGTATCCATACTCACTAAAATTTTTTAATTTATATACAAACTAAGACATTAGACGTATTTAAAAATAAGGGGCAATTTCATACTGCTTCATATTCTATACATAAATAATGCGGTTTACATTATTAAAGGAAGATTTTTTTTTAATATAAGCACTTATTCTACTGTCAGAACTTAATATTTTTGTTCATGATTGATAATTTTTAAAGGATTATTAACAAATATTCTAGAAATCAACAATGATTAAAAAAGTTATTTAAAGAAAAATTGACAGAGACAGAAATTTAAAATTGAAGAATTAAATTTGCGGAAAATAACGGTATTCAGAGTATTTCTTAGGAAGCAATTAATATATTTGCGAATAATTGTTAAACTTGTCCTTGAGTCACGTTGCTGCTGTAAATGGTTGTTATTTTGAACATCGCTAATAGTTTTTTGTAGTTAGTAGCACCATGAGTTCACAAACTGTGCAATCGATTCTCAAAAATCGTTGGAATAAATTATCCCGTTTTCTAAGATGCATTGAACACACCATGCATTACTATATCCTTAAGCCATCTATTACTATCTCCTTCTTCGATTCATCGTTTATTTTCTGGAAATACTGTATTCTGTTTATTATTTCTTTCAGAATCGCTTTGAGGCACTTTGGCAAAAATATATGACGTACACAGATGGAGCTATACTATTTGGTTATAAATGTAAAGAATTTCCTCGCTTGCATTACATTAAGAAGGAGCTGGGAATGATGCAGAAGCTGTACAAGTTGTACAATGATGTTCTGGACAGAGTTAACGGATATCAAGATATTTTGTGGAATAATGTAGACATTGATAAAATCACGAATGAACTGATAGAATTTCAAAATAGGTAAGAAAAACGCATTGCACCTTCTACTTTTTTATCAACTATGATTATTCGTCTATGTCGATATTAACAGAAAAGTATATACTTATGAACAAAAATACATAATCGAAACAGAAATGTTATATTTTGTTTCATCGAAACCTTGGTTTATCTTTTTGGATAATGCATCAATATATATATTTTTTCTTGTGCAGCGGTAAGAAAATGTTAAAAATAACCAACATTTATCGAACTTATTTTGTTGTTTACTTGAAAAAATAGTTGGGATACTAATGGCTTTTATACTCTTTTAGTTTATTTTAGTTAGTGTTTTTATGCATCGGAATGTCTTTTTATATTTTTGTGGACGTAAGTCAGATTATATTCTGAGATGCTTTTTATACTTTAATGGGATTTAATCTAGTTACGCATTAGGATGACTTTTACACTCTTATGAGGTCTTAAATTAGTGTAATTATGCATCGAAAAGTCTTTTATAATTTTTATAGGACTTGAGAGGCTCTTTCTCTCCCGGCGAAACTTAACTGTTGAAGAGGTGAAGGGGAAATTTTAAATATTCTTTTAATCTTTTTATTTAATTTTTACTGATGATGGGTATTTCATCTATTTGGCGGTATCTTTATACACAGATAAAATACAAGGTCGCCACTCATTTACAATTTGAGATCTAAAGCCTACGGTTAGACTCACTTTTAATTTTCCCTGACAAAATTATGTCAATACAATTCCGCAATCATCAGTTTTTGATAAGTAGTTGAATAGTATACAGTTCCCTGTAATTAGATTTTTATTAAGTATCTTTGTTTTTATGCAATTAAAATTAAAAGAATCTTTTAGTGCCATCCAAATCAGTTTTCATTAGCTTAAACTGTTAAAAAAATGAGATTTAAAAAACTCGAAAAACTGAGGAGCGTGAAGTTTTTAATTATTACAATAACCACAAAATGCCTCAGTTTACCGCTTTCCGATTTTGAAGAAATATTTTTAGAATTTCTAAAAATTACTAAATGTTGTTTCTTTTAAGATAATAACCCCTTTATTTTCTACCTTTTTTTAAAAGTATTTTGTTGACTAATAACACTTCATTATTAAAAGTTTGTTAAGTGCAAAAAAATATCAATAAAATACAATTAAAAATTTAACTTAGAATTCAAGATGGTGATGTTAGAGGACTCTTAAATTAATACATTTAAGTTTGAGATTGTTTTTATAATTTTATGGGGCTTAAGATAGCGTATTTAAACACTGATATGATTTTTATATTTAAATGTGACTTAAGTTTATTAATGCACGTGGATGATCTTTATACTCTTATGCGCTGGAATATTTTTTCAAATTTTTCACAGACTAAGTAAGTTTTTCCTACAGCATCAAAAACAGGTGCTAAAAAAGGTTTGAGTCTGTTTCAGTGCAAAATTGTCTAGAAGACGTAAAAACAGAAGAATAAAAATTAAAGAAATAAATGAAAAAATTTACAGTAATGGCAAAATTATTGCAATATATTCTGCAAAATTAAGTGCATTGGCTTGATAAGGGTAATATCGTAAATCTCACACTTCAAACTGAAATTTTTAGACAAATTTTTGTTTGCAAAGCGTATTTTACTTTCTAGATGCCGAAAATTGCCGAAAGGCCTAAAAGAATGGCCAGCTTTTACTACCTTAAAGAAAACGATCGACGATTTTAACGAATTGTGTCCATTGCTGGATCTCATGACCAACAAAGCCATGAAAAACAGACATTGGAAGAGACTTATGGAACTAACAGGCCAGGAATTTGATATAGGGTGTCCCCATTTTTGCTTGAAGGACATCTTGAAGGCACCTTTGTTAAGTCATAAAGAAGATATTGAGGTGAGTGTTTATTGAGTCAAATATAATCTTAAAACGTACTAGAAAAAGTTGTTAAAAATAACTTAACTCAGAGATAGATTTTAGATGTTAAGTTTAATTTCCAGAAAAGAAATGTCGTCAACCGGAATTACTTGGTCTACTAAGTTTATTGTGCCCATTTTTTAAAGGTTACAATGATTAGTATGAGATATCAGTTCTAATGAAAAAAGAATGAGAATTATATGGAGAAAATGGTTTTAATGAAGATATTTTATGATTCTAATGAGGAAAGAAAAACAGTCAAAATGATTTAAGAACCCTGAACTCACAAACAAGAGAGTTTGAGGCTGTGAATTTCTCAAAATTTTTTCTTTCGGGAAAAAAGTGCTTTGATGAATTTTCTGGGCGAAATTTTAAGCATACGCAGTTAGAAATTTCTCAGAAAAAAATACTTAAATCACAATTTATTTAATTGTTACTTCTCAAATTCAAACAAAACACTCGAATAATCATAAATGCGATGGTAATCATACTGTTAAATGGGATTTCAAGCCGTTTATTAACTGCTTCCAATAATATGGTTAAACAACCAGAATTTTATTGTTCCAACTAATCCCACCTAAAAAAGCCACTTAGTTCCTTGCATCTGAGTACATATAATAGCCAAGAGGGTTAACCTGTAAGTCTCATAACTGACCGAATAGGGAAGGGGGTCGAGTCCCAGCTTCGACACCACAATATTTCTTCTATTCCCTTCAACACGGGAAGTGTTTCCAGTGCCCTGTACTCCTCAGGTGGTGTCCTGCATTCTCCAACGCCCATTACCTAACAAAAAGCCTAGTTCCTATGTCCAATTAAATTTCTTTTTCTCAGGATTTTGAAACCATGCTAATTGTAAATGGTTAAAAAAAACATACAGTTTCGCGTTCATGGTCTTATAACCATACTAGTTGTAAACGCTTTCAAAACCGTAAAAATATTCCTAGCAGTAAACTTTACGATTAATTGGATTGGCAGACTGCTGCCAGTTATTTAATCATAACTTTAGAATGAAAATTCTAACAGTGTATCTGACTTGGAATTTTCTTGCGAGAGAATTTTAGATAAAAGGAAGTCGTTAACTTTTGTTGAAAACTAAATGAATCCAGTATGTTGCTTTCAAAACACCATCTTCAGATAAATTAAGTGGTAAATAGTTTTTTGGAGAAGATTTCTCAATTTTTTTCAAACAGTTTTAGTCATATCACAAACTTATACTTTTATTATCATTTCTCTCATATTTCTGACAAGTAATCATTTACCAAAATTAACCAGAATCTAACAATTTAGCGAGTAATCAGTTTAACTTATAAATTGACACAAGATTGATTGATTGATTTAATTAAAATAATAGTAAATACTTTTAACTGATCTCTAGTTTAATTTGGCACATGCCTCCAAAGAAATACCATTGTTCAGGAACGACTTTAAACGCACTTTTCTTTTAAAAATTGTCTCTGTAACATATAGGAAAAGTTTCTGTTATCTAAATATTTTTACAACCTAGTTCTTGAAGTTATACTAAAAACGAAAGCAATGAAAATGTAACTGAACTCCATTAATTAATTCCATTAGCACTCCAAGCCTAGATTTTATTTTCCTTTCTCCAACAGATACAGGACATGGATTTCATTAGAAATTCAAAATAAAGCGAAGTATGGAATATTTTATATAACTAGCCGACTTTGATGACCAGCTTGGTCACCTTTAAAAATAATCATGTACAACTTATAAATTTTTATGGTAACTAAGAAGAATGCACAACACAACTGTATTTGAACATTTTAATTCTTCAATCCCTTTACCAATTCTAACACTTCAATTAATTTTAAATAATATATTAACCGAATTTTCACTTTCTAGCTGTTGCCCACGACTTTGTCCTCGCGAAAGCACTTTGATTTAAATTTTACCTATTTTCAAGATAGGCTCTCAATATTGTCAAAGTTCTTTTAGTGTTGAATTTCACTACTAATTGGTTCAGTTAATAATCAGTCAGGCAGTCATTAAATTGCAAAAACCACCGTAAATATGAGCTCAGGACATTTCAGCACAACAGGCAGAAGAAAGATAGAAAACTCAAGCGAGACAAGATAGAAAACTCATTCCAGTATTCCATTACGTGTTCTACTATTTACTCACGCACCAATCGATCCATAACTTGAGTATCATATAAAATATACAAGCTATTGCTCGAAAAGGGCAAGTTCCGTCCCTAATAATTGATATGACAGTATGCTGCAATAAAATTACGACAGTAAAATCACGACATTAAAATTACGACATTAATAATTTATGTTTAAAATTACGACAGCCATTTTAGAAGGTATCAAAAATAGATCTAAATAATTAATTCTTAACTAAATTTTTATTATTTCGATCTATTCTTTATAAATTTTTATTATTAGATCTAAATTTCTATTATATTATAAAAATACAAAATTTATCTAAATAAACACTTAACGTATTGAACAATATTTAAATTATTACCTACGACCATCTAATAAAATGAATCTGAATAAATACTTAATGTATAACTAATTTTTTTAACACTACTTAAGTTATTACTTTAGACAATCTAACAAAATGAAAAATAACTATACAGTTGCCAATAGACAGAGAAATACTCGAGTTCATGATGCAACATGAGGGAAATATATATATAGATTACAACCAGAAAAAATAAATTTTTTAAACTTTTTTTGCAGTAACAATGTAGGAAATTTTTAAAAATATCTGTTTTTATAACAATTTTATTTTTCTTCAACCTATCTTTCATTATAATGTATTTCAAAATATTTAATGAAATGAGCGCTATATTTTTTTCAGCTTGAAATTCTTTATAGATAGTAATTTGCATTTTATACTTCAGGATATTTGTATATCAGCATTAAAAGAGCGAGATATTGAAGGAAAGCTGCGCCAAGTGACTTCTGAATGGAGCAATCAAAATTTAACTTTTGCAACTTTTAAGAACAGGGGAGAGTTATTGCTGAGAGGAGACACCACAGCCGAAATTATTTCTTTATTGGAAGACAGTCTCATGATTCTTGGGTCTTTACAAAGTAATCGGTAAGTAAATTGAAGGAATATTTTAAATTTTTATTTGTAGAGGATAATTTTTAATAATTGGGAAGGGTGATAAATTTTTAAAATATTTTTTCGTTAAAGATATCTTTTTAGTCTAAGATATCTTATCTTTTCTCTTATCTTCCCAAGGATTGAATAGTAAATGGAAAAAGCACATTTTTAACCAGTTGTTTAATTACACAAAAACTGCACGGACAAAAAAATTCTGGTAAATTGCCGTACTGCATGCTAATAACATTTCTGAAAAGAAAAAAAACTAAAATTCTGGTTAATAAAACCATAATATACAGTAATTAAACCAATCATTTGATAATTTTCCATTCATATAGTAACGGTTTACCGGAAATTTCAGTTTCCAAAATTGTAGTTCTAATTATCACGCATGCAGTGAAAAATACGAAACTGAAAAGTAAGTTTAACCGAATAAATGGAATCGAACCGAATATTATCGAATAAACCGAATAAATTTATGTCCCACTTTAAGGCATCGTGGTTAAGTTTCCAAATTTTACCACATTTATCAAATTTCATCACATATTATGCATATATACACACATATGTGCAAATATATATCATATATTTATCATATATATATATGCATATTTTATTACCTTATTTGATTGTTAATTTCACCAAAATCAGTACCAAAGCTCATCAGTAAAAATTGCCGACGTTTTTGTTTTTTATCATAGAACCAGAAGCACATTAAATTTTACCATATTCTGGTTGTTTTGCCCATATTTTTTTCTCAGTGTGGATTATTCACTTCGTTTATTTTTTAGCAGGAAAATTTTTTTTAAATTCTTTTTTGGGAGGAGATATTTTTCCTGCTCTTTTCTTTTCCTTTTAATGTATACTTTCAACTTCGTTGTCTCGAAACATTTATTTAAAACACCTTTATAATCAATCCTTTAACTGGACAGGAAAACACAATGGTGCCGTTTCTAAACGCCAATTTTAGTTCTTAATGAGGCTTATAAAATATTAATGTCAGTTCCGTTAAATATTTCTTTTATTTAAATCAGAGTTTATAATAATATTGATTCACAGTTCTAATGCTCTAATTACCCTGTAAAGAATGGCATTGCAGGGGATAGTTTTAATCATTTTTAATTTTGTTTTTTGAAAAAAAAAAGCTTGATATATTAATACTATGGATGATATCTTTGAAAGATTTTCATTGTGTTCTTAAATAACTAAAACTTGCTAAATTTAATTTTAAAAAATCAAATGGTAAATGTATTTTTGTTTTCGTGTTTTGAAATAGGGGGCTCTTACTATAGTTGAACGGGATAGTATTGCCCAGTAATTTGTCAATTTGTTAAGTTTAAGATGAGTAGGTGTTAAGATTTAACTGCATCCTTTAAAGTGTAAAAACGCTCCATTAGGCATTAATTTGAAATAAAGTAATCAAATTTTTCAACAACAAATTTGGATTTGTATTACACCACAATTTTTAAAGTGTATGGGTTGCATTTTTAGGTACAACAAAATGTTTTTTGTATATTTTTTTTGAATCTAGCACTTTTGATACCCATCTCCTAATATGGTTTATAAACTGATATTAAAATGACATAAATTGATTTCCAGAAATGCTTAATATACAATATATGAAACAATGCTTTTGATGTGAAGTTTTTTTGAGCTTTTTTAAACTGGGCGTATTTCAAATACACTATGGAAATTATTTATAACTACAAGAAATTACACAATATATATTATTTATTGTATTTGAAGTATTGCTTATTTAAACGAATTACTCATAAGTTAGCTTGCATCGCAAAGGAATTTATAATGCATCTCAAAATTATAATTCATTTTCTTTTGACTTTCATGCTTCAAGGTACAATGCACCATTCAAAATTCAGATCCAAAAGTGGGTTCAAGATCTCTCAAATACTAATGAATGTTTGGAAAGATGGCTTTTCACACAAAATATGTGGGTGTACCTGGAAGCAGTATTTGTTGGTGGTGATATAGCCAAACAATTACCGAAGGTATTTTAGTGTTTTTAGTATAATCAATAACTGCAAAAGTTTTAGTTTTTAACCGATATACACTTCAATAATTGTAACTTAATAACTGCGAATAAATGAGTGATTAAAAAAAATTTCTAAACATAAATCCTTGCGCTTTTAAAAATGCTTTCCACGATCACAATTTTCGTAATTTTTTTTAAGTTGTTATATTCAGCAAGGTAAAAAAAGTATTATTCTTTTTATAGAGAGTTTTGATAACATTACAAAAAACAAATGATGATACACCAATTTTTCTCGGAAAACACAAAACACTCTAAATAATAACGTCAGTTTCAATACAGAAGTAGTACAACAATTGGGTACCTGCAAGTGACGTCGTTGTAGGTAAATCATGTCATTCATCGATTCAAACTCAATCAGGTATGACACATACCTTGTGACGTCGCTTACATGTATTCAATTAAATCTGATTTAAATCACATGTTAAAGCATAATCACTTCACTTCTTCAAGTACCCAATGGTAACTTGTTATAGAAACTATTTTTTTAATATTTACTTATTTTTTACATAACATACTTCTATTTATTAAGTGTTTAGTTTTATTACTACTGCTGAACAAAATAAATTTCTGAGATCATATTTGATATTAAAACCTTCTATATTTAAACTTAATTTTTAATAATTACGGTATCGAACTAAGTTCATTTTGCGAAGCAAATTATTAACGACATTTGTAATTATTAATAAAATTATTATCGGCAAAATTCTAATAAGAGTTCCATTCGTGCAACAATTTCATAATGCAATTATAATACTGCTTTTTTGCATTTTGCAAAAACAAGTCTTGCGATGATAACGTGGATAGAGGAGATAATTCTCTTTTCAACAGTTTACTTTCAATTATTATGAATGATATTTCATGATAAATACAAATTGTTCCGTGGTGATCATCCTTAACTTAAAATTTAAAATTTTTGAAAAAAATGTAATCAAGAAACTGTGCATCATAAATTTATTTTAAAGCTAGGAAATAATAAAAACGCTTTCAAAATTTGTGTGCTAGTAGGGTGCATCAAATAAAAAAAACGTTATAATAGAAATAATAGTAAAAACTTATTTCTATCTCCATTCAACTTATTTCTATCTCCTTCAACAATCAAACATGTTTTCATGTCTCTACCCTCATTTTCTTACTTGTAATTGCTTATATCTCAAAAACGATTCTGTTATTTTTCTGTTTAAATTTTAATCTGCCACCCAAAATGTGCGCAACTTATTTTTATAGCTGACTTTTAGTTTCACTTTTGAGAAGGATTCTAAAAATGATTATTAAGAGTATTCATTTAGGAAAATTCCCCCTCTAAGGTACACTTTAATAAATTTCCATAGAATTCATATAGTTAGCTGTTAATTTATTCGGTAAGCACCCTTCTTTGAGGAAAAGCCCAACGTCCGTTATTGTAGCGAATTCAGAAAAAATCATAGAGTTGAACGTTGACTTATAAGGTTATTATATAAAGCTTCCTTACTTAGTTCGGGGATGAGAATTTTTTTCCCGAAGTGGTTACAACATCAGGATTCGGGCACAAAGATCCCGGGTTTGATCTTAGCCGGCACCAAAGAACATCTATCTAGCTTTTCCTCTACCTTAATAACCACAGGAAAATAATATGCAATTTCCCTCAATCCTCGATAAATGGCAACTGTACGCTACTTTGCCACGTTTCACAATTTGCCTTGAGTCGACTAACAAATCGCCCGAGTCTCAGACAACGTGAAAAAAGACGAAATTAAGGTATTTTTTAAGAGCATAAAATTAATTTACTTACAGTTGCCATATAATTTACGAGAAAGAATTTACGGTCATAATTTAGGTCATACAGTCAAAGTATATATAGTCTTTTCATTTTGAGCTTTATATTTTATTCGAAAATTTCACGATAGTCTAAAGCAATGTTTGTTATTAATGCATTTTACACATGGAAACGATACGAGTAAAAAGTACATTAATTCATTAAAAATTAAAGCTATACGAAATACATTAGTTTTTAATAAAATTATTTGAATATTTTTTATTTTTTGTTAAAATTTTCATTATAGGAGGCAAAGCGTTTCAACACAATTGACAAATCTTGGGGAAAGATTATGATCCGTGCTCATGAAAAGAGCAATGTTGTTGAATGCTGTGTTGGGGACGATACTTTGAAGCAATTACTGCCTTATTTGCAAGAACAACTTGAAATTTGTCAAAAGTCATTAGCAGGGTAGGTTTTGTTTTAAAGTAATTTTATTTGGTGTATACCAACTTTTTATAGTAGCTGTTTTATAAATTTATTTATGTTAAGTGTTTCTCTTACATAATATGAATATTACAAAAAAAACTTTTGTTTCAATTTTAATAATTTTTTTCACATTTTAACTGAAGTAATTTGGATCAGTTCATACAGTCAACGTTACGACACGGAAATTTTGGAACTGGTACAAATTCTTTCAACTTTTGAAAAGTAAACAATCTTCCAACTTTTGAAAAGTAAACAATCTTTCAACACTCAATTTTTCGAGTGATCATGTTCATAGTTTTCACTTGACGTCAATATTCTTTATTTAATAATAATTCCTTTATCGATAATTTAAAAAAATACATAAGAAAAACAAACTTCATTAAAAAAGTTAAAATCTTGAAAATAATAAAATATAATTACAGATTTTTTACAAACTTTAGGAACATTATTATTGAACTTGGTTTCGTTGTTCTGCTTAAAGTGCATCAAACAAATTCTCAATTTCTAAAGGTATATTTTATAAGAATTTTAATCTTCATGAAAAAGTTACTATAAAAAATATTGTCGATGAAACGTCAGAAAATAATTTGTATATAAATGAAAAGTTTATTTTCAAAACATTTTAATTATGCACAAAATCATTTGTTTATAACGAAAACAGAAGAATAGAATAAATAAACTCTTCTCTTAAGATTAAAACCAATTAATATTTTACTTCAGTTTTCGAACAGTATCGTCAGAACAACTTAGAGCGAGCACCAACAACTCCAAGTCAGGGAAGTGACCCAATATTCAATTTTAACCTTAATGTTTTTGTAATGTTTAATTCTAATCTTTAAATGTTTTAATTTTAATATATTTCATTAGCAACACTTTCTTTAATGTAGGTATTTGGAAAAGAAACGATTGATGTTTCCTCGATTTTTCTTTGTCTCCGATCCAGCTCTTCTGGAGATTTTAGGTCAAGCCAGCGACTCACATTCAATTCAGAGTCACCTTCTCAGCATATTTGACAATACAAAATCCTTAGTTTTCGATGACCTAGACTATAACAAAATTTTAGAAATTGTTTCTTCGGAAGGGGAAAAAATAACAGTGAGTATAATATTATATATTTTAAGAAAAATCAAGATAGGTTGTTAACATGAATCGCTTACTCTAAAATATATGCAATAAGCGCACCAGGAAGTAAAATAGTCAACCGGAGAAAAATCACGAAAATATATAACAGTGCAAATTCGTAAAGGAAATCATATGTGAAAAATTCCTTTTTCACACGTCCATCCCGAACAGACAAAGTAATATTTATTAAATGATTTTAAGGACAGGGAACTTAAAAAAAAAAAAAGCAAAAGCAAAGCAAAGAAAAAGCAAACTATTAACTTGTAAACTCAGTGATTTAGCTGTAAGCTTGGAGAACGAGCTTACGTGATTTTGGCAGTTTGATTAAGACAAAATACATTTTCCGCTGCAAACTAATATGTTGAATTAATTTCATTAAATGCAAGTGCAGGCTTGTGGGTTCAATACAAAAAAAAAAACTTACAAATTTTTGTTAAATAGAAGAAAATCTATCCCAAATAGGACAGGAAAGGCACAAGGATACATTCGGTGTTAAAAATGGAATTTGAACCCAGTACTTCTATGCTTCATAGCGTTTGGTGAGAAGGAGATACCATTCGGTCAAGTTTAACTAAGGTATGTTGAAGTGTTCTTCAGTACTATCGCTTCGATATTATATACACTGAATAACATAACGAACGCTGTGTCAGAATAACATTTGCTGTCTAACCATGGACATTTTATTAATAATAGAACTTAGCTCTTATATTCAAATGGTTCGCTTTTGAAAATCAAAATTGGAAATATATGTGTGAACAACTTGAATTTTATTGTTGGTGGGTAATATTTTATCGGCACCACGAACCTCTTACAGTAGATGTAGGCTTATTTGAACTAAATTCTTTTTCTTTTTGGCACAACAACTCAGAGCAGGCTAGGACCCTCCCCCAATGAGGTTTCTTTCTATCAAAGTCTACTACATGCATGTTGTTTCCAGTTGGTCACCTTTAATGCTTTTTAATCTTTTTCAACATTATCAAGCCCACTGAGGAGAGATCTCTACCTTCTAATGCCCTCTGATTCGTTATGAATGCTATCCGCTTAGTGAGGTTGTTGTTTCAAACCTAACGAAGAGTTCGCGATGCTTTATTGAGTTCAATTTTATGCTTTTTACCAAGTCTGTTTGCTTACATAAATTATAAATTTTATGATTGTGAAAAATTAACCTGACACTATTTTTCAGGAAAGCATCAAAAATTTTGCGTTATAGTTTTCTTTTAAAAAATAGCTGTCTGTTGCGGATATGCTTACTCAATGTTTATCAGTCGCTGCTATACAGGACTACTGGTCGGACTAGTGTTTTATTAGTACCAATTTCAGATATTGCTAAACGAAAGTTAACTTTATAAAAGCTCAATAAATGCAATTTCACTTTCAGATAAAGACTTGTTGCGTTTTAGTAATATGAGCTGAATTAATCTATACAACTTCTGTTTTTGAAATTGAAAAACTCTTTATATCCTTTTCAGTCTCACAAATTAGTTACTCTTGCCTCTAAAAACTTTAAAAAATTTCTCGATTTTTCATTAGAGCATACAATAAATTAAGGAAATGCTCATTTTTATCAATTTTATAGACATAATAAATGAAGCTATTTTTGAAGAACGAATTAAAATGTGAAGTATACTACTGACCACTGTAGTGAGCATTTGAATGATGAGATTCATATAATTTTCTTCTCGTGGTTTCAGTTGAACAAACCAGTCAAAGCAGAAGGAAATGTGGAGAGTTGGTTAATGAATTTATTGAAAATGTCACACCAGTCACTTCACAGTGTCATTCGCAAAGCTGCCATTTCTACGACTAGTCCTAAATTCACACTCATGGAATTTCTCAGAGATTACCCAGCTCAAGTAAGTACAAACTTTCTTAAGTTCAAATGTGAACACTGTTTAAGGGTGTTGTTACCTGATGTAACGCACAGATAAAATCAAATTACATTTGCAATAAGAAACGTATTCTGCTTTCACATTAAGCTACTTACAGACCTTTTGATTACTTACTGTGTGAAACATGTAGTTAGTTTATAGAAAGATAGTCACAAATTCTATGGCCGTCTGCTGCTATGGAAACAAGAAATAACGCATTTCAAAGAGGGGAGATTTTTCTCTACCCTGATTCTCTTTCCATCGCCGATCCGAGCTAAAACCTATCTTAAACATCAACCCAATACCTTAAAATAGTGAAATCTCGTAACCATAGTCACGAATGCCGAGAGAAGTTCTTAGCTTAGATAAACTATACTACCTACGACTTAGATAAACAATACTATTTCTAAAACTTATCGAATGCTCTCTTACTGGTTCAGAGCTCTCGAAGCTATGTCAGCAAATAAAAAGGTATAGATGATGCCACTACTTATGCTAAGCAAAAGAGAAAAACAGGTTTTCGAGAGTGTTATTGGGCTCATCAAAGAAAAGCTTTAAAAAAAAGAAGAAAAAAAGTTTAAGAAAATTTAATTGCTCAAAAGGATTTAGGCACACGCATGCTTTATTTCTTAAAATAATTAAATAAAAGTTGAAATTTAAGAAACGCGTTTCTTAAAGAAATAAATGCTGCAAAATTATTTAGCCAGAAAATAGCGTTTTTTTCTGAATTGGACATATTATTTTCTTGTAAAAAATAAACCAATGAGATTTTAAGATAATTTTAAAATACTTCTGACCTAAAATCATATTGAAAAACTAATACATAGACAATTCCAACAAATGAAGGATAAAAATAAAGCTCTATGTCATTTACAGATTCAGAATTTTCTGATTTATTATATTGCGCCAGAATTGAACAAATAATATTTTAAGATTGTGTTGTCGCGAAAATATAAATATATATTTGCATTAATGCTTATTTCATTTGAATGTCTTTTTGTTTTTTCAAAATTTTACATTCAAAAATTTTACAAAGTCAAGTAACAATTAACCAAGTCTACATTTTACCCATTTAAAATTAAAAAAAATTGCAATGAAAATATTTCATTTCAATTTTCATTTAGAATAATCAAACCATTGGTGATTTCTTAATAACAGTTATAATACATAAATTTTTGTTATAAATTTCACACATAAAAACCTATGTTCTAATCGAGAAAAATAAAATAGTAATCGCAAATAGTTAAGTAAGAGTCCTGATTTTACATTAACAAAGTCGGAAAACATCCTAAAAGTAGTTTTTCTTTTAGGTAGGTCTTCTTTGTCTTCAGATTATTTGGACTCGAGAATCAGAAGTGGCTCTAGCTTATTCCACTCAAGATAAAAAAGTTATGGAACAAACCAATGGACTATTCTTAGATCTTCTCAACACTCTAATCGAGGAAACTACTAAAGATCTAGGAGTTGTGGAGAGGACAAAATTTGAAACATTAATTACAATTCATGTTCACCAAAGAGACATCTTCAACGATTTGGTAATGGTGTCTGAAAAGTTTCATATTTATTATTTAAAACAAAAGGGAAATAAGTGAAATTTTATAAGTACTGGAAAGTAAAAAATTACAGTGCTAAAAAATTTTTTTTACCTTGAATTGATCTAATCTTTTATTTAAAAATGTCGTATGTTTAAAATTCGATTTTTCAGCATCTATTCAACCAATTTCGCTCAAATTTTGTATTTTGCATATTAAACTACATACTTTAAAATGATGTAAAAATTATTATATACCTTACAACTCAATATTTTTTTTGCTAGTATTAAATAAAATAATAAAAAATAATAAATATTTACTAAAATTTATTTTTTGCATGACATTATCTTAAGATATGCGAATTTTATTATTGTACACACAAATTTTTCGATTCGCTTAAAAATTTGCTGAGATATGGTGAAATACGCAACAAATATAATTAACATTAAGGGGTCTAAACTTTCCGAACTTTTAATCGAAATGAAACCATAACGAAACTATGAGGATCGTATTTTCCAGATTGCAGCTACCCCTTGAGGGGTCAGAAATCCGATTCCGTTAAAAAAAGTTATGTTTATTTAGCGAAAGTACGTTTTTATGTCTGATTTCGCATTTTAATATATCGCCTGCACCAATTAATTAGCATATTTGAGGTCATCTTCTTAAACCATTAAGATTGAGTGAACGTGAAGATCATTAGATCAAAAGTTATTAAGAGGAGTCCGGTTTCTTATTTTTATTATTTTTTTTGGCTCACTCTACGTATGTATTGCACTGAAATTTTATAACTCCTTAGAATATTGCTTCATTGTTTCGTAACATATTTTTATTCGGCTTAGTTTTAGCATTCTTTCAAACCTTACGGTAAGTGATGGTTCAGAGCTACAATTAATTCAATGCAATAATGTAATTTAAGAATTTTATTTTTTAAATTGCATGACTTTCAAATATTTAAACACAGATTAGATTTTCTTCGATTATTCAAAGCATATAAAGTAACAAAGCATAGAAAGTTACATGGAATATAAAGTAAAACTTTCAAATCACCATTGTTTGAAGTTCTTTTTTTTTCTTCTTAAATCATTGATCTGCAGATTTCATGTTCGTCTGCAGAAAAATTTCATCTGCAGATTTTCTTTATGAAAAAAATGTTAAACTAAAATTTAGAAGAGGTGAAATATTTTTCATATATAGTCATCGAAATGTAAATTTTCTCAGCACACTTTTTTATTACACGTAGTTTGAAACTTCAGAAGTTAATTAAAGTAATTTATTTATCAGTGTCGATATGGAATAAAATCAGCCAAAGATTTTGAATGGGTGAAGCAATTCAGATTCTACTTTGAGGCCGATGACGATCTTACAGCAATAGGAATAACAGATGTCAAATTTACTTACCAGAATGAATTTCTGGGATGTACCGAGAGGCTCGTCATCACACCTCTAACTGATAGGTAAATATTGAAAAATTAAACTGTGTAATATTAAAAGATAAAGGGATCAGAATTTTCTCAGTTTCGAATATTATAGTTTACTCGTAAAATTTTAAATTATGCAACTTACAGGATGTCCACCGAACTGATTCCGAAATTAAATATCTCGGAAACAAAGGGCGCTAGAGAAATGAAACAAATGGTATGTTTATTGAAAAAAAGAAAAAAAAAACTTAATTAAATTTAGTTACGGAATTTATTTACAGAAGTTATCAACAGACGGCGCTGAATACCATTAGTAACGAGAATGTCAGTTCTAGTGTTAAATAATGAAATAAGTTTGTCTTACCGGATTTGGAGTTTTAAACCACATATTTTATCGAACAACGCTTGTTTCGAGAGATCGGATTACAATCCTACGGTATTTGTACTTTTAAGAATTCTGTACATCATGCAACGAAATCTGTAGGAATCATTTGTAACTAAATCCCAAAATTTATGCATAATAATTTTTTTAGCTTTCACAATGGACCTATTGTGTGTTTTATTTCTCTCTCCCTATTATTTCCAAGATTTTTTTTTTTATTTTGAAATCACTTAGTAAACAGCTGGTAAAATAAGCGGTTTACTAAGTCAGGATTTTTATTTATACTGGTGATAGACTGGATTATGCGAAACAGCTTGAAAGATGAAAAAAGAGGAATAAGGTGGAATTTCACAACTACTTTAGAAGACCTTGATTTTGCTGATGACATCGTACTTATTTCATCAAAATGTACAGACCTTCAGCTTAAAACAGACAAATTCAACAAATATTCAAATAGTGTAGGTTTATTCATAAACAAGAAGAAAACTAAAGTAATAAGAATAAATCAAAAGAAAAATGACAAAATTAAAATCGAAAATCACGAAATAGATGACATAAAGTCATTTAGCTGTTTAGGTTCTATTGTAGATAAAAAAAAAAGTGGAAGTAGTGAAGATATTAATCAGACAGCGAATAATCAAAGCAAGAACATGTTTTAAGGGATTACATAAATTTTGGAGAGAGTTAAATATTGAAATGAAGATAAAAATAGTTGTTTACAAAGCTATTGTTAGAGCAGTACTATTATACGGCGCAGAAACCTGTTAACAGACTAAGATCGAAATACAAAAATTAGAAACCTTTCAAAACAAATGTTTTAGATTTATTTTTAAAATTTTCTGGCCTTACAAAGTATCAAGTCAAAATCTATTAAAGAAAGCTAAAATAAAAACAATAGAAGATGAAATTAAAAAACGAAGATGGAGCTGGCTCGGACATATCCTTAGAATGCCCAAAGAAAAAATTACATCTGTTGCGCTTACATGGGCCCCTGATGGTAAAAGAACAAGAGGAAGACCCAGACTTATCATCCAGCTCATGTTTTTGGACGAATTAAAAGAATGTAGAATATCTGCCTGGAAGGAAGCAAGATCTATTGCTAGAGACAGGAGGCGTTGGAGGGATATGCTAGAGGCCTTAAGTGCCCAAAGGCACGTAGAGGATAAGTAAGTAAGTAGAAAACCGCTGGACACTCTGTATATTTATATTTCATGGAAATGCCTTCAATTTAAGAATATTTAGGAAACTTATGCTTTTAACTTTAAAAAAAAATTTAGGACAAATATTAATAGCAATGCTTAGATTTATTTGTATTTTTATGATGTTATCAATGCAGTTTTTTGAAACATGAAAATTGAGTGAATTTTTTAAAAACCAATATTTTTTGTAAATTCGCAAATTGTATAGATGCTACATCACATTAGCTCAAGCTTTGCAATTGCATATGGGAGGTGCTCCAACAGGACCAGCTGGAACGGGGAAAACAGAAACAACTAAAGACATGGGAAAAATGCTCGGTAAATACGTCGTGGTGTTTAACTGTTCCGACCAGATGGACTACAAAGGATTAGGAAGAATATTTAAAGGTAAGAATAATGTGATATTGTCAACAGGATGTTCAAAAAGTGTGGAGGTAGTCAAATATCTGGAGAACGTACATCGGATCAAAAACCAGAATATACATGTGCGAAATAGTTTCAAAAGGTGCCTGAAATGAGCCTCCCTTGAGAGGCGGATAAATTTCCAAAATCACATAATATTTAGGAACACCCATTTTTTTTAGATCACAGATTTGGATTTCTCAGAATAAAAAAAAAAATATTTAAGAACTATAGGACTTTATATTTTAGTTTAGAGATGGCGTTGTAGTCGCAAAATGAAAAATGTGGCAAAAATGTCTAAAAAGTATTATATTTCTTGGGAGAAATACGGAGGGTGGAAAAATTAAAATACAGTAGAAGTCAGATAATCCGGCACGTTCGGGACCGGCTCGGTGCCGGACTACCGAAAATTCCGGTCTATCGGACGGTAATTATACGAACGATTAGGTTAATAATTAAACTAGCAAATAGATACAACAAAGTTTATTTTACATTTCATATAATGTATGTATGCGTACTGTAAAACATATTTCACTTAGATTTAAAAAAGTCACGAATGTCTTTTTGTTTTCTTGACTTTTGGCATTTTTGGAGTGTTGTATTTTTTACCTGGTTCCAAGACAGTGCAATAGCATAGACGGCATCTTTTACTGTAAACTTTTTTTGAAAATCAGTCACGTCACAGTCGGCATTTAACAGGCCTTGAATAAAAGACCTTCTTTAAAAGCATTTAAAATTTTGAATAACCCATGGGTTGAATCAAAGATGTTACGTTAGGTGGGAGCAGAGTAGCAACAATATTTCCAGAAACTGACTCATCTACTGGCGGGTGGGCTTTGCAATTGTACAAAAGAAGGATGGCTTTAGTAACGAGCGCTTCCGGATGATCCCGAACTACCCCGAAAACTTCCGAATAGCTCTCTGCTCCCGAATAGCTCGTTTTTATTTGCTTTAAAGATACACTTTTGGAGAAAACCAAAATTTTTACAATTTTCCGGAGCGATGCCGGACTATCGGGCATTCCGGACTGTTGGATGCCGGACTAATGGACTTCTACTGTAGATCTGTTTGATAATTTGAAACACTTAACTGATGACAAAAACTCAAATCCACCCAACCCCCTTATTTGGACGATTCCTAGATGGCGGAGCTCAGTTTGGGAATATAGGTTAAGTTTAATTTCACTAAATCGGCTTTTCAAAATATATCTTGAGATACATCTATTTTACACAATTTCTACCCCATTTTCATTTTGATAAAACAGAGCCATCTCTAATGCAAATTTAATGGCGAGAAGTTACATTATGCTATTATATAGGAGAATCCAAATTTGTTTTTAAAAAAGGGGGTCTTCTAATAGTTGAAAGTTTCCCCAAAGCAACCCAAGTGGATGAGATTGAGGAATCGAGATTGGTTTCATTAAATATATCCTTAGAAAATATCAAATAATTCGCCCAACTATTTTTTGACTTTCGATTCCAGATATTTGAACCTTATTCATATTTTTTGAACACCTTGCATATTAATTTATGTGTGTGTGTGTGTGTACAAAACATAATTTTACGAAAATTGCTTATAAAGTGTTATGTTTCATCAAATGCTGCCAAAGACTGGTGTTAAATCTATCATAATTTTAAAAAATGTTCTTTAGGAATAAATACTATAAACTGTAAGAAAAGAAAACAAAAAAAGAAGTTCTTATTTTTTTTTCTTTTTAAGAAGGAAATGAAATCAGTCTTTTTTTTTTATCGGTGCATCAAAATATAGTTTTCCTTAATTGCTCAGATTATTAAAATCTTGACTAATAGGGGGAGAAGGCTAGAAATAAAGCTTTCGCTTCTTATTCAATTGATCAATTATTTTTTTTTTACTTTTAAAATGTCTATACAAATAAATAAAAAGATGTATTTTTGCTTTTTGACCGCTGAAAGTTATAAAGAAAAAATGTCTAGTTAAAAATAAGTTTAACAAGGGCGGGGGAATTTTAGGCACTATATTGCAAAATCGCGTTACAGCTGCATTTATAATAATATTTAATAAATCAACAAGTGGAACCAAACTGAGAGTAAATAAAAATCCTTATCCATCTGCCAAGCTAGATAAGAAGATTAAGTTTCAGTAGTTTCAAATCGCATTTTGTATTTTTCCTTTTTCTTAAAAAACAGACCATTATCTCTACCATATATATGTGATCTTAACCATAGCGCGTTGTAATCCGTAGGAGAAAAAAAGAGAAGTTCAAGTTATGTAAAAAAATATATAAATATTATCTCTATTCTTTGCTTCAAATTGTTGAATAAATTATATCCAATTTATTTTTAGGCTTGGCACAATCAGGTTCATGGGGCTGCTTCGATGAATTTAACAGAATTGAACTTCCTGTTCTATCTGTGGCAGCTCAACAAATTTCAATTGTCTTAACATGTAAAAAAGAACATAAGGAAACCTTTATCTTCAGCGATGGAGAAGTAATAAGAATGAATCCAGAATTCGGAATATTCCTCACTATGGTAACTTTTATATACCTCTTTCTGAAATTTCTTTTACTTCAAATTACTTTGTTGGCTTATCACATCAGTCTATAACACTCCATTTACAAACAGTACTGACTAAATTTGAGGTAATATAACCTTACCAATTTTTCTTTACGACTGAAAAAAGCTTTAGAGTGGTGAACTTTCATTAAGTAATTAAACCAGTTTAAACCTTTAACTAATTTCTGAAACTAAACTAGAAATTAAATTGAATTATTTTTACCTTAATAATTTTTAACAAAATTGAATTATATTTCATTTCTACAATTTTTCTGTCTTACCGTTCATCATACCTATACGATTCTCTCTTTAAAATATACCATTAGTTCTTATTTGAAACTAAATCTGAGCGTATCCAGTAAAAATTAATTACATTTGTTAGTTGAAAATTTTCGAAACACGACAAGGGTTCAACAAATCACATTGAAAGGCTCCGGCAAACATCAGTAGGTATGGAATAGATTTACTTACCTCGTAATATATACATGTATAGAGCACAAAAAAAAAAAAAAAAACTGACCACATTGAATAACTTTTGATTTAATGATAGGATCCCCACGCTCTAGGACTCAATCTTAAAGGTTCGAAGGGGTGGACCCAAATATGCTAATTAATTAGTGCTGACGATATTTTAAGTTACGAAATCAGACACAAAAACGTATTTTACAAGCATAACTTTTTTTAAACGGATTCGGATTTCTGACCACCAAAATATGCGGGACAGCTGCGATCTACGAAATGTAGTTTGGTTAGGAAAGCTATCCGAAGTTAGGACATTACATATTTGAGTACAGTGAAACCTGCCAAGTTGACCACCCTTGTAAGTTGGACACCTGCATAAGTTGACCTCAATTATCAAGAACGAAATTTTTCCTATATTATATAAAGAAGCAAAAACTTTGTAACTTGACCACTTGTCTATCTTGTATGCTGACCAATGAAATAAGTCAATTTTGTCTAGGAGTATTATGAAATTCTATTCTAAGACCCTCATAAGTTGACCAGAAAAAAAAATTCAGAAAAGTTTCTGTCATTTTGCAATGTATATTAAAATTTTACTTGTTTGGGGAAATAGTGTAAAAAGCTAATCTAAACCCTTTTGTGAGTTGACCATCTGGGGAAACAGTAGGGGGTCAGTTTCTGACCATTTCTTTCATTCATTCATTGAAAACAGCTGTGTTAGTTGAAAGGTTTTTCTTCCAGTTGCAATAGTGAGCATAGTCAAATGCATAACTAACGAAATATTTTTTTTTTTTAAAGTTAGTTAAATATTAGAATTATATGTAAAAAATTGAAGTTCATTCAGGTCTAAACACATTTCTTAAGATATTCATTTTGCAATATATGCTAAATATAATATTTAAGTCAAGTAAAAAAAAATTAAATAGCAACATGATATAGGAAACGAAAAAGTAAACAATGACCCACCCCCTCTATAAGTTGCCCACTTGTCTAAGTTGACCACTAAAACAATGCACCACAAGTGGTCAACTTACACAAGTTTTACTGTATATAGATTTTAGAAACAAAAGTCTTAACATTAGATTAACGAAATTGGATTTTCAACCTGTTTCAACCAGGAGTGAAAGGTTATAACCAGCCACATTTTAAATTATTATTTCTTTTTATAAAAAATGTTCTTCTTTTTAATTTTGAATTTTTATTGACCTTTTTCTAACGAAATGGTCCTGAGCGCACAAGTATCAAATTTAAAGATTAGTTTTATATCTTAAATATTTTTTAATTTTAGATATTTTCAAAACTCTAAAAAGTATGAAAATGCATAAAACAAAGTTTTGTTATTGCGAAAAATATCATGACAGAAGGATAAAATTATTTCTCTCAAATATTGCGAAAAGATTTCATATTCACGAAAAAGATTGCCGTTTGGCTAATATCAGAATTTTCTCATTTATCTTTGAATGTTCAGCTTAATGAGATTAGTTGCAGCTGCAAGTTCGTAATATAGTTTCATTTGTGAAATCGTTAGCATAAGTTTTAAAAATATTTTATATGCATTTCAAAAGCAATTTACTTTAGTTTGCTTTTATTATAAAGGGAAATACTTTATTAGGTTTTGTAAGCTATAAAGGAACTTCTGCATAATGTTTAATCTGAAAACGAAACAAATTAATATACCAATTCGTTCCATAAGTAAAATTTTACTTTGACCCGCATTAAAGATTGAGTTTTTCGTCTGTTATTCAAAAATACTTTATTTTGAGAACTCGTTTATATACATGCAATAATATTTACAGAATTCTTGTTAAAAATAAGAGTAAATAAAAGGAGATGCACATACAAGGGATCGCAAATTAATATTCATGCAAAGCTATAAAAAAACTAACAGATGAAAGTATGGCTGAAATATAAAAACCTATTTAATTGTCTAAGGAAACAGGGAAGAGGCAATTATTAGACACTCCTCAATGTTTAATCAGGATACCCAGCTTGATATGATCCTTTCGGTACAGCCTTCCTCAGTAGTGATTCGAAAGAAGTTTAATTCTTCTTAACTTAAGCATTAGTCAGTGAAAAACAAGCACCGCTAATGATTATACCTATTTGACTTTCTTTACTAAGGAATCTAAAATAGGATAATTAGGGCGGTAATTAAGGAACACCATGTATCTTTATGATGTTTGGAGCATCACAACTGAAACGTATATTTGTGATAATATTCATTCCTCTTTCCATAGTAAAAAATCGCAAGAGCCGCCGCCGCTTTTTTAGGTGTTAAACTTTACGTTACATCATGTTTTGATGCTCAAAAACGATAGGACTTACTAAATTGGAAATTCCAGTGAATATAGAAAATATTTAGAATGTAAGGGGAAAAAAAGTTTTAGCATTCAATCAAAACTTTTTTTTTTAAAAGACATTATAACTAATATAATAACTTAAAAGTTATATATTTTTTTTAAAAAAAATCATCTCTCTTAACATAATTAGCGTGTTCTTTTAAAACTCAGCTAAATTTCTAAATCTGCAATATAGTTATGTTATGATGTCACAATTAAATTTTAACGCCATTCAAATGTAGTAGCGAACATGACGAAATAAACATGAATTACGTTTTAGCGTTCTACAATGTCAGATAGCAAACCCTCAATATCATCTAGGCTTACAAATCTGTTGATAACGGTACATTTATTTCTGACAACAATGGAAGCAATGAAATAAAAAAAAAAACAAGTTAATGTCAAACAATTTAAATGATGCAATCTCTAAAACTATTCAGTTAGCACGGAAACACAAATATTTAAAGCGTAATTACATGATTCAGCAGTTCTTTATAGCATTTATTAGAACATAGAGCTAGAATATTATTAGAAAATAGAGCTTTATAGAATTCTAATGAGACCTAATGAATGATTCATAGCCTTCATTAGAATTGTATAAGAGTAGCTAAGAAAAAAATTCTTTAGAAAAAGAAAATCCATTTGGAAATCCAATCCGCCAATTTGAAAATCCAATCCATCCCTTTACCATTTGGGGAAAGTTGCAACCAATGGGACATTTAACTTTCGTGTCAAAATTTGGCGAACTTCATTTTTATACATATTGATGTTATTTTTATTTTCCAGATTAACTATGCATGTCTATATATTAGAAATTATATGATAAGTTAAATAAAAAATCTCATTCGCCCAATGAAGGACACCTGTCACTTTCATTGAGTTACTGAGTCCTGTAAACATTTTATTTTTAATACATTAACATCTTAATACAGTCGAACTCGTTTATAACGAGCACAAAGGGACCGTAACATTGTACTCGTTAAATCTGAGTGTTCGTAATAAACGGGTCCTTAAGGCAGGCGTGCAGCCAGAAAAGGGGGGGGGGGCTTGGGAGGTCAAATGATTGAGTTTACTTAAAACTTAATTAATACTTACTTACTTTAATTACATTAATTAATTTAATTGAATACTTTTCTTAATTTAATGACAACTAACGCCCCCCCCCCCAGCCAGCAAAAAATTTCTAGTTGCGCTACAGTCTTAAAGGGCAATTAAGTGTCATTTCGCAGTTTTTTTTTTATTTCGCGCGCATTTCTTATCATTTTGAAAAAAAGATAAGACACAAAGACTAGAAAGATGATAAAAAAGATTGCAAGACAGAGAAATATTGCTCGCTAAAACTGGGTCTTGTTCGTTAAAAGCGACTTCTGTTCCATAGACTTAACATTGATCCAACCAAATATTTTCGTTTCCCTCGGTAAATCCGAGTTCTCGTTAAATCCGAGCTCGTTATAAACGAGTTTGACTGTACAGTTCAGTAAAATGTTTAAAATGATTATAAGCACAAATCGTAAATTTAAAATGCTGATTAGAAATCAACACTGACTACACACAACACAGACGCAACGTTTGCTAAAATAATTTGACTTATTCCCCCCTTTTCACTATGGATTACCTTTTCATTATTATGCTCATTACCTCCATTTCGAAACTCAAAATATATTTAAAGTATATTAATTCTGATTTAGATATTTTTCACAATGTCTGCCTAGAAGGAACAAAATAGATATTTCACTTATTTTAAATTGAATTTCTCCCGATATGCTTTCTATAAATCAAATGCAAGAATGCTTTATTGTACAACCTATAAAATTTGCAAAATATTGGTCTCGATATAATTTTCATGGTTAATAGAAAATTACCGACTGTTACCAGCCGATTCATATCACGTGAGGCTGACTGACTGAAGGCAACAAGTAGATTACATGTATGCGTCCGTGAATTCGGTCATAAAAGTATACGAGCATTATTAATATGGCTAAATAACACAGTTTCAAACATTATCAGTAATATTTAAAACACTTTTAGCATCACACAGATATCTATAATTTGTTTACATTTAAAAAGAACAAAAGTATAAAACTAGCACCGTCTTGTACTGAGATTTTCGAACTGAGAACAGTAAATTAATAGCGTCTGCTGCGAATAACTATAAAATAATGGAGGTAGCCCAACGAAAGAACCAGGCCAAAAACAGCAACCTTTTCGTTTCAAAAGTTGAACATTTTTCAACCGCCACATTGGAAGTTACATTTTCGTAGAAGCTGTGTCAGTTATTTTATGTCCGTGTCAAACCAACCTTCAGAAAGCATTGAATCTCATTTTTGACTTAGATGTCTGTTTATCAATCGCTCTATTGCAATAGTTGCAGTCAAATATCATCACAAACCTACCTTAAGAATAGGTGCTTAGCAACCACTAATTACTACTTGTTTCTTACATCGAAAGAGTATTTAACCGGAAGTCGATACAGTTTGGACAACGCAAGGGAAAGATGAGGTTTTGAGAAGAGACCCTTTTAATTGAGGAAAAGGTTTTTGATTATTAGTAAATTGCCACAAAAAGGGAAAAAAATATTAAAACCGTATCATGTAATAACACATATAAAATTTTATTAAAACATAATTTAAAAATGACAATATTGGAGTTACTATCTTCTTAGACATAAAATTTAAAGCAGGGTTCCCACTCAATTTCAGAAGGAAAAAAAAATTCCCCGACTTTTTCAGGTATACCAGGTAAATTTCAATGAAAATCGAGACCATATTTTTTATCAGAAAACTTTAATTCTTTTATTTGTAATGTGAAATATTAGATTTTCTGAGTAAAAAAAAAGTTATATAATGAGGATGCGAACATTTCAGTTTGACTAATATGTGAAATTTTTATAACAAATAATTGTAATAGATGTTAAAATTATTTAACTCGAATCTCAATAACTGATTACTGTTACTGACAATTTTAAGACTGGTTATTTTCCAGGCATGATATAAGAATATTCCTGATTTTTAGAGTTATAATAAAATTCCCTGACAATTCTAGCTTTTCTCTGTTCTCCCTGTAATGTTATTCGGTAAACTTCAGTATTTTTTAATGTTTATAGAAATGTTAAATGATTATTCAAACATCGTATTTTTCAACGTAACGACACATAGTGACTGCACAAAAATTTCAGTAAAAGAAAATAATATAATGCCTAAAAGGCAACTGTTATTACGCATTTTTGTTATTTTGTTTTAAAATTATGTTAAAAATACACTGAATTAGATAACTGGTAGAGATAGAGGATAATAAATTCAAAAGACAAACAAGGACAAGTATCAAAGTACGAATAATATTTATTATTTTGTGTACAACTAAAATTTATTGCCCATATCTATGAAATGTCTCATAATTTAAGCTTGTCAGATCAGTGTTATCTATCATGCCTTATCTTTTTTCTTATCGAAATAAATAAATAAAAGTGGGTCAAAATGTACAATATTTACAGTACTTATGTTTAATCTATATATGATATGAAAATGCCTATTTTCGTTGGGGGAAAAAAAGAGCTTAATATGCAGATAACAATCAAATTTTTATTATCAATTTAAGTACGGAAAGTAACAGTGATAACAGCATGATAAACTTCTTGACAATTTGGAATAAAGAAGAAGGGATTTCCTTGAAATGATAAAACAGAGTTGTAACTGCAAATTTTGAATCGTTAGTTGGAATGCTGAGCTCTAACTCCAGACTTTTTACACAAGTTCAACTTACACTATAAATTTACACCGAATTTTAGAAAAGTATTAACACTACTGCTAAATAAATTCTAATTTTAAATCGAATAGATATATATTTAAGTTCGATTGGATTTAAAAGTATTTTATTTATAATTACATTTTATATTGCCATATAACAGGAAAAACAAATAAATTTCACCATATATATTACAAAGATTTGAAATTGCACAAAACTATATTAGATCTCAATTGCTTAGGCACACACATAGTCGCAGAACATTACTGAGTTCTAGAAGAAAGATTTTTTATTTGGGAAGCAAAGAAGTTGGATTTTTTTTTAATCAGCAGAATTTTTCGAAATATTTTTTCTTGCATATAATTTTTTTCCTCTTTCTTGTGAATTATATTCCAAAAACGCCTTTCTCGCACATCGAAGGTAGAATAAACATTCGTGATTATTTTCTTTTTCTACCTCTTTTGATAATAACAAATTCCGCAATGACTGGCTTTAGCTAGAATTTCAGATTGATATTATAAAAAACTAATTTCCCAAAAACAAAAATTTAAAAATGGTTATCGATACAAATATTTTTTAGAACAGGAGAATATCACCAATAATATTAGAATATGTATTCTTTTATACTTAGATTTTTAAAAAAAATTCTTTTATTTATAATTTAAAAAATTATGTACTGTTCTGTTCTATACATGAAGGATTTTTTTTTTTTGTAAACAGGAAGTAATTCTGTTACTTTAAATTAGTAACATATATATTATTTGCTACTATTAAAAATGTTTTTCAGAAAGATATTTGTAATAGAGAGAATTGTCGCAGAAAGCTAGAAAAAATTCTGCCATAGAGCACATAAGAAAGATTCTTTAGTGAATGTTCATAAACTACGAAAATATTACAATATTTTGAAGTTACCTGTACGTTGGAATCGGGCGAATTGGAGGAGAATAACTTTGATGATACGGCTGTTAAGATCATCATCAATAGTTTCTGATTGAGTCGGGATATCTTTTATGATCTGTTACAATCTGCAAGGAAATAAATCCTCCTCATAATAACATTTCTGGAGATTGGTTGAATGCTTAACTAAGAAAAGCTTGATGCGATGTTTTGAATTGAAAAAGCTTCATAATTTGCTGTCGCAATGTTCAGTAACTTCATAAATTAAAATTCTTTAATCCTGTATTAGTTAGTTGATATTCAAAGATCAAATTAATAAACGCTAATATCTAGTTGATGTAACCGATATGAGCAAAGAGAAAGAAGGTTAATTAAAAGAGTATGAAGGGGTACAAAGTGAACGGTATGTGCGCATCTGTCCCTTATGTTCTGTTCACAAATGCCCCGTCATTTTCTTTCGGCCACTTCAATGTCTTGTTTTTAGCATACAAAAAAAAAAAAAAATCACTTGAATATTTAAGCAATATTCGATAATAATTGACTTCAGTTTATTAGTTTTAAGTTTTCATTTCAAGAAGTCATAGATAATAAAAGAAAGAAGTTCTCACTACAGAAAAACAAAATGACTCATAGTTCCGAAAGTTTTGTAGAGAAGAAGGGTTGTTACCTGCTACTGCTAAATATTGAGAAATTCAAGGATTTTTAATTATAAATTGTTCTTGTAAGGCATATTATGTTCACGTATCCCTCTTACAAAGCAAAACATTAAAAAAAAATTAGAATTTTTTTTTTTTTATTTCAGTTTTGAAAAGAAAGAAAAAAGCATTAACAAGGTGCCAGACAAAGACTTAAAACTCTATGTTTCTAGCTCCAAAAACGTTACAATTTTTTTGAATGTTTTTTTCCGATGGGATAAAAAAAATTTATTGATAGGACTTTTTGCTATGAGAAGGTGAAACCTTTAAAATTTCTCATTCTGCGTTTTGTAATTATTCAGGAACCATACATAATGAGCAAGTTCACCACCATCCTTTTATTTAAGGCAGTTTCAAATATTTTTAAAAGTTCTATTTTATTAGATATTGAAAATTCAAACCTCCACTTACTTTTTCGGACTCTTTAAAATCAGAACAAATTCTAATCAAAGATAAGATAAAATTTTCAATATTATCTTTTAAATAGAAGTTTTATGAATGTCAGATAGATAATGAGCGAACATAAACAGGAAGCTCAAGGTTCAAACATTTAATATCTATTAAATGTTAACAATTTGACAATAATGCTCCTTCTATCACCAGTTTTAATCTTAGCAATATTGAACTCATAGGATTAAAAGTAGAAGTTAATGGCACAAGAACCGGAAGTGGCAGTACCGTTCCAAGCACAAACGTTACATATTTGAATTATCTAAGTCAAACAGTTATAATCTAAGTCAGTCTCAAAAACTGAAGCTGATAATAAGACATGATCAGAAGAAAACTGTGAAGTTAGGGATAAGGCACAAATAACACCAGCTAAATTTATGAAGAATAGAATTAAAATAAGAGAATATGGTATATTTTGTGCAATGTTGACTTAAAAAAAAAATGTGAGCAAAGCATAAATTGTACTCAAATTGCCTCGGTGTCTAAACACCAAGTCATTTGGTGTAACACACTGAGGAAGTTTTTTGTTTATAAAACAGAGACTATAGTATGTTCAGTTCTGTACTTATATTTGTGCTTAATTCAGACTGCTCTTTTGCTTTAGATTTGCAATATAGTATACAAATAATTTAGCTTGCTAGTTATAGTATATATATAAATATAATTTTTCTCTCAAGTGCTTCAAAGTTTTTAACATGCTTCTTCATGCATGTTAAAAAAAAAGAGAGAAACTCACTGTTTAATAATTTATTTAAAATATGCAATGTGCTACTTACAATACCAATAATATTGTTCATGCTAATACAGTAGATCTATATATTATAACCGTCATTTAACAGCAGACCCAATTTTTTGGGTATATGACTACTAATGTTCAACTCTGTTGCCTTGTAATTTTGAACCCAATTCAGAAGACAAGGAAACTCCTGGATCAAGTATTGGGAAAAATTTGGTTTCATGGAAGACCCTTTGATGGAACTAACCTGCATTTGCATCTCATGGAGAGGAAAAATCATAAAAACCTCCTACAGTTAACCTGGCGGCAAAGAGATTCTTACCCATGATACATCAACTACAGAGGATATTTTACGTCAGCACTGTGGTCGGTGCAAGCCGGATGTGGAATTCGTACTGCCCAGCCATGGCTGGGATTCGAACCAGACTCACCATTCCCCGAGCCATCACGGCTCAGCAGATCTATATACATATATTAATAACCGTCGTTGAATAGTCGACCCATTTCTTGGGTTTACAACTACTAATGTTCAACTACGAAGCCTTGTAATTTTGAACCCAATCCAGAAGACAAGGGAACTCCTAGATTAAATATTGGGAGAAATTTGACTTTGTTGAAGACTTTTTGTCGCCACTAACTCGCATTTGCTTCTATATAACGAAATTCTCCGGCATTAACTTTACAATCTCCAAAAGCAAATCAAAGTCGATAAATTTAATACATCTTATTTTTCATTTCTGACGCTTTAGATAACTAGATTCAAATTTTTGTGGTTTTAAATATTTGCATTTAAAAAATTATTTTTAACCATTGATTTTGAACTGTTCCATGTGTAGCAAATAAGGTTAATAGTACAATCAATATAACACATTCTATATAATGCACAACCTAACATTTCAAGTTTTGCATTATAAAAATTTCTGATTGCATGTAAACAATTCATTACATGTTTAAAAAAAACTTTGCTTGAAATCATCAAAAATTAGCACTCTATAAAAAAAAAAGGGGGGGGGGAGATAACTTCGTTAATAAGTGAAACTGTTTAAAATTTGCTCTATATAACTATTTTTGTTTTGAATAACCTTGACAGCTATTTCATATAAATTAAGGTGTGCTGTGCACACAAGGCAGCGTTATTTATATCTCTTTTTATATTACCTAACTTACTATCTTCTTACTACCAGTCATAAGCTTAATACATGAAAATATTTTTCCTTTAGATACAATTTAAAATAGATTTCTTTCCTATTAGTCTGAGGAGATTGCACAAGGATAAATTAATTATTTTATTAATATGATGTCTAATCCTAAAATAAAGTTTAAGAAAGATAAAGACCACTAGTGTTACACACCAGGATAGAAACATCTTAAAAATTTTGTGCTTTCATTTTATGTTTGGAATTTAACAAGCAAAATATATCAATCATAACAAAAGGTTCAAAATATACAATATAAAAAATATGCATTTAAATCTTTATTTGTCGACTTTGATATAAATGAAATATTATAGAGAACTTTAAAGAAAATTCACAAAAAAGCATTAAACATTTTAAGCAAAAAAAAAAAAAAAAAGATCGAATTGAAATTATGAAGGGGACAGTTCTTCAGCATAATTTTTTTTTTTTTACTAAATAAAAATTTCATTTTCTGAACCTTTAGAATCACCTTTCCAAGAACTATGAAGGCGTGGCTAATGCATCTTTAAATTGATTGATTGTGAACATAAAATTTAATTAACTTTAAATTATCATTGCTTCAAACCTTCTTACTAACAAGATCTGATCTGTACGTAAAAATGGTTCAATAACTTTTGACAATATAAAGTTTTTACGAAATAAATGAAAAATGGGAGCCTACAAGCAAAATAAACTTAGGTATATAATAATCTCATAATATAAATTAATGAGAATATTTCAGTCTACAAGCAAACATTACAATAAAGGCACAAAACATTCTACATTCTTCCCAAAAAAAAAACAATTGAGTTTTTTTTTATAATAATTAAATTCTTTCTTTGCATTATAAGAACGACATGAATTGGTCTTTATGAATTACCAAGAAAAAGTATAGAAAATTCTATTTTTTCTGTACTTAATTTTAAATTTAATTAAAAATAAAAACATTTGAAGTTTTGCACACTAAGTTTTCTCCTCCTCAAAAAAACAAATAAATAAACAATAATAATACATAAAAAATACTAGTATAATAACAATAATATGAATTGGTATTAAGAAATACCAAGATAAACACAGTAAATTGTACAATTTTTTTTCTAAGTGTAGTTAATATAATTTTAAATAAATAAAAAAAATATTAATAAATAAAATAATAGGCATAAGTAATAATAATTTTGTAGCAGATTATGAACTTTCTCTCAAAAAAATAACTATTTATGTATCTAATTTTTTAAAATACTTTTGAACTATATGTGTTTAAAACATGTTTCGGTTTAAAAAAATTTTTGTTTGAGAAATCAATATGTAGAAAAATTTCAATATTTAAGCTATACTTCTCGATTTAGGTATTTGTATCCCATAATTTCAGTATCTCTCAAACTTTTTGCTTCTTTTACTATTTAAATTTCGGCTGCAGGGGGGGGGGGGAGGATGTACGTTAATGATCAGCAGGACACTGGTTGTTGATCCTACATTATAGGATAGATCCCTTCAGTATTTTTATCTGAAATCAATATTTTGGAAAACAAAATTAAGTAACTCTTATGTTTAGTAATATATATATATATATATATATATATATATATATATATATATATATATATATAAAGTAGAATTTTCATTTTCAGACTTGTATTAATAAGGATTGAACAGTATTCAACAACAATCTTTATTACATCAATAGTTTCTGACAACCAATATGAATACTTTTCATGATTCCTATAACTTAAAATTTAAAAAATTAACAAACCTATTGTAGAAGCGAGAATAATAAAGAACACTGAAGAAATAAAATATTTTCATCAAAAACATTAGTAATAAAATTATATATAAAGACAGATTTGTATAGTTAAAAAGTTGTTCAGGAAACTATCAACGATTTTAAAGAATATTTATTTTGATTGCCGAAAAGTGCGAAATCAAAGTTTTGAAATAAATATTATAATACCTATAATAAATTAAACTAAATTAAGTTCACATATTTACAACTTTTAAAACACACTTGCAAAATACTGAATTAAAAAAATTAATTGTATGAAATTTAAAATTACAGATAATGTAATTCAAAAAGCATATCAACAATAAGTTTAAAAACTTTTAACAGAACATTTTAATTTAATAATAAAGAAATGACAAGTTTTTGTTTTAAAGATTCCTAATCGATTCGTAAATACATGTAACAAATTATATAATCAATAATGAATAGAATTATATGACAATTGTGATACAATTTTAATGGATGCAATAAATGATGACAGAACTTAAAGTACCTTATGCAAATTGTAAAAATATCATTAACATATTTATTTTGCAATTAACATTGTTTTACAGTTAACTACTATCGTAAAATATAATACACCCTAAAAATTAATTGTAAATATATACTAAGTATATCCAACTTGTTCATATAATGTTCTAAACATTACCCGTTGCAACTATCAATATAACTATCTTTATAATACAATTTAGAAAATACTGTTGGCGAACATTTGTTCCTTGTGTAACACTTACATTAATAACTGTAATTAACATTGTTATAATTAAAAACCTCAATATAATTTCCAAATATATCTTAACATTCTATTGACTATATTGATATAGAAAAAAAATGAAACTAAAAAAAAAAAAATTAAAAAAAAACTCTAATACAAATTTTATGCTAGAAAAGTCATTCTATTGTATGAATTACATTTTTCAATAACATAACATACTTTATCAATTCAATAATAAAATTCAAACATAAAAAAAAATTACAATAATATTAAGTATTTGTTAAGAACATTAATTTTACTTGAACGAAAATTTAAAAAATTAAATTACTAGAATTAACTTTCAAACTTAACAGCACTTCATAAAACTGCATTTCAAGAAAAATAATAAACAGGTGTAAACTAAGTGCTTCACAAACAATATACCTAACCAGAATAAAATACTGTTTACAAAATAAACATTAAATAAAAATAATACAAGAAATAAGTTCCATTCTAAATGGTCAGATCGCAAAGGTTCACTACACATTCTTTATAGATAATGAAGAATAGTTAAGAATTCAATCATCAACTTAACATTATCACCAGACATAAATACGTAACCTATTCATGAATATATTATTAATCAATTTCTATAAATTAATGTCACCATTAGCCACTTGAAAAAACTGATGAGTTCTATACTTAGAGATTTCATTTAATTCTAATTTCTCATCAGCAATTTTAATATCATTCTTGATTTCAGCAATCAAATCATCCAAAGACAAGAAATCACGTTCAGGTCGTATGTGACCTAAAATCGCAACTTTCAGCTTCGCTCCGTAGAAATCACCATCAAAATCATGCAAAATATGAGTTTCCACTGATTTTTTATCATTCTGATAGAAAGGATTCCAGCCTATACTCAAAACAGCTTTGTATATAGGTCCATTGTTGACATTAGCCAAACCATAATAAATGCCACAGTCTAATTCAGAGGGTAAGTTCTGAATCACTTTATGATCGAAATTAGCAGTTGGAATTCCTAATTCTTTACTTCCTCGGCCAAATCCTTTACAAACAACCCCTTCTAAGAAATGGGGAAGAACTTTGTGATACCCATTTGGTATTGTAGAAAACATTTTTAAGGGAAATCGAATGATGTTCCACGCCGTCTTGTTTCAGATCGATGGCAGCGAATACCGCACTGGATTCTTTGAAAAGAGAAAATGGAATGTAAACGTCACGTTTTTAATCTTTTTCAGGTAGATATACGATTACATGTCGTTTCCAGAGATAATTTGATGCCGGTAATCAATGGAACAGAGAATAAATGTTTCTTGTAATCTTTTCTCCTACTGTTTACTTCCGTGTGATTACGTAATAAATGTTTTTTTACCAGTATGTAATACTTATGCTGAACTCTGGCAGATGGCGCTAGTAAGCAGTAACAGTTAAATGATACGTCAGAAAGGCGGTACTATGATTGCGTCATTTTCTTTCGGGTTGCGTTATGCTAATGTTTCAGTTTCTTCTTTCAAACTTTATTTTCCTTTAATTAATATAATTTATATAGATATAAACAGGAATGTTTTTTAGTCATTTGTATAATTATAAGATTTTAAATGCATATAAATTTTTGTAAATATGAATTTATTTTTAAGTCTGAAATATGGGTAGTAGGGCTCAAGTAAAAAGTCGCTAAGAAATGCAAACCCCCCGCCACCTCTTTTTCTACTATTTTTATTTAATTTTATTTTTTATTAATTTTTTTAAAAATTGAACAACATGGATGCTCTCAAAAAAAATTTATGAATAAATAAATAAAAAATATTTGCTTTAAATAATAGTGAAATTGGATTTTTCATATTTGCTTAATATAATTATTGCTTTGCTTTATTTTCATATTAAAAAAAAAATTTTTAACTCATACAAACTATACTCATTCAACAATTTCAGTTCAGATTTGTTATTTTTCATATGTAAAAAAATATTTGATATTTATTTAGACACAGTTCTTGTTTGTAGCATTTATTTAGAGATTATTGCTGTATAAGTTTCAATAATCATTTTGATTTCTATTGGTCAAACTTTCTCTGTAGTGGGTTAAACCAGTGTTCCCCAACCTTTTTATCACCGCGGACCTGTCAACGCTTGAAATTTTTTTTTACTGCTGCCAGCTGGGGGGGGGGGGAGTTGATTGTTCATATTTTAGATTACTTTGATTTATTAATTTAATTGTATTCAAACATGCCTTCAAAATAAAATACAGTAACACCAAAAAATAAGTATAAAGTGATTTGACATTTTATCTTACTAGAACGTTAAATCAATGAGAACCCTAAGCTTGTTTCTTTGCAATGAGATGGTTCCATCTGGGGGTAATCGGTGACAATGATACATTACAAACATTAAAAAATTTATGTCACTACCTTCGGGGGGGGGGGCTATTTATAAATAAATAAGATTTTAATGGAACACAGATATTTTTAATTTGGGGTATAAACCTAGGAATTTAAATTCAGTTTCAATGAAATGGGTGGCCCGGTACCATTTGATCCACTACAGACTGAAGGCTGGGAAACACTGGGTTAAACCATCCTCAAGTTGGGATGTTTGATCCGGTTTACACATTTTTGAAATATCACTGACATGATCAAAAAAACTTGACGTATAATTTTAGGGGGAAAATAATATTTGAGTAGATTGCAAACATTATAAGTCATCGAATAAAATCAACTTGGAAATTTTATTATTATAATTTTTTTTTTTTATAGAAGAAGTTAGAAAAATATTTTTGTTAAATGTAGGCCAAACCTCCCATATTATCCATATACCTAATAATATATTTTAATTGCATTATTATATTTTATTTGTTTTAGAATCCTGGGTATGCAGGCAGACAAGAGCTTCCGGAAAATTTGAAAATACAGTTTCGCACTGTAGCAATGATGGTTCCAGATAGACAGATAATTATCAGAGTAAAGTTGGCAAGTTGTGGATTTTTAGAAAATATCACTCTTGCGAGGAAGTTTTACACTCTGTATAAATTATGTGAAGAACAATTATCAAAACAGGTAATCTTTCAGCTATTAATTAAGTTAATTTTAAAGTTTCAAAATGAACTTAGCCAAAAATCTAATTTCTCTCTTTTAACTTCACTAGTTTACTGTGATGCCAGAATTGGCATAACATATTTATTTCCTATCTTTTAAATATCTCTTATTACTTAAGCTTATTTTTATTAATGGAATTACTTTTGGAATAAATCAAAAACTTAATCTTTTTAAACAAACATAAAATATTTATTTCTTCTCTTCCAGATCAATGTAACGGATTCTTTTTATTTCATTATTATGCAGACATATTAATTCACTGTCGCCTCTAATCGAAAACAAAAATCTATTTATAACTTTTTATTCTAATTTTCCAACGGCTAAATGTTTCGGTTGCATGGTTATAATAATTCACATAAATTTGTTGGCGACTCGTGATCGCCAAGGTGTTCTTTTAAATCCGTGTTGATATGCTAGTTGGCTTTGTTTTGGCTATGTTATAATTTATTAAATCGCCAATTTTGGATCTCCTACCCATGCTTCTCCTGTGTCCGTTGGGAACAAATTACACGTACTTTTTAATTTGGCTTTTGATTAGGCAGGTCGTGGGGATTTGTCTCCCATGGCCTGACCTATTTTATGCAAAACTTATTCAACTGAAATTCTTATTAATGATATATATATATTTGGTACCTCGAGCTCTACAAATATATTAAATAAAAGCTTTATATGATCCGATTCAAGTATTATATTCATCATCTTCTGTTTTCATTACTATCTTCAACTGGTCCACTATACCAATACAAACTCCACCCACACCTTAATATTCCACCATCACCACTTAAATTGACACCCTGAATATACCTTTCCCATATTTACAATTATTTTTTAACTCTTGAAGGAATACAAATATTTCCAATGCAGACACAGAAATATTAAAGATCAGTTTTGAAATCTTTTTGATAGCCTGAAACCACCATATAATCCTTGTAATCCAATCATTTTAAATTACAATCCGAGAAAGAATGATCCAAGCCCGATCGAGACTCACATAAATGTTTTGAACCCCGTGCCTAACAGATTGAAAATTTATTAATTGTATATAAAGCGATTTTAAGGACTTGTCAGCACATTTTTTTTCAAAGGGGAAATTTTCATGTAAAACTATCTTTATAGTTTCCAGATAGGTACTTTATAAAATTCCATAGTTTCCTCCAGATAACAGTAAACTACGCTAAAGCCTATGAACACCTACATAGCAATTGTGGTATTCTTTGTCATAAACGCACTGTTGGGCTATTTAAAAATGGTGGCATATTATGTGTGGCCCAAAACTCCAAATCCTTCACATATATCAGATAAAAGAAAAATTTCGAAATTACAACTTTACCTTAATGATCAAATGATCAGTAATAATAATAATATGAAGAAAACAGACTAAAAGCCAAAACAAAAAATAATGCTAAAAATTAAACTAACTAATCTAAATTTAACTGTAGTTTGACATGAAAAGAAAACAAACCTTTTTCTGAGCCTGCAGTAACTATTTTTAACTATTAAATCCGAGCTCGTGTCGAACCTGGCTTTGTGTTTCAGGCTTTGGCTGAGCTGAGGCTATCTCATCTCAATATAAACGCGTGCTATTTGTTATAGAGATGAGGCTATCTCATCTCTATAACAAATGTACCACTTTAGGAGCACATAATCAAACTTCGATGTTTGTAACCGAATCTCTGAAAATATCCATCCGATTTCCATCTTGTGAATTAATGAATCTAAATCTTCAAGATTTTAATGAATCTTGTTCACCGTTATGCTTCACGCATTACGATTAATAAAAAGAAATATATATAATTTTCCTGATGTCCTTCAATAAAAAAAAGGGAGAACAAAGAAAGCACAATAACAATCAATTAAATTTTTTAAAATTTCTAATATCAACATCTACATTTTATTTATCTTAAAAAATACAATTGCTTCCTTAGAAATTCAAAATCTGTTAAATAGCAGAGCATATTATCAGCATAGGGGTGGATTTTGACTGAAAAAATGCTTCTGATATTTATCACTTACAACCATTGCATCAATGAACATATACCTGAATAAGCCAGTGAAAGTGAAAAATAATTATGATTAACAAAAATATATTATCCCATATGCACCATCCGTGAATGAGAATAGTTATTGTTCACTGAAGATGCTCAAGATTCAATAATTTAGTTCTATTGTATTAACCTGTTCATAGAATTTTCTCTCTAATTATCAACTAAGTTTAAAAGTATCAGGGTTAGCAGAAGTATGAAAAATACTTCAAAACATCCTTTAAACCATTATCTACGTACAAAAACAAATTACTATGACTGAAATTGAAAACTATTCACTTATTTTAGATGAAATAGCAAACAATATTTTTGAAAACAGTCCATTTGAGTTGAAATCTGTTTTAGGGCAAGGGTCTTTTGGTAGAGTTTACGAAGTTCGAGAAAAATCGACTGGAGCAAAATATGCTGCTAAGTTGGTAGTTAAGGCTACCTTTGGGGAAACGACCTTATGGCCTTTACTGCAGCATCCGAATGTGTTACCTTTAAAGAAAAATCTTCTTGATATTGGCGCAACAGGTGGATACGATGCGTATTTAATGCCGTACGTTGGCGCCGATCTCTTCCACCTACTTCATGAAAGGGTCCCTAACTTTCATGCAGATAGTTCTGCATTCACAAGAAAGAAAAAATATGTTTTTGATGTGCTTAAAGGAATTGAATATATGCATGGTAAACGTCTTTGCCACTTAGATATTAAAGAAGAGAATATTTTAATATGTGAAAGAACTGACTCAGCAATCATTTGCGATTTTTCGACCTTGACAAACTACCAAGATGTACAAATTAAGAAATTCGGATTGCACTTACCCTCTTTACCGCCAGAAGTTGCATTGGGAAGTAATGATTCATTGGATGGTTTCCAAGCAGAGATGTGGACTTACGGTATCTTTGTTTTGCAGATATTTACAAGACAATACTTATACAGGAATGTGGATACCAAAGCTGAAGTCTCATATGCTGCAGATATACTGCCAGTTGTGTTAAGTGCCACAAGCAAGGCAGAGAAGGACTTTAACAAGCTTCACAAGAATTGTGCATTGCCAAATAATTGTGCTTCTCAGCTTTTTAGTTTCATCAATAGATTCTTAGTGGTGGCGCCTAGAAGAAGAGCAACAGCTTACGACGCACTTTTAGATACTTTTTTTGCTGATACAGCACGCGGGAGAAAACGATCTTATTTATATGCAAATCAGCTTGAGGATACTGTTTCTTTATTGGATACTTTATCCATAAAAGAAGAAAAAAGGAATACAAAGATTGTAAAATGTCAAAAAGTGAATTTAGCAAATGATGCTTATTTCGAGTCATGTCATTCAAATGTACCACGAGGTTCTTTTGACAATCGAGGTTATGGAGTGTCAACTTTTATCGAAGAATCATCAATTTTGAAGGAGACTGATAGTAGAAAAATTAAGTATGATTTGAGACGAAGAGATAATAAAAATATAGGCAAAGATCAGCCAAAAAATAAACACAGAACTTGTAATAAAATGTCTGATGCCATCCAGACAAGATATGACTGTTCACCTAATACACTTTCTAAAGATCAATTTAGATATAAACATGAAAACACATTTAATAACAATGAAGATATTTCAACCTGTAACAACTACGATTTACATCCACTAAATTCAAATATTCAGATTGACATGAAACAAAAAATTAAACGCCATAAAGGTGCTTTCACTGAACACAGTGCAGTGAGTTGTAGTTTTCAGCCTATTCTAACTGCTCATTCAACACACTTTTCTCGTATAGATCTTAATGAAGAAAGCAACAGGGGTTTAGTTCATAGATTTTTTGCACAGTGCAAACCTAACGTAGTTACCAGAGCAAGAAAAAGGTTGATTACATCAATTTGGCGAAAATTTCGCTTGCGACTGAAATCTCGTCGAAGAACCAGACTAGGTGACATTTCCAAAGAAAGACTTTTGAGAAATATGGAAACAGAGAACTCTGAAGACAACCGTCGACTAACTGATGACAACATTAATTTAGTCAGAGAAACAAGCAAAAAATAGAAAATTACAAGTTTTTACCTAGTTATGTGAACTGATGATTATGAAATGAACTTATCATTAACTGAACTTATTTTGAACTGCATTTAACGCCTCGTCTCACAAAAATAACAGATGATTTAAAAACGTAACGAGATGATTAACGTAATGAGTGAAAAGTAAAAGATTTGGTGTGTTCTGCCTAAGGAAACTTGGCTATTTATTAACATACAATTTCTAATTTCTATGATAGTCGAAAATTGGCTCTGCTGATCAGGACAATTTTTTTGCTACTTTTTAGCTGAAATTAATTTGGCGTCTGATTATTTTCGCGCCAGACTGCACTACAGACTGTAGCTACAAATGATGGCTTATTGGAAAACATTTTTTTATGGTTTATCAGTTAGCAAAGTCATCAATTGACGATCGTTGTAACTTATTACTGGATTTTGAAACTTGTTGAAATGGTTATCTAAGCAGAATGTAGTGAACCATGTTTCCAATCCTTCATCGTTGGTCATTTTTGGGACACGAGGTTACGGATTTTAATATTCTGAACATTAAAAGAAATTTATTTATGAGGAAAACTTTTTGAACTTAGGATTTATTGATAACTTACAATAAAGTCCAATTCACAACTTATCTGTGCTACACAAGACAATGAAATACAGTTTGTTTAATTAAAGTTGCTTTATGCTTTTAAATCGTAGATCTGTATGAATTGTATGTCAAGTATTGCATTACACTACTATACTCGGAAAAGGTTGTAGCAGCCCAGTGGTTAGAGAATCGAATTCCGGTCTGAAAGAGTGAGGCCATGGTGGCGCAGGGGATAGAGCGCTCCCCTTTCAATTAAGTGAACCGGATTCCTATCCCAGAGATGACTGGTTGATAGAATTCCGGACCCGGCTAGCACCGACCACAGTGTTTGCCGACATAAGATATCCTCATCGGTAGACCGTTCATGGTTTAGCGTTCCATTGCGGTCAGACTATCTGTGAGAGGTTTGCGTGGTTTTCCTCCCCATACAAATGCGGGCTAGTTCCATCTAAAAGTCCTCCACGAAGGCAAGTTTCTCTCAATACTTGATCCAGGAGTTCCCTTGTCTTTTGGATTGGGTTCAAAATTACAAGGCTTCGGAGTTGAACATTGGTAGTCGTAAACCCAAAAATTGGGTCGACTGTTCAACGACAGTTATAAAATAAGAGGTGCTACCCTTTATCTGTGGGATTCTGAGCTAAGATGTACTTTCACCCTTGTGGTGCTCTCTTGTCAAACTAAAGACGCACCTTCCTAGCTTAATTCGCAAAATGCCAATGGCTGTCGAGTTTGACTTGTCTAAGTGTCATTAGAAACAACATGCTCGCAAAAATGCTTTAAAAGTAAAGTACCTATTCAATCCATTCCTTGGAGAAAATAAATCCACACCTATTACAAAGCGTGCAGCAACCGATTTCATGAGCAAACAAAGTAACAGAACTATATATTATGCAAACTAAATAGAAATATAAGTAATTTAATAAAATGAAATGAGTTAAAATTTTATAGAATTTAATAGTATTTCCGCATTGAGAGTTGCGGTCACAAGAGAGTTGCAGTTACCATAATGAAACTACTTATCCAGTGCTTGATTTTATACGAGTCCCGCCATAAAGTATATATTTGATTAAAATAAACGAAAAGAAGTTAATTGTATAATATTTTTTCCTTCAAAATTTGGCAATTGTGTAGAATTTTATAATATTAAGCATAACTCAGTTTTTTCTCTTATTAATTTTTTTTTTTTACCTATTTGGAAAATGGGTGTTTTTCAAGTTCCACGACAAAATCAACTTCAACACCATAATCACAAATAAAAAGTAGTAAGAGTCGCAAAAAATATGGCTATCATAAGCATTAATAAAAAAACGACGCAATAAGATAAAAAAGAAAAGCAGACGATAATAAAACACAACTACTTCGATTTAGTAGGAACAATATATGACGCAATGCTAAACGAATGGAATTTAGCTGTTGTTTATTTAGTTATTGTTATTAGTAGTTGTTGTTATTTGTTTTAGTTGTTGTTGTTTATTTAGTTGTATTTAGTTTCAATAACTTTTCTTTATAATGCAATAAAATCTGGCGAGCAGCTATTTAAACGATCGAACACTTCGTTTGTTTATTTGTGGCTTGAAGTTAGGCTCGCAGAAAATGCCGTTCATGGGTTAAATTTAGTAGGAACAACACAACCTGTGACGTAGGCTATATTATACCCAATTATGGTATATTTGCAGTTGACTGTTTTCCAGACTGAGCTTTTTCTATTTATTTTGACTAGTGTGCATTTTTAATATTCTTGCATTGTATTAATTAAAAGTATTTATATGCTCTTTTCATGATTAACTTATTCATAACTACTGTCTGGGTGGAAATTTAAATATAAATAGGAATACTGTTGAAGGAAATTTTTTTTAATGGCGCCTTAAGAAATGTATATTGGCTGGAATTAAAAACTAAATCAGTCCATTGGGGCGACAAAAGAGAAAAACATTTGACTAATGGTTAATCAGTGATGATTCCAATAATGCGATCACGGATTTCTCCCTTTTTATATATTTGTAAGATATTTTGGTTTTTTATTTCAAATTTAGGTGCATTATGATTTTGGTCTGCGAAATATCCTTTCTGTTTTGCGCACCCTTGGTGCTACTAAACGAAGCAATACCACAGATTCCGAAAGTGCCATAGTCATGAGAGTATTAAAAGACATGAATTTATCCAAATTGGTAAGGATTTTAGCTTTCATCATTTAAAAATTTATTACAATATTTTATTGTTATTACTTATAATTATACTTGTTTCCTTGGATAATATACCACTAAATAACTGTTACGAATTTATCAAGTTGAATCAGATAGTAATTTTAATATCATATACCACGAGATAAAAGCAAAAGAAGTTGCGAGGAGAAGCGATTAGGTTTTCTCAGAAACAGCGGCAATAGTTAAACTCCAACCTAACAATCGATATTACAACGACACAGCCAAAAGTGTATGTCCAGTTTCGATTAACTCACTAATAATTTTTATATAATAACATTCGTCTGAATAATATTATAATTTTAATAACAGCATCACTAATCTAAGTTATGATCATAATTTTAACATCTGTAAAAAGTCTATATATATATATTTTTTTAATATTAAATTTCCTAATTTTTGCAAATTTCAAATTAGAGACGCGATGGCTCAGGGGATAGAGCGTTCGCCTTCCAATGAGGCGAACCGGGTTAGAATCCCAGTCGATACGAATTCCGCATCCGACTTGCAGCGACCACAGTGCTGACGTGAAATATCCTCAGTGGTAGACGGATCATGGGTAAGAGTCTCCTTGCCGCCAGGTTAACCGTGGGAGGTTCTCGTGGTCTTACTCTACATGTAACGAAAATGCGGGTTAGCTCCATCGAAAAGTCCTTCACGAAGGTAAAACTTTCTCCCAATACTCGAACGAGGAGTTCCATTGTCTTCTACATTGGGTTAAAAATTACAAGGCTGCGGAGTTGAACATTAGAAATCCTAAACCCATAAAAATTGGGTCTGCTGTTCAACGACTGTTATAAAAAAAATTCGAATTAAAAAAAAAAAGTTTTTTTTTGAGCAACAATATGTTTGGAAGTGTGAATAAGCTGTTCTAAGTTTTATTAAAGACACATTAATAAACTTTAAAGGTTAGTTTTAACTAACCTTTAAACGCGTTTGCATTACATTTGAGACGCAATTCTCTTAAGTTCTGATGTTACGCAAATGAATGTATCAGATATTTCTATATAATATTTAAATATTTCTGAAAACAGTTGTTTAATTAAAATAGCTGCCAGAAGTTAATATTTGAAAGTAAATATTCATAACTTTTATAGAATGTTTCAAAACCTTACTCATTATGAGTTTAGATAAATGTCTGGGTTATTAAATTTCACCATTGTTCTGTCACGAATTGCAACACGTTGTTAATTTTCATTACTTGCATTTATGGAAGTCGGAGGAGATTATAATCTTAAATATAGATTTTATAAATTGAATATGAATTATTTCACAATTTTAAATATTCTTAATGTACTTTCACTATTGGTGTTTGAAATTTTTTCAATAACTTTGCCTCTATTTTCCTTTTATGAAAATATTTTTTGTTAATCAATTTCTATTTTAAATATTTACAAATTTCATTTTTTTTTTGGAATTTTATTTTAATTGCTTACATCATCAATTTGTTAAATACATTAAATGCGTGATAAATTCCAGAAAAAGCTTCTTTTTTTTAGTTTGATGAACAGTTAGCAGTCAAAAGTCATTAAGTGTACCAGTTAAAAAATAAAAATCGACGAATTAATAATAATTTCTACAGCAGTTTAGTTTTTGTGTTTTATTCTATTTTATAACCGTCGTTGAACAGCCGATCGAATTTTGGATTTACGATTACTAATGTTCAACTGCGTAGCCTTGGAAATTTGAACCAATCCAGAAGACAAGGAAACTCCTGGACCAGCACCCTAGAGGCATGATTTGTTATGGAAACATGGGGGAGTTTGAGACTCGACAGATTTAACGTGCATCAGTCCCCATTTACTACACTGGGAGTCTTCAGCCGGAGAGTATCGAACCCACTACTCTTTGGACTTCAGCCCAGTACCCTACCAACCAGGCTATTCCAGCCCTAGTTTTTGTGTTTAAAATTATTTAAGTTCTTTTAAAGCAGCTGAGATTAGACAGTTGATCCATATAGCAGAAGTATGGTTTATAATATGCAACTCGGAGCCTTCTAATTCGGAACCTAATATTGAAGACAAGGGAACTCCTGGGTCAAACTCGAATTATTGAAGAATTCGCTGGGTAAGACTAACCCGTATTTACGTTACATAGAAAAGAAATCCACAGAAGCCTTATATGGCAAGTCCGGTGACAAAAGGGAATCTAGCCTATTAACCGAATTTTACAGGGCAGCGAATATTTTGCGTCAATTCTATGGTCAATACAAGTCATCGTTGAGATTTAGACTCGGATTGCCTTAATGAAGAGCGAGTGTTTTATTGTTTAACCCTCCTGGTTGTTATATGATACCAATTTGAACTCTTCGTTAATAATTTTCAGCATTTTAAAAGAAAAGCTACAGTGAAAAAATTTGAATTATACAATGAATATGATTGCCCACTGTAATATTTGAACTCATTTCTATATTTAAACTGTTACGATATAACAAGTTTCAAAGGTTAAATTCTTTTTAATGAACCTAAGTTTATTCAACAGCTTGAAAATAAAAAGTATGATTTAAAAAAAAAAGAAGTTTTTTTTTCTTTTAATTATCTTTTAATAAGCAGCTTGTAAATTGTCTGCAACCATCAGTTTTTGTTTATTTCTTGTGAAGAGTAAATATAGTAATATTTCAACGTTCTATTTTATGAATATTTTTACTTTTTAATTTTGAGTTTATTATTATTTTCTCGAAGTACTATTTTAGGAATTCATAAAGGACACAGCTATGAAAACGGAAGTATAGAAGTATAGAACAGAACTGGTATTCATTGGAGAACTAAGGAAAAAAATTAATAATCATATTATGTTAGAACCATCTTTTTACCTTTTTCATCGTTTGTGAAATATCATTCATTCATTATTCAGATTGATGAGAACGAGCCCTTATTTTTGTCTCTGCTGAATGACCTCTTCCCTGGTATTAAAGATCGCAAAAAAGGCAACACTGAACTGGAAGAGGCTATAGAAGCGCAGGTGAAAGAGGCAGGCTTAGTATCATATCCCGCTTGGACAGTCAAGCTTTTGCAGGTATTCCATTCTTTTATCTTATTTTTCACAATAAACTTCACCTTTCTTGTTTCACTGCGGTACATGCAACTTTTAAGCAAGTTCTCCGGGGAAAAAAATGAGCCCCCGCTTGAAAAATCATAAAAAAAACACACTTTAATCCGTTATATAAAATTTAAATTTAATATTTTTGTGTTTTACATTAATGCCGGGAAAACCGAGCATTCCGTTTCAGGGAGTCGTAAAAAATTGCATAAATACGAGGAAGAGTAAAAATTAGCTTAGGGCCCAGAAAAGAGGCCAACGCATGGGAGCTTTTTAATCTCGTGCTATCGTTCATTTGTATTTGATCACTTTTTATCGAGTTTATTTGTAGTTATAAACACAAAATTTATAAATTTTTGTGTTTATAACTACAAATAAATATTTATAAGAATAGAAGTTAAAGCTTATGGATATATTTTTACAGTAGATAAAGATTTGAAAAATATCTCCTACTTTTCCCTTCAAACAATTTTCGTGAAAATCAATAAATTTTACTCAATATGCTAAATGAATTTCTTTCTGCAAATCAATATTATTCTAAAACATATTTTAATACAGCATTACTAGAAAAAATATCTCTATAAATGGTTAATGGAGGTGGGTCTGTGATGTTTTGGGGCTACTTTTTTTAAAAAAAATTATATAGTATCAGCTTACTGAAGTGAACACTGATATAAACCAAAATCAGGAATCAACAGATTTTTTTAACATTCTGAATGATCAGGTGCTGTTTTTCAAGCACCGTTTTCATGATGAGTTGATTCCATTATTTGTCATGATGACAACAGCAAAGTTCAACGGGCTGATAGAATATTCTGGTTTTATGTAGACATAGACACTCTATTACATTTTGATTGACCTGCAAAATCACCTGATTGAACTCCATAGAAAATGTGAGGACACAGTACAGTTTGGAACAGCTGTGAAATTCAGCATTCATCCTCTCAGTTTGTTGGATTTACGTAATTAGATTCAAAACCAGTGGTTTGAACTGAATACGACGTACTTGTAAAACCTTAATAACCGTAGCCAAGCAGTTATAGTGTGCAACACAGAGTTATGTGGTATCAAAATATGTTTTTCGTGATTTTTCTTGCGGAGACCAATTTTTATCCAGGGAGCTTACTTAAAAAGTATACGAAGTTATTTTTAAAAAAATAGCATTCAATTTTTATTTAGGTTTATGTAATACACACTTCAAAAGTATCAGCTTAAAGACACTACCTAAATGTGTCATTCAGCCCGCCATTGAATTCAAAGTCTGGTTTTATTTATTCATTCATTTTTGTAACTATAAGTTCATTTTTTATTGTGAAAATAATAATCTGTAATTTAGAAAAAAATTTATTCAGGTAATCTTGAACAAGCTTGGCATTTTATGATCACCCATGTGACTGAGCTTGTTTTAATCGGTGAGCCTGTTTATAAAGGATATGAAATTACATTATGTCTAAAAAAAATATCGTAGCTTCATCTACAATTTTGTTTTTTAACTTTTCATTTAATTATTGGCTGCTATAAAAGATTGTTTATTTGCTAGAAAGACTATTTTAGTAATGATATGAAAAATTATTTCCTCATGCCTTACAATTTCATTTTTAATATTTTAAGTGTACACGTTGACTAGAAATAGTTATATCGAAAGTTTCTAATAAAATTAAATGCAACTTTTTAACAACAGTTTAATAATCGTAAAATAGTTAGTAAGTTTAGATATATGTTAATTAATGTGTTATGTTAATTAATATATCAATCACAAAATGCTGCGTTAATATGATAATATCATAGGATTATTTTATATCAAAGAAACATTGCTATAAGTTTTAAGCCCTTAATATGGAATGACATATTTCAGTAATTTCGAATAATAATAATAAAAATCGAACGAAAATAAAAGCAAATGCCTTTAAATTTGGAAATAAAAATATAAATTTTTTTTATACTTTTTGGTTAGCTAGACGCAAGGAAATTCACCTATTTTTTTTTCAATTTATTTAATTTTAATTGTTAGAGAATGATAAGATATGCCCCAATATTTTCATATATCATTTTTACTTTGCAGTTATATGAAACTCAGTTAGTTCGACATGGAATTATGACACTAGGGCCGGCAGGAGGTGGCAAAAGTTCATGTATTCGTATCCTCATGGCGGCTTTAACGGCTCTTGGTACTCCTCACAAAGAAATGAGGATGAATCCGAAAGCGATTACTGCACCGCAGATGTTCGGAAGATTGGATGTGGCCACTGATGATTGGACAGACGGTATTTTTTCTGCACTATGGAGAAAAACTTTGAAGGCAAAGAAAGGTTCGATGCAAACATTCAATACGGATTTTTATTTTATAATTTTAATTTATGAAACCTAAATGCTTAATGGATTTGAAAAAGTAGTTTTAATATGTTTCTTCCTCTTTGTTGAATTCGAATTCTTATCCAATTACCATATAATATTTGTCCCCGAATTTTATAGTACTGTCAAATTAGAATATTGTGATGTTTGCAAAAAAGTTTCATTCATCAATTTTCATGGATTTTAAAAGATAGTATGTCAAGCAATTGTTGTCGTTCCCACATCAGTTACGATACACTCTTTTGGGTATTTAAAGTTTGCAACTTTCTTTTGAAGATTTATTAAAGATTTATTTATTTTATTAAAGAGAATAACTGATATTGGTTTGCGTTTATTAAATAAAAAGTAAAACTGTCTGTTTAGACGTCGTTTAAATTTGCAATGTTTTTGGGTACTAGTCACCGTCTTTAATATTCAAACATCGCCTTTGAAATTTAGAATATTCGTTAAAAATAAAGTTATTCTTTCACAAAAATAAAATTTAAAATGGCGCTGGAGTATGGCCAGTAATGATTACAGATTAAACCACAAAATTAAACCATATGATCAAAAGTGAGATAAATTTATAACTTTTATAGCTCTGAAGATCGATTATACTCTCTTTTTTCCTTCCATTATTTGGCTCATAACTTGTCGAATTTCTGAGTAGCTGGCAGAACAAGGAAGCATAAAAAAAAATCTCGAAAGAGAGGTTTCTTTCCTCGCCATAGTCACCAACAATCACATAAGAATGCTTTTATAAATCACGTGTATTCATTACTTAATGATTGACCAACATTCTGTTTTCAATTAGTGATACGCTCTCTCTGCTATGATCTGAAGTTCATACATTTTGCAGAACTCAAACCATTAAATAAAAAGAGAAATGTTACCTCAATCTGAAGAATCATTGTCAGTGTTAATTTACGTGCAAGGATTTTTTAAAAAATGAATAGCAGAAACTGTGTTTAGCTAACACATTTCATATTTTGCGGATGACATTATTTTACTTTTCAATATTTAGGAGAATTCGTCTGGATAATTCTGGATGGTCCTGTAGATGCCATTTGGATTGAAAATCTTAACTCTGTATTAGATGATAATAAGACTTTGACATTGGCGAATGGAGATCGAATCCCGATGGCCCCTAATTGCAAGGTACTCTTTGAAGTACATAATCTAGACAATGCATCACATGCAACTGTGTCTCGTAACGGCATGGTTTACATGAGCTCATCTTGCTTACCTTGGAAGCCCATACTTACAGTAAGAAATTCAGCTTTTGAACAATACAAGACGCATCCAGGAAGTAAGTTTCCCCATTTTTTTTAAAAAAAAGAACTCTCAATTTGAGAAACATATTTATTGGCAACAAGTACTGCAATGTTTCAGCTATTTTTCAACATAGCCACTACCAGAATTGAGGCACTTGTTGTATCGTGGGATCAACTTTTGTATCCCTCTGTCGTAGAACTCTGCCGCCTGTGAATGGAACCAGCGTATCACAGACATCTTCAGCTTTTCGTCGTTGCCAAAACGCTCACCGGAGGACAGGAATTTCTTGAGATGCAAGAAAACGTGAAAATCGCTGGGAGCAAGATCAGGGCAGTAGGGTGGATGATCAAACAACTCCGATCCAAATTCCGTCAAAACACCTGCTGTGAGTCGAGTCGTATGTGGACGAGCACAATACCTGCAGTAAGCATTTCAAGCCTCTTGTTTTGAATGCACGTCGAATGTTGAATGTTTCACATTAACGGTCAGCGTTTACTGTTTCACCACGTTGTTCCATTCACAGGTGGCAGAGTTCTACGTCAGAGGGATACAGAAGTTGATCCCACGATACGGCAAGTGTCTCAATTCTGGTAGTGGCTATGTTGAAAAATAGCTGAAACATTGCTTTACTTGTTGCCAATAAATATGTTCCTGAAAGTGTGAGTTTTTTTTTTTTTTAAAAATAGGGAAACTTACTTTCTGGATGCGCCTCGTAATAATAATATTTTCAAATTTTTGTCTTTTATTCAACTACATTTTGTGTTTTCCAAAATGTTTTTATTTTTGAGGTGAAGATTTTTATTATTTTACGGAAAATGTTATCAACAATTAAAGATTTACGATACTCAAATTATAAGCTTGAATTATAAACTCTTGTTGTATAAATAATTTTATTTTCTATTTTTTATTAGGCTTGGCTTATGAAACAACCGAAAATGCTTGCCCGAGGAGTTTCTCAACTTTTCGAGAGATCATTTGAAGCAATTTACATATGGTCCACTGAAAACTTAGTTTTCAAAATGAAAATATTACAGTGTATGATAATTACGCAAGTATGTACAGTGTATATAAGTACAATATATTTAAAAATAATTTTAATTCAAATATGAGTTGGTGTGTTTCAATCTCTGAAAATATTTCTTGGAATATTTTTATGGACTTGATTTTGACAAGTCCATAAAAATATTCTTCGAAATTTTTTCGATGCATCCGCAATGCTATTTTTTTTTTTTTTGCTTTATATTTGTTTTTACTTTTTTGTCTTAATTGGGTTAAAAATAACTCGATTGCTTAAAAAAATTTAAAATTTCTTTACGACGTTGTTTTTTTTTATTCCCATCAATTTTTCTTACACACAAACAAATTCCATTCTCAGTTAGGACAATTTTTCCTGTGTGCATTATGTTTCAATATATCCACAATACTATTTTTTGATGCTTTGATTGCGTTAAAAATAACACGAAATGTTCTTTTTTTTTAAATCCTTGAATTTTTTTTTAATTCCCATCAATTTTTCATAAATAAAAAAAATCTGTTTTTAGCTACGATTCTGTTATTTACAAATTCTGTTTTTCTACAATTTTCTCCCTTTGCATCATGAATGAAAAAAAAAAGAAAATCACGAGACTAACTTAAATTAAAAAGAAACTTACTCTGTTTAAATTTTAAAAAAAATGTTTGCGAATAAACTGATGTGATAAACACAATGATATAAACAGTTAGAAGAAAAATAGCGTTTATGAGTTTGTTAAAGAATTTAGAATTGTATTGTTTAGAAACATTCCAGATGTGAAATTCTTATTGAAATGACCTACAAACCGTATTTCTTACTTGTTAAATCAAAAGTGTTTTCTTACGATGATCTCAACAATTCTTATTACGGACTTAAATGCTTTTAATATGGTCCACCTACAATTACAAACATCTTGTTTCCTGCTGTGAACTGCATATTTAAAATTATTATTCACTTATTAGGTTGTATGTTAAAAGATTTATCGAGAATTTGCCCTACTTCTGAAAATTTGAAATGGCAGATTCCGTGGTATGGGAACAAAATTTATTGATTGGTTGAGGAAAAAAATTAAAATTTGCTATCTCTAAATTTCTGATTATTTTAAAACGTAAAGAAGACTATTAAGTTCTAAGGTAAAACAACAAGACTATTTTTACAAAAGGAGCAAGTGTTGAACAATTAAATAATGGTTAAATCAATTTCTAAAGTCTTTTTTAACGGTAAAATTTTTTTACATAATCAAAATATGTCAATCCTAGCAACGTTTGGAACTTTTTTAGAGAAACCAAAAGAAGGAGAATCAAAAAGCATTCAAGTTTTGTTTTTTCATAATGTATTTAAGAATTGAAACTGTTACGTATGTGTATAATTCCAGCTTATTTCCTTCAAAATTGAACAGTCAATTGAAATTTGTTCAAAAGATTTAATTGTTTTGAAATTTTATCTCATTGATATCCAAAAAAAAAAAAACGAATTTTCTCGTACTTTTGAATACCTTGAACAGAACCTAAGTAAAACTGAGCACTGCATTGAACTATAATAATAAATAAGAGTGAGATGCGATTGATTTTATTTTGTTTAATAAAATATTTTTGTACCTTAAATTGTTAAATATTATGGGGACAGGAAAGTTATGTAGTTTCGGAGCAATAAATATTCGTTAATCTGAAAAACCAATTCATTTTTTTCTCGATTCATTTTCGATCCGGTATTGAAAGGTTGTTGCTAACGAGGGTGAATACATTATTGATTAAAAATAAAATCTTAACAAATATCAAAGGCACCGAAATTACAATACTTTCCGGTCCCCCTATTACATTCAAGAATTTAGCAATGAAGCTGTGAGCGTTTGAAACATGTTTATTATTATTATGTCACATATATTTATACGTTTCAGAATTTTTAAAATCACGCTCCTTTGGATAATTTTATCATGCAAATTCGTTAAAACCTTATGAAAGTATTATTTTAAAAATCTGCTACAGTGAAGCTGAAGTCATAATATTATGCATTGAACAATTGAAAAATGTTAAACTGGCACAGTAATATGACACCTTACTAAGGTTTGTAACTTACAAGCACAATATGATTTAATGTGAACTATGAGCATTTTATTGGTAAAATTGAAATCTATGTTTTGACTCAATATATTCCTATGTTTAGTTCATAAAATTGATGGATGGTTTGCTCCCATTGGAGGAAAAGGACCAAAAAGATTTGAACGTGCTAGCTGGAATACTACAAAAAACATATGTTTTCTGTCTTATGTGGAGTATTGGAGCATTTTTAGAAATACCAGATCGTCTAAAATTTGAAAAATATTTACAGGATGAAACCGATTATAATCTTGATCTACCACATATCACAGATCTTAATGATTCTATCTTCGATTTCAACGTTGATAGTACAGGTAACACTTGTAAAATAGGTTTTATTTAATTTAATTACTTTTCATAAGTACATTGAATTCGAATGTGTTTTTTTTGTTCCTTTTTTTGTAAATAAATCAAAATCTACGCAGTTTTATTATTATTTATAATTTATGTTTACCTATCTTATCTATGTTAACATAATAAATTTTGCCATTCTGATAATGAAAAAAGCAATATTACTACACAGCATTTTGCATATTTATATTTATTTTCGTATTACAGGAAATAATTTCTGGAAATCATAAATTAGGAAATATGGAGATACTGAGATTTAAAATAACTAATAAAAAAAAGCTTTCGTTATTTGTAGAATTATTATTAAATATGACATTCCTTAAAACGATTCAATATGTCTGATTTTATGAACTTAGGATGTCAATTACTTATGTGATAAAATATTAAGGTAATTTATAAACATGTACACTTAATATTTGTAATTCGTTTTTAATTCATTTTTGAAAGTATTAAATAAAAAGGTAGTTTCTTAGAACGAGTATATTATTAGAGTAAAAATGCATGGTTTCTTCATGATAAGGAAGAATCAAAATTTACACTTAAGCACGAATAAAATTGCTTAAATTATTATTTAAGGATAAAATATACCTTTAACTTTACAAACTTTAACTTTTCACAACAACTAATTAATTTAAAAAAATAAAACAAACTTTTCACAACAACTAATTAATTTAAAAAAATAAAACAATCATTTTTAAATGGTAAATGAATTATATTTCTGGAATTATAATTTTAAATATGTTATAATAATTTTTTTTTATTTGAGCAGTCAGATAAAACTTTTAGATATACTTTTCCCCCCTATAAAATACAACGACTGTTACAACTCCCTTACATTGAGAAATATGCAGGGTTTAAACAATTCAGGAACATATGCATATTTTTTAAATGCATCGTATTTATGTTAGTTGATTATATTTAAGAACAAAAACCGCAATTAATGTTCATCTGCAATGGTACAGGCTTCGCTTGCCAATCGTTTTTGGTTGAGACACTGCACTCAAACTTATCAGGAATCTTGGTCATGCACGACTGATAAGTTACCTGACAGGGCCATTTACCAGGAAGAAAGGATAAAGAGGGCTTATCATATTTTAAACATAATGTAAAACCTATTTTAACAATTGAAAACAATCACTAAAAAGAGGCGTAATCAGGTGTTGTACTAAAACACCTTGTATTCACCTTGATGTAATAGATTTTATTAGCATTTAAGAAAACGCCAAAATATGTATTAAGAGTGGTGATTACGGGGCAGTATATATATATATATATATATATATATATATATATATATATATATATATATATATATATATATATATATATATATATATATATATATATATTACATATATATTACATATATATATATATATATATATATATATATTACATATATATTATATATATATATATATATATATATATATATATATATTACATATATATTATATATATATATATATATATATATATATATATATATATATATATATATATATATATATATTACATATATATTACATATATATATATATATATATATATATATTACATATATATTATATATATATATATATATATATATATATATATATATATATATATATATATATATATATATATATATATATATATATATATATATATATATATATTATATATATATATATATATATATATATATATATATATATATATATATATATATATATTACATATATATTATATATATATATATATATATATATATATATATATATATATATATATATATATATATATATATATATATATATATTATATATATATATATATATATATATATATATATATATATATATATATTATATATATATATATATATATATATATATATATATATATATATATATATATATATATATATATATATATATATATATATATATATATATATATATATATATATATATATATATATATATATATATATATATATATATATATATATATATGTGTGGGAGATAGTGCAGCATAGGAGTAAATGATGACGATAATTTAATAAACATAACAATTTAATAGAAATAAAAAGATACGTAGAAGGATATAGCAGTTAGCAGTATTGACATGTCTCGTGAGAGCTGCCTTCTCGCAGTGGTCTCCGGAATGCATGTGACTAAGAATTAGAGTGTTCTATGGTATAAAGTAAGAGTTAATTATAAATTCGGGAGTTTCCCTTCGGGACTTCCCCTTCTGGTCTGGCTGGCGCCTCTCAATGTCAAGATGATGATGCAACTTCCTTTAATATTACAAGATGGTGGATGACGTAATGTTCGAAGTTGTTACACTATGGTATTGAAACCTACATATATATATATATATATATATATATATATATATATATATATATATATATATATATATATATATATATATATCTATATATATATATATATATATATATATATATATAGAGAGAGAGAGAGAGAGAGAGAGAGAGAAAAGAGAGCCGCGTTGGCTCAGAGGATAGAGCGTTCACCTCCTAATGAGGTCACCCAGAAATGAATTCTGCTCTCGGCTCACAAGTACCACAGTGTTGTTGTAAAATATCCTCAGTGGTAGGCGGATCATAGGTTAGAATTCCCTTGCCATCCGGTTAACCGTGGAAGGTGTTTTGATTTTCTCCTTCATGTAACGCAAATACTGGTTAGTTCCATCAAAAAGTCCTCCACAAAGGCAAGTTTGTCCCTATGCTTGATTCAAAAGCTCCCTTATTTCCTGAATAATGTTCGAAATTCAGGACTATGTAGTTTAACATTGATAACTGTTAACGCAGAATTAGGTCGGCTGTTCAAGGCTTGTTATAAAATAAACTGAAATTAATATGTATGAACATAAATGGTATTAATGTTTTGCATGGCTCTCTAATTTGCTTCACCTATCCAGTATATATTTTATTTTCAGGGGAATGGAAGCATTGGAAGTCCTATGTCCCAGATTATGTCTATAAACCCTCTAATAGTGCGGAGTATATATCTATTCTTATACCAAACATAGATAATGTTAGAACAGATTTCCTTATCAACACCATTGCTAAGCAAGGAGATGTAAGAATGGAGTAAAACTTTTACTTTTTAAATAAATTTTATACATATTTCAAAATCTTTTAATTAATTTCATTTAAATTATTACTGAGACAATTATTATCACCTCACAGTGCTTTATTGACAAATTATTTATCTAATTGTTGTTTTTGTTATATACTACAGCCTGTTTTGTTACTGGGGGAGCCTGGCACAGCAAAGACTGTGATTTTGAAAGCCTATACATCAAAGTTTAATCCTGAAATTCATGTAAGCAAAAGTGTAAATTTTTCATCTGCAACAACACCATTACACTTTCAGGTAATAATTTTGTATTTATCAGAAATTAAAAAAATTATAATACTGATGGTCATGTTAGTTTTTTTTTCTAATTTTCCCAAAAAATGGGTGTCTAACGCAATTATTTTTAACCAACTAGATCCAAATTTTGTAGAATCTAATATTAAGTTATAAGTACTATTCTTTGTACAAAATTTTAAAATATGTTTTTGAAAATAAAATATAATTTGTTAGACAAAATATAATAAAGTTGTCCAGTTAAATTATATTTGGTTTGGACCAAACAACGATTTTAAATTCACCATTAAGTTATTGTTCTAGTAGTAGTTATTAGATATTAAAATGAGCCAATATTAAAAACAAATTCAAAGTGTTAGTGCTTCCTGAACTCAAAATTTTTTTGTGCTGTAGCCCCATCATGAAATTTTTCTTAGTGAACATAGAATCCTGACAGTTAGTAACACTACCGTCGTGCATACGCATTACGATGCATGGCAAATCTGTGGTTGCTGTCAGCTTGAAAAGAGAGGTACCAGTTCAGGAGCTGTCCACGTTGTCTGACTGTAATAAAAATTCTTACCACGACCGTTAAACAATAAATGCTTCGAAAATAAGATGCTTGGGGATGGCTAGCTTATTTGGTGAACACCGGGCAACAACCTCAATTCATTTTTTCTTTGTTTCTTTGTCATATTAAGTTTATAAAAGCACATGTGATTTCGGTATCTTAATCCTAGAAAACCTTTTGAGTTTGGAAGAGTATTGTTGATGCCATAATTATGGTTATTAATTTCAGAAAGCAATTGAAAGCTACATTGAAAAACGAGCTGGAAACATCTATGGACCTGCAGCTGGAAAAAAGTTAACAATCATAGTTGATGACATAAACATGCCTCTAATCAATACCTGGGGTGATCAGGTAAAACTATGCATTGAACTTCTTTTATTAATTATTCATTTATTAAAAAGTTCGGACGTAAAAACAATTCTATGGGATTTAGAGTATATTTGTTGCATCATGGACTTAGGGATATAAAAATCTGTCATGCATTCGTGCATGTCGTGCATTTGAAAAAGTTTTGACTCGAAACTTATCGAAGCAAATTATTTAAACCGAATACTTACGAACGAGCATACATTATAACATACGAATACTATACATTATAACGAAAATACATTATATTTATGACGATTGATTTAAATAATTGCAATAAATAATTTAAATGCTTTTCTGGCTAAGGATATTTTAAATTACTCTAAAAAATTTCAAAATTACAAAAAAAAAATTTTTTGGCTTTGATCAAAGACTTTTATCAAATCCTTCTAATATCGAGGATAATATATTCTAAGAACTATTTAAGAATTATGTGAGGAATGAATAATAAAAATTTCATTTTGATTTAGTTAATAATATAATTATTCGTAAGAATTGGGATTTTATTCCCATAAAAAAGTTTTTCTCTCTTATTTTTTAAACAACGAATGAAGGAATAAAAAGCGTTGCCTCTCCTCAACGGTCACGTAAAGGAACTGTTGAATCTCAGAACTTTAGATTTTTTTTTGATTGATATAAAAGTATTCTTTACTTATATAGATAGAAAATACTCGTTTAGTATATTGATATTTAAATAGCATCTCTTTGAGTATCCTTCCAATTACAATGAATATAAGTCTATTCATTAGGTCGAATGCTATTCATGGTGTAATGTACATTTATTTGACATTCTATGTATTTTGATATAACCTTCAACACAAAAAACCTTTGAATATTTAAAACTATTTTTACTTCCTCCCTCAGGTTACCAATGAAATTGTACGGCAGACAATAGAAATGACTGGATTCTACTGCTTAGAACGTCCAGGAGAATTTTTAAAGTTAGCGGATCTTCATTATTTGGCCGCTATGTGTCAGCCCGGGGGTGGAAGGAATGAGATACCTGAAAGATTGAAACGGCACTTCGCCATTTTCAATTGTACTCTTCCTACAGATTCCTCTATTGACAAAATATTCGGTAAGTTCAAGCTATTTTTTCAATGAGATTCTGCTGAATTTCCAGTCGCATTTCTCCTTCGTTGACAAGATTAGTCATTCAATCTGTTTTTAAATGAACTTAATATAAACATTAAATTGCGTTCTCCATTATGCGTTTTAAGTAAAACCTAATCACGTACTTCTATAATTCTGTTCTATAATATAAACACAAAAGTTTGTGGCCTTTATTATTTGTTACCTTGACTTAGATCAGTGTTTCTCAAAGTGTGGTACGCATACCCCCTGGCGTGCGGGAACAGTTTAGACGGGGTACGAGTTCTTAAGCGAAATATATCACAACAAACGAAAATTTCAAAAAATTTTATTTAAAAAAAATTAGCCATGAAAATTTACGATTTCGTATTTTTCTATTGGCTATTTTTTGCAGAGTTAACAGTTTATAATTAGAGGCGTCAACAGCCAGTTATGATTTTGAACTTTCGTGCAATTTCTTATAGTAAAAAATACATTCATTTTTTTTATTGGTGGTACGCAGCATTACGAAAAATTTAGAAAGGGTACACAAAAATCATATGTTTGGGAATAATAATAGATAATAATAGATGCAGGCAAATTTGTTTTTTCGTTGTTGTATAAGATTTTTTAACAGATCTTAGATACTTTCGTATCGCTTATTTCTAATATGCAATTGGTTTCTCTCTCTTAGTTACAGTTCTTTTCCTTTAAAAATCACATTTGTGGTCAATTTTTTGTCGAACTGTACAAGTTTGAAGACGTTATATAAAAGAGGGTCCTATAAATACGGCGGCAAACTATTAGGGGAGTTATAGCATAACATCAGGATAAAAATGGCATAAGAACCCATTCTCAGAAATGCCATCATACGTCGCTGGGGATGCTTTCCAATTATGAACTGTTTTTCGGTCTATTTCTGGGCATTGGAAAAGTTTTTTCGCTTGTGTAATAGTAGATACGATGCACTAGTAAACAAATCACGAAATTAAATTTCCTTTTTTAGATCGAAAAGAACGTGAAACGTTCTCCTTATCGGTAAATTTGTCAATTACACAATTATCTAATTTATTTCCAAGCTTCAAAATTTCTAAGTAATGGTAGGTTTATTGAATTGTTTTTTCATGGTTGATGATAAATAAAAACAAATTTCCCAGACATAAAATATTTTATGAAAAGTAAGATGTTTGCTTCTAGGAGTTTTTGTTTTTAGATTTAATTTAATTTTATTTTAGGTTGTATCGTTAAAGGTGCTTTCTCTCTCGAGCAAGGTTTCTCTGATGAGATTCTTAGCTTGACTGAAAAACTAGTGCCGGTGACTCGAAAACTTTGGCAAGCAACAAAGGTAAGAAAAAATACGTATTCAATTATTCGATGAATTATATAAGTTCAATTTCTTAGCCCGTGAATATTAATAAGATCACGATCACATGGAGAATTTAGTGTGTGTCTCTAAACTTCTAATGAGAAAGAGGTACTTGTTTCCGTGCGAATAGGAAGACAAATCTGTAGAATCAACCTCGACGAAAGTAGCAAGCAGGGATTTGAAATGTACTACAAAAATTAAGACAAAGGCTTTTTTTTAAAATTGAAAGTGGTAACAAGTACGTATGAGCCATTAGAAGTATGAGCCATTAGAAATATGAGCCATATGCACGTATAAGTCACTTCTAATAGTAATAGTTTCTTAGCAAGAAAACTAACGTTTTATTAAAAAAAGATAACTCTGTTTGACATATAAAATATAGCATAAATAACTGTATAAAGGTGCCATTTATAGCTGCCATAGATGTTAAAAGACAAATATTTAAAAGATATACTTTTAAAAGGGAAAAAACATATGGTTGCTGAACCCTAATTTTGCGTATAAAAACATTTGGATACAATTTTAAGCGAAGCAAGAAAGAAGAACGCTTAACCATAGTCTAGAGAGTTCGCCGGTTGAAGATACCTTGTCGATTTTAAGTTTATAAGGGAATTTTAGTTTTGTTTCTTTTCTAAAAGTTTTGGCTCTGATCCAATCTCACAGAACGTCAGTTATATGTCTAACTCTCTAAGTTAGATACCGCAATTCCAGTTTCACGTGTCACAATTTATTTTTCAGGCTACCATGCTACCAACTCCAACTAAATTCCACTACGTTTTCAATCTAAGGGAGCTATCACGAATATGGCAAGGAATGACGTCCGCCTTACCGTCTGTTTTGGGTGATAAAGAAACGCTTCTTTCTTTGTGGAAGCATGAATGTTGTCGTGTCATAGCTGACAGGTAACAAGCAGTCTTTATATTATCTTAAATAATTTTGCGAGATCTTCTGTGTATGGAATGTTTCCAAAACACCATTCTCATTGTCCCTTGCCAAATTATTAGATTCACTGTAAAGGTCTGGTTTCTTAGGACAAGCGCCTTATCTGGGCGTCAGCGGAAAGTTGACGTAGAACTGACGCCAAAAAAATACTTTTTTGTTAGCTCAGCGTGAGCAGTTGGTCCAACGCAGACATTATCTCTCATTGCGCATGCGTTAATAACGTAAACAAATATTTATTTTGAATTTGTATTGATTTTGTTACTGTCGACCAGTGTTTTAGAGAACAAATAATGACTTTGTCCAAGAAAAAACACATTATAACTGAGCTAAATGAAGAGTGCTATGTTTAATGTCAAAATCAAAATCTTGGCTGATTTCAATGTGCTGTAGGATGTTGTCCGTCATTGCTTCTGTGGTTAACGTCACGTTGTAATCCAACTGCAGTTGAGTTGGACGGCAATTGTAGTTCAAGATGAGCGTTCGATGACGTATACTATCAAACTCACAAATGGACCAATCAGAGGTTAGCGCTGATTTCCAGCTGACAACGTCCTGTCCTAAGAAACCAGGCCTTAAGATTCTATGTAAAAGTTTACTTATCAGGTGATACTATACAGCTTTATTGTTTTTAAGTGACTGAAACCGGTTTGCACTTGTTTACGTTCGTGTATCAATTGATTAAATTAGACGATATATAATATAAATTTGACGATTGGATAAATTAGACGACATATTATATAAATACAGAATATTTATTATATCAAGTATTATATTAGTATATCATAATAATTAGACCTAATTATTCGATGCACTGTAGTTTTGTTTTTAAAATTACATGCTTTGCACAAATAAGTATGCAATCTTTTTAAATTTAAGGATATATGTATTGGGTTTTTATTCAGGAGATTTTTTATATACTTCTTATTTGTATTTATTTTTAACGTATTGCATTACAATGTTGACCAATTAATACGCGAACGTAAACAAATGCAAACCGGTTTCTCGTAAAGACAATAAAGCTGTCTAGTATCACTTGAGAAATTAGATTTTACATAGAATCTTATAGTGCGTTTAATAATTTGCCCAGGGACTGTATATCTTTTGATTCCATAACAAATAAGGAAAGTAATCCAATCACCTAACTACTAAAACTAATTACTATATTACATTTAACATATGATTAAAATTATTATCATTACGCATAATCACTTCTAATACATTGTGAAGTTTAATTAATTAATTTATAATTGCTTTATTTTTATGTACAACTTGGCAACTAAGTATATAAATCTAAATTGTGACTTCTTTGCTATGTTTTGCTTTACATTTTGTGCAATTTTGGAGAAACTTTATAATAAAGAAATTCCCATATTAAACTCAAATATTAACTCTCAATTAATAATATAGATTTATACAACAGCAAGATTACGATTGGTTTGAAGACACATTAGCCCAACTGTTATCAGATGAACTTGGCGAGAGTATTTCTTATTCCAAAGAAGATATTTGCTTTTTCGTGGATTTTCTCAGGTAAAAGCAAAACTTATAGATTTATTTTGGTAAAAGTACTATCTTAATTTATAAATACGAGATTTGTGAAGATATTTATGTTAAACCGTTACTTTACATGCACTCATAAGAGATACTCCAGAAGTTACAGGAGAGGATGAAGCAGAAGTAGAAATGCCTAAAATTTATGAACCTGTAAGCGATTTATTGCAACTACTTTACTGACTAATTCCACTTTAATAAATTGGTAGATAAAATATTAAATAAATGATCCAAGTGAAGAAATGGTTGACTTTGTGATATATGGGAATTAAATCAAACAACTTTTAAGCAGCACAAATAATGCAGCATAAACAGACATGTTATAATTTTGGTTCGATAATGTTTGGATAGTAGTCTATAAGGTTCTTCAGGGTCGAAACACAGAATTAAAGTGAGAAACAATGGTATGCAGAAAACAAGTTAAAACTCGAAGAAGGAAGAGGATAAAAACATAATATATATATGTTCCTTTTCTCTTATTTTGTTTATGAATCCTGTTCAAGCTAATTCACCATAACTTTTTGATCAACACCTTTGTGGTTCTTAGTGCTTGTCATTTTCATCCTGTGTTCTGAGCGGTTATAGACCACTATCAAACAGTTAGAGAACTAGAACTATGATATATGACTTTATATGTAGTCTTTTACCTTTGTACTTTTTCACATTGTTTAGTTTTATTCAAATAACTTGTAATTGATTAAAAGTAAACTTAATAAATTCAAAACAACTGCACCTGCATTCTATATTTTATAATTTAACATTCGGAAGACCCCTATGTGGTGTACTTTTTTATTAAAAAATAGTTTAGATCATTATCGATTGGACCTTCTCTATTACCGTTAGTAATTGACAGCAGGTTCTTCTTGTTGATTTTTTAGTATATGAACTTCGTAAATTACCATCTTGAGCGTAAGTTAATTCACATTGAAACGAATTTCCTGAACAAAAAAGTGTACTCTTCTTCTAAGTTTTGAACTTTACGTCTAATTTTCAAGGGCTTCATAGATATCAGTGAGACGTTAATAATGTTTTAATTTTTTATGATAACATTTAAAACTGTATCCAATCGGCATTATTTAGCAATATTTTTAATGATTGTATACTTTTTTTTACAACAGGATACATATTACATGCAGATTACAGGATACATATTTACATACTGATTTCGATGAGCTAGTCCCATTTCCTTCGAATGTATTTGTAACTGAACCATGGAAACATTATTCAAGCCAACATTTTTAGAGTTGTATAAAAAAACAATTCTATTTGGTTTAGCATCGAAATGATCATTAAAACTGAATTAGTCGAATTTATTCGTCAATGATCAATATATTCAAATAAAAATCTCGAAGTTTTAGAAGTCGATCAAAAAATTGGAATAATTATGCCTGCACTCCTAAGCCACACAGGCTCATAATACTAGTAAACATTTTATTGACTTGTATTAAGGTGATTCTTTATTTAAAAAAATATTCTTATTCATGGAAACTCTCTGGCCTTCTAAAAGTCATTAGTTTCCTTTAATGGGCCGATTGCACTTATTTTTCCAAATATTTAAGGAACATTTTTTACAACTGTAAAAAAGGTAATCCAATGATAGAAACCTTCTACGATATCTTTTTTCTCGCTTTTGAATAAAAAAGATGCGAGAAATTTTTTGAAGAATTTCGATTTTTAATTTTTTTTTAAATTACCAGGATCCTAGAAATAACGTCAAAAATTATAGTTTATACTGCAACGCAAACCAGCAGAAGATCATAGTGGTTTGAAAATGGAAATAGAACATTTGAATATGAATTTGGAAAATAAATTTAATGCATGCCACTTTTAAATTATAAGTCATACTTTTTAATTGTTTCTTTTTAAATTCATAATACACACAAGTGTAAAATTTAATAAAGCATGTAATTGCAGTGCAAACAAAGCTAAAACTGTAAACATATTTCCATAAACACTGGGTAATAAACTTTATATTGCATTTATGCAAATATTTGATCTCGTGGTGGTTCGGATGTGGGATTTTCAAATACAGTTCTTCAAATACCTAAAGCAATAGATTTTTTTTTCAAAATGCAATATTTTTCATCCATTTTTTGCCGATATGTTCGGGTTTAAAAATGTTATATATAACAAGGGGGTTGCACAAATGTTACGACAAACTTCTAGGGCACATCATCAAGGCTGAAACTGCATAGAAATGTCATTGCACGTGGCTAGGGATGCTTCTCTAATATGATCTGTTCAGAAGCACAGGAATAAACAGTTTATTATCGGGAAGCTGTGTAATATGGAATTTCGAGCATGGGTTCCTGTGCACTTTTAATCCTTATATCAACATTTATGCAACCCCTTGTTATTTATAACATTTTCATACTCGTAGATTAGGGCACATCAACATATTTACAATTTCATACTTGTTCATTTCGACAAGAAAAGGACTAAAAATGTCGTTTAAAAAACTGTAGCTTGGAGAGAGAAACAGATTTTCAGATTTGAAATCAGAGATACGAAAGTGCCTAAGATTTTTGTTAAAAGATCTCATGCAATAGTAAAAAAAAGAATAGAAAAATTGTTTCCCATCGTAATGAACCATGGGCAAAATAACAATTTCTGGTAAATAAAAATTCGAGCAATCAATAAAATTAATTTTAATATTAATTTTTATTTTAAAAAAACTTACTTTGCCGGAAAAAGTATACATTTTAAGTAAATTGTGATTTCTGCAATTATGTAGGTGCGATCATTGGACGTTCTTCAAGACAGATTGACCTTCCTCCTAAGTTTATACAACGAAGTAGCCAGAACGGCTCATATGGATATAGTTTTCTTTAAAGACGCCGTTTCCCATTTAACAAGGGTATTTATTTTCTACTTTGTTCTATTATTGGAGGAGAAATTCAAATTCAAATGCCATGTTTCATTTTTTTTTACTTCCATCATCTTCTAGTACAAGCGCGTTGAACCATCATATAGCAGTACGTATGTGCCACAACCTTATTGTGGTTCCAAGTTCAATCATATTATTGTGAAAATTAATCCTTCTCAAACTTGACTTTTTGATATTATGGCTCAACTTAAAAGCATAATACAATTCAAAACCTTATCAAGATTGCAGCAAATTTGCACTGTAATATGGTAGCTCAATGTTGGATCAATTTTTCTGTGAGTGAAAGGTATTATAAACTTTTATTATAGATTTTTTTCTTCACCGATAATAATTAGGAGCTCATTTTGTATTGGAAGTGTACTAATAGAAGTGCAAATTGTGTCATAATTTACAAAAAAAAAATAATAAAAAAAATTATTTCTAATTTGCAAGCCTATAATATTTTGGAACAAATTATAAAAATAGCGTCTAACCTGGAGGACACATTCATAAACCATCCATCCACAGATCGTAGTTTTGACCTGAATCAGAGCATGATCGATCAGCGATTTCGTACCCCAGAGGTACAGATTTAACGTGCATCAGTCACCATTTTTTACTCGGGACAATATCTAAGACAGTAATGTATTCGTTTAGTAAGCAATATTTTACCGTAAACAAACTTTTAAGTGGCTCAAAGTAAAAATCAAATTAATATTTTACGAAGAAAAAAAAATTAGGATATTTTGGGTATTTTTAAGAAGGTGAAACCAGGATCGGAAAAAAATATTGCATCCACTGCTTTGAAGATTTATTTCTTGTGGCTTATGTCTTTTACTGTTCGCAACGTTAAAAAAAACTCGGGCAATGTTTTAAATGAAGTTTATCAGAGGCAATTTTGGTCAAAAATGGTGTGAGTTTGGTCATGCGCACATACAAGGAAAAATCTCGGAACCTGAATTTTCTTGGTTTCAGAAATAAATTCCTAGATATAGTAAAATAAATTTAAAAGTGAATTGTTAATTATCTATATTTTCGAGCAATAATAATTTACTTTATAGCTAAATTAACACTTTCACTTAAATGTCCCTTAAATTTTCTCTTTTTATTCAAAAGTCACTTAAAACCTGCTTCCAATAAGCTCTCCGATTCATAAAAATATTTCGATTTTCACTCAAAATCATATATTGTTAAGAACGTTTCATTTCTCACTCAAATGTAAATTCTTTAAATAAGCTTTCCAATTGTTAGGAACTTTTCCATTTTCTCTCAAAAGTTACTTAGTAACATTTCCCAATAAACTTTTCAATTGTTAAGAACATTTCTTTTTTCACTCAAATGTCATTTATATTCTTTGAACAATGAATTCCTCAAATGTTAAATGCATTTCTTTTTTCACTCAAATGCCACTTATATTTTTTTAAACAAAAAAGTTCTTCAATTGTTAAGAACAATTCGTCTTTCTTTTGAATGTCACTTAGTACCTTCTTCCAATAAGCTTTTCAATTGCTAAAAACTCTTCATTTTTTACTCAAATGTCACTTAGCACATTCACCCAAAAAGATTTTCAATTTTTAGGAACTTTCCTTAAATTTAAGGATAAAATTAAAAAATTACCTTTAACAAATAATCGCATAAAAAGTTCAAACTGAAAAAGGAAAAAAAAAACATTGTTCTTTAAATCTTTTTTTATTAATAAATTTTTAAAAAAAATACCCAATTCATTAGAAATCTCTAAACACACATTAATTAATTAAATGTCACTTAAATTCTCCTTACCTGCTACAATACTTTGTTAAAGACGAATCACATTAACCTCTATCAATGTCCTCAACAATTGATTGAACTTTAATTAATTTAGATATCCAGGATAATTCGAGCTCCAGGGGGTCACGCTCTTCTCGTCGGCGTGGGAGGATCTGGAAAACAGTCTTTAACGAAACTAGCAGCTTTCATTGCTCACTACAATACTCAGCAAATTAGTTTGACCAGGTAATTCTCTTTAAAGTTTCGAATCAATTACAAAATTTTCATTACACAAAATCGGAAATTGGGTGGGAAAGAAATACAAGTTTGGAAATAAACTAGACGGGAAGTTTACAAATTTTAATTAATATTATTGAAGGCCAGCTTCATTTGTACGCATTATAGAAATCCAAATAAGGCTGCTCCAAACGTTTTATAAGAATTTTATACTGCTTATTAAAACAGCACTGATTTGCTTCTAAATCAGTTACTTATACTATAGTTATAGCTATAAATAACATAGATATAAAAACAGGTGAATTTATTATACTTAGAGAAAATTCATTTTCACTTTAAAGCTCAAAAACATTTTATTTACAGATGGCGCTGCTAACTAAGGAAAACTGTTAAACAATATTTTCTGCTGCTCTAATTCAAATAAATGTTTGTTCAATTTGACCTTAGACTTCACCGTGTTGTTCTACAAGTTTTAGTTATTTGAAAAACAATGTCTTTTAGTTTTCATTAGTTATAAATAGCATTTGCTGATGATACTTGGAGAATTGATTAAAACTTTTTAAAATTTTGAGATATTCCATTTGGACTTTTTTCTGTGGGTTGCCAAAAATCAAAATTAAGAAAACAAAAATTTAAATTTTTCCAGCTCATATGCAGTATAAAGAAACTTATTTAGTTACTTCTGAGGCTTTAAAAAAATTTTTCTCAAATTTTAAAGCAATAATTTTGCATTCAATTTTAAATTGCTCCAAAAAGTTTGTTCAATTTTATTGAATATTTAAATACGTATACACGTATATATATGTTGAATACAAAAAACATAAGATTAAAGAAAAAATATTTTTTTTAATAAAACTGTCCATATCTCCATATATTTAAGCTAAGTTTATGAAATTTTGTGCATCTATTGCATATAATAACGAAAATGATTGTTACAAGTTACGAATTTATTGCTACATTTTCTGGTATAGAGTGTTCAAAAACACTATTTTCCATTCGTAATTTATTGTCGGTCCCTTAAATCTCTAAAAGCTTTAAACTTAATTGATATGTATGCGAAATCGTAAAGCCTAACAAATCTAAATTTATAAAATGATTCTCTAAGCATTTTTTGAGAAGTTCAAAAAATTAGTCAGTATAAAAGTGTTTCAACTATTTTGTCCAACCCCTGTAATTATTGCTAAATACAGTTATTGGTATATTATTTGCTATAGATATAATCATCGCTATAGGTACAGAAATTGTACGTTTTGTATCGTACGAAAAGAAATCTGTTTTAAAAGCCGTGGTCACGAAATACTTGCAGCGCAATATGACACACTATTTCAGACATTCTATATTTCATATGCATATTTTGTCTAAATATGTAGAATGAAGCAAAATTATTACTGCTTACTGATTTTGTTGATGATAAAAACGCAAAAATAAAATTAACAACAAAAAAAACTTTTTAATACTTAGCAAATAAACAGAAATTAATTGTTATTAAATTAAATAAATATATCTGTAACGTCTCTGGCACTAATTTTAAATCTATGGCATTTTAAAATCTAACTTCAATTATGTTTTCTCTTGTAGGATTCGGAACACTAAGACCGTTATCAAAAATCTTGCTAATTGTGCTTAGAATAAGCACATGCTTAGACTAATCTGAAATCCATATTCAGAAACCGAGCTAAAGTTGAAAAAGAGAGAGCATGTTTAAAAAGTGGCAGCCTCGAACACCAAATTCTTAGACATGGTCGAAGGCATGACTAATCTGAATATGCAAAGAATATTATCAACTAGAAAACTACATTTTGCGCATGTGAAACTAATTTTCAGATAGAATTTACTAAAAAAATAACTTAAAACTACACATCCAATCATTTTAGTGCAGTTTAGTAGAAGAAAACTTGATAAATATGAATGCCGATTGTGCGTTCTGGGAAATAGTCCACAGAATAAAATTCTCATAAAAATTTTAATTAATTTATTCGAACAAACACGTGAGTAAAACTGTCAAAAAACTTCAAGTACACAATTTTAACAACTAGAAAAGGCTGTATATTATTAGATGAAAATACAAATCCAGTTATTCTTCTTCATCCACTTGTCATCTATTTACATATTTTTACAGTGTTCAAAATATTATTTAGAAACGATAATACTTGAAAATGTTTAAATACATACAAGTTTTAGATTCCTACCAAAATCATATGTATTTTGTATTAAAAACCAAGGCGAGGCTACGTCTTTTTGTGCGCTATACATGCATCATAGTTGTTTTAGTTTGCATAGAACAGAAAGTTTCAAACACAATTCAATTTATGCTCAGTGGTAGACGGATCATGGATTGGAATCTCCTTCCCATCGAGCTGACCGTGTGAGGATCTCGTGGTTTTCCTCTCCCTGTAACTCAAATGCACGTTAGTTCAAACAAAAAGTTCTGCACGAAGGTAAATATCGATTCAGAAGTTCCTTTGTCTTTTGTATTGGGTTCAAAATTAGAAGGCTACGGAGTTGAACATTGGCAATCATACATTCGAAATTGAGTTCGCTCTTCAATGACGTTTATAAAAAATAAAATAAACCATTTCAATAGTTATGTTACAAGCGCATGATCGTACGCAACTCACGATCTAGTCACAAGGTGTGTAACAGTGGTCTTAGAATTGAAAAAAAATCAGTTAATCGGAATATAGTTTCCATTACAGAAATGCATATTAGAGATGATATATACTCTGCAAAGCATGTCTGAGATACTCTGCGTAGATCAGTTATAACTCATCACCCCGCCCCTATTGCTATCCAGAGTCTGCAAATAGCGATGTTGGCCAATTCTTGCCATTTTCATACTTCCGTGTTATTTCCAACGAGAAATTAAAATTTGAGATTCTTTTTATCCATAAGAAGAGACCAAGTTTCATATAAACCAAATTTTGGTTCGATTCCTTAACCATTGTTTCCTACCTTCCAACTTTAATAAGTTTAGGATCATGCGAGTTTATTACAATTACAAAATAGCTGTGCTTTTTCTCTATGATACCAACTGTATGATGCTTCGATTTAAGTCAGACCAATAATTTGGAAGATAATTGTAAAAATCAGAAAAATTCTCCTTATTATGAATGCAAGAATTTTTGAAAGTTTTATTTTGTTTAAATATAAACTTTTTTTTTCTGTAGGAGCTACGGTGCGTCGAATTTCTTAGAAGATTTAAAACTTCTTTATAGAGCAACAGGAGTTCACGATAAAGGCACTACTTTTATATTTACTGACCAAGCATTAAAAGATGAGTGTTTTCTAGAATATTTGAACAACGTATTAACTTGTGGAGTGGTAAGAAATTTAATTACTTTATTTTTTTCCTTGTATTTCATAAATTAATTGTATAAAATACTTTGTATTGGAATAAATAAATTAACGCTCAGTTCGAATTAATATTTTTCGAAAATCAGTTTAAAGTAATAATTATTTTTTTACATACTGTTGAGAAATGAAATTTAAAAATAAAATAATTAATATATGCTGTAACTTTTATTAATTAATATTTTTTTATTATATGTTTTTTCAAAACGTTCTATGGCAACTTTTGGAAAGGAATATTGATGCGTTTATTTAATCTAAAAGGCAAGCAAGCTATAGTAATAAATGCAATAAAACGCAAGTGAGAAAATCAATTAATCTGCAAATTTATCTGCGATATTTTAGTTTATTCATTAACTAGGTTATTTTCCTAGAATAATCCTAATCGCTAATTAAAGTGTAATGATTTATTTAATGTTTCACAATAAACAGAAATAAATATATATATTTGAATGGACATTGAGTTAAAAAAGAAATGATTTATCATTTTTTTGTTCATTAATTTTAAATTTGAGCCCAAATATTTCGACTAAGGTATAAATTTAAGGTGATTGTGATCCTTATAATTTTGAACTTACTTCAGAACATGAAAAAAATCCAAGTAATAGAACAAATTCTTCTAGAAAACCCTTTTTCTTCTAGAACCTTCTTCTTCTAGAAACTTACCAACATTTGTACAGTATCCAAGTCATTCAATCCACGCTAATACCACCTGATTTCTTTATGAATGGAAAAAAATTCAGAAATATCGTATTATGTATTTCATTTACCCATTTTATCTAGACAAAGTCGCACACTGAACATTGATCTGCACTAGGTATTAACGTCGATTAAAAGATGTTCCTATTAGGTTTAAGATTTTATAATGAATTTAGGTGTCCAACTTGTTTAACCGAGATGAGAAAGCTGATATTATTGGAGAATTGACTCCTATCATGAAAAGAGAGAGACCGCGATGTCCACCAACACCGGAGAATGTCATGGATTATTTTCTTTACAGAACTCGGAAGAATTTACATGTGGTACTCTGTTTCTCGCCTGTAAGTATTCATGTAATCAACATTTTAGATTTCGTAAGACTTTACCAGATCATAAAAATAGAATTTCTGGCACCTTATGAAGTGTTTGACCAAAAAATTCGTCTTTTTACGAATTACGAGACAAATGTCTCATCCATCGGTTCACTCAGAAATTAGTTAAGACACACCAAAAATTGTATTTTCATATCGTTTAATGAAAAAGTGTAAGGAGAAGATGTTAAAATCAATTGAAAGAACAGTTAAATACTCAATTTGGAAATAATTTCTCTTCCATTGTTTCGCTCAGGAACTTTTAAGAGCTAAATGTAACTTTTTTCAAAAAATGTCAGCAAAGTTGTCTCGGTTCTCTATCTAAATTTGGATATAAGTGTTTTCCCTATCGCTACATTCAGGAACTACTCATGACTTCGAAAAGTGTAATTTTTAATAATTTATAAATAGAGAAAATGACGGAATACACCAAAGAGCAAATAAAAACGAGGAAATGGAATACTTAAAATAATAGCAGGAGCAGTTAAATACTTAATTAGGATTCAATTGTTCCATTTTACGTTCAAGATCTAGTGCTAAAAGTTTTTTTTTCAAAAATTTAACAAAAATGTCTCTTAATAAGGATATCTTCATTCCTTCGTTTAGGAGTTCGTCAGGGTGCCAAAAAATTTTTATTTTAAAATCATATGGTAATCGGGAAAACATTAGAGTAGAGAAAAGAGGAAATACAAAAGAGATTGAAGGACACATAAAGCAACGGAGGAAACTTCTATAAATGCTCAACTTCAAAACATTTGTCTCTTCGAATGTATCTTTAAAAAACCAATGAAAGTTTAAAAAAATTTTTTTAAAATATTTAGCATAAAATGTCTCAGGTTTCATTTTTAGACTGCCGTATAAATAACGAAATTTCTAAATGTCGTTGGAGACTGTGGCTAAAGACTGATTATTTTAACAGAATTTTTCAAATCCTTTATACCACCTAGGTTCGGTATAAATGTTTTGAAAAATTCAACAATTTGATTTCAATAATACGTTTCGGTTAAATGCAGCTAAAACACAAATAAGTTTTCATTATTTATCAAACATTTGGAAAAATGGTGATATTTCTTGATAAACTTTTTTTTACATAAGTGGGTAGTGAGCTAGAGAAAGAGCAATTCATATAATTTTTTCCCCTTTTATTAAATGCAGTAAACCCTTTAATGTTTATTTTGCATTAAAAATTTAATCAAGCGTATAAAAGTATATAACTTTTCATACATTTTTTTGAAATTATAAATACCATATTTCTTATTAAAATAAAAAAATATACAATTTTGAGATTCAGAAAAATTAAACATTTAGGTTTTATCAAAATAAAAAAAGTTCTCTTGCTTTAAAATCTTTACAAACATTGCTTTTTTCTAATCTTTACAAACATACGCTTTCTCAAAAAATTGCAAATCGCTCATTATTTGTATATATAAATCTACCATAATGAGATATTTTCTTTTGCTTTCATTTAAAATAACATAATCTATCGAAATTATTTTTGTTAATCATTTTAGTAAAGCTATAATATATAGTATTATAAAAATATTGAATCTACTCCCCTTCTCAATTACTACGAAGTGAGTGAGACGGGAAAAACAAAATTATATAAATTTAGAACAGTTTACTGCTTTGTCGTCATTTGACATATATGTATTATGATCATATTTGGTTGATCAAAGACAAATTTCACTAAATCATTTACACTAATGATACAGCAAATAAGACGATTCCCTCATAATGAAATCTGTCAGATTTTTATACAGATTACACTGAGTTCAGTCCCCGTAAGTCGATGAAGGCCAAATTATGGTACGAGCTCCTAAGTTAAAAATAGGATTTACGTAGAAACTCGTTAAAGTATATGATAGGGTAAGTTTAGGATAGATTGGCATAGCTTTTTTTCCACCCGAAATAAAAGTATTACGAATAAGATATAAGAAGTATTTATGCTTTTTTAGAATTATCTTGCATGAAATCAACATATTTTGAGTAAAAAGAATTGGAATATTAAAAACGAAATTTGAAGAAAAAAAGAACAACAACTTCACAAGTAGCAATCTCTCCTTAATGTCTATGTGAATTAGCTATCCAATACAGCTAGGGAAGGTAAAGTTAAAATATTGAAAATGGCAAATTTTATACAGTAACTATAAAAAAGTTACGAAAAGTTGTAAGGAATCGATTTCATCATGGAAAATAAGTATAAAGAAAATAATAAAAATATCTAAAGTATAGATTTAATTCATCACTTTTGGAAAATCTTTATCACATTTTGGCAACAAATTTTAAAATTTGTACATGTTATGGAGCTATTACAAGCGCCTAAGTCATTTTATCCATCCATCAGTTTTATGTTGCGGTATTGGTATATTTAGTGATATGGCTATTTTTAGTTGTGCTTCTTCATGGCTAAAGCTCTGAGTCTGTAGAATTAATTAATATGTAGAGATCTATCGTGTTGGTTATAGGGTTCTATAGGATAATATGTTAGGCCTGTAGAATCTAAATGAAATATGCAGAGCTTGTATGGGGCTTAAAAAATTTTAAAAAGTGTTTTCAATATTTTAATAAAAAAATTGAGGTTTATTTTTTATTAGCTTTCATTATAAAATTAAGAAACCTAACGAAACCAAACCAAACGAAAACCATTAAAGATAGATTGATGTTTGATTCAATGATTTCGGAACTAGATTTATTCATTTGGAAATATTAAGCTTGATGGTGAATACAATTTTACTGAAATAAATTTTATTTTCTTACTTTTTTTTAAATCATTTTTAAAAATTTTAAGCATCTCACGATTCCTAATATGCGAATTAATAAAAAGATTCGATTTTACGTGGTTGTCATCTCTACTAAAGTTGAAGATGACATGACTGCCAAATTTATAGCGTCACTCCGCTAATTATATTTGGACAGCCATTATACAGGAACAAAGATTGGATTGCACGAGCCTCAAATGTCCTTCATGTGGGAGAAAAATATAACTTTCACACTAAAAAACAAGAAAATGCGTAATTCACAAAAAGATATAATAAGCCTAATTTTACATACTTTTTGCTGTCACAAAAAGCAACTCTATGTCCGAATTGATAAGAAAAGTTAAACTGCTTCATGCGAAACTGTATCTGCTGCATATGTTAAGAAGTATAGGAGATCTTTAAATTGGGCAATTCTCTTCTATGACCCTCTAACCTATACTTATCCTAACTGAAGAAAGAGCTGCATTACGATGACTCTTTCAAGTCGAAATTAGTTCTTTGAAGATCAATCATCTTCTTACTGTGGATGAGCTTTTATAAATGTATCAATTCATTTTTTATTTTTACTTTTAACACAGGTTGGTGAGAAATTGCGTGCACACGCTCTAAGATTTCCAGGCATCGTATCGGGTTGTACAGTAGACTGGTTCCAACCGTGGCCCAAAGAAGCATTAATATCTGTGTCCAAGCATTTTCTTCGAGACTTTGATCTTCAGTGTGAAGCTCCTGTAAAAACTGAAGTCATTCGCACCATGGGAGATATTCACGACCTAGTAGCTGAACAATGTGCTGAATACTATCAAAAGTAAGAGAAGTATAATGTTTTGTCTGTAAAATTTCTTACGATAATATTTAAAAAGTATATGTGATGGGACGTGTAAAAATATTTAATTCAATAAAATTATCTCATTATTTTTTTGTTTTGTTTTTAAAAATCCAGGTGTGTTGCCTAGAGGTCCTCGACCAGAGAGTTAAATATGTAAAACCTGCGAATAATGTTTCCTTGTAGGACTGTGATGTAAGAAGCTGTGTTTTTCAAAAGAGTGTAATTCAGAATTATCAATGAATTGAAGAAAAAATAAATAAAATAACATAAACAGTAGAATTAATGGACTAAAATGTTGAGACAAGAATGATTACTTTCTACTTTAAATATAATTAATTTGCATTTTTCGACTAATTTGTGTTTTCCGACTTGCGTTGCTATTTTTCGCACGCTTATTCTTTTTTTAAAATTCTCAACAACTTTGATTATATATTTCAATGTAAGTAATTTTTGCTCATTATCATTATTCATTTGCTAAAGTTTTCATCCATCACTACCAGTGTTTGGAAGTGAAAGACAGAAAAAATAAAATTGGTCAATGAATATTGGACTGACGCATTAACAAATTACTTTTTTTGCGCATATACGCCAGTAATTTTTCCGAATTGCATAATATGAGAGCAAACCAATGACACATCAGGAATCGCTGCTCATTTAAAATATCAGATTGAGATTCATGCAATTCATTAAGACTACCTATGAAAGATGCAGACTATATGTAGCAGCTGGAATTGACTGTTGAATTGAAATCAATCAAATACCATCCAGTCACTTTCATGTTACCACCTGTCAAAAGCCAGAATAACCACCTTTCGCAGAGCGGACAGCGGCGAGACGTGCAGGGAGATTGTCAATTAAGCTCTTGAAGGTGTTCACTAAGATATTGAACCCTATCGATTCTAATGCCGTGGCTAGCTGAGCTAGGTTACGTGGTTGATGATCCATGGCATGAACAACCCGAGAGGTGGTCCCACAGATCTAGATTGAATTTCAGTCCGAGGAGCATTGTTTTTAATTAATTCACGGCATCTGTGTAGATAAGTTTGCTTTAGAATGTTGACTCTCTAACGTTCTTTGGTTTTTAAACTAGCCTTATTTATTGGACGTTAAAGTTGTAAAAATTATTTTTAGTCCAGAACGTTTATCAAAGATTCATACCCTAACAGATAACTTTTCGATAACCTTATTTGCTTTTGGGATAAAGGTTCCCGGGTATTGCCCGGTCTAGCTCTAATTCTCCCACCTTGATGTTTTATTTTTTAACAGTCGTTGAACAGCCGACCCAATTTTATGGATTTACTACTACTAATATTCAACTCCGTAGCCTTGTAATTTTGAACCCAATCCAAAAGACAAGGGAACTCCTGGATCGAGTATTAGGGGAAATTTGCCTTCGTGGAGGACTTTTTGATGGAACTAACCCGCATTTGCGTTACATGGAGAGGAAGACCACGAGAACCTCCCACTGTGAACCTGACGGCAAGGGGACTCTAACCCATGATCTGTCTACCACTGAGGATATTTCACCTCAGCACTGTGGTCGGTGCAGGCCGGATGCGGAATTCGTATCGACTGGGATTCGAACCCGGTTCGCTGCATTGGAAGGCGAACGCTCCATCCCCTGAGCCATGTGCAGCGGAGGAAGATAACTACATCCAGGGCTGAAGAAGGGTTGTGCTGGCTTTGGGGCAAAATTTATTCCGGACCCCTTGCTCAAAGGAAAAGAAAAAAAAAGCCTTATTTTCATATTTTGTGGAATTTTCGAGGTTCTTGTAATCCTTGATTGAATTGTAGTTTTTCTAAAGATAAAGAAATTCTCTGCAATTTTCTTTTATAAAAAAAAATCATGACAACTATATATCTTGCAAGGAATTTTGGTCGGGCTCTCATCAGTCTCGGGTACCGGGGCAATTGTCCCTCCCTCCCTTCCCCTAGAGAACGGCCTTGATTACATCGCATAAAGACTACATAATTTTCTTAAATTGTGATATAAAATAGACATTCCTGCTACTTTTTTACTTAGTGGGGATAGGCCTACCTCACTAACCAGGCTGTATGAATTATTAAAAGATTTTATCAGACTTTTTTTTTAATTGTAATATTTTTACATTTCCCGTGGAGTTCAAACGTGTACTCAGCCGTACACTGCTAGTGGGGACCTAGTGATTTACTTTATTTCAGAAAAAAAAATGTCATCTATAAAAAAATAAGGTACACCTATGACTTTATGCGGATAATTATATTCCACACAGCTGAACAATGAATATTTTGATTAAATTTGATAGTTTTTTTGGTCGAACACTTAAGCTCCAACAGGTAGCTACTCGGTCTTACCCCACTTTTCCCAAATCATATTTATTTTTAGAAGTAGTTCAATATAATATGTAATTATAATTATTATTGTAATCGTAAATCTCTCAGTTACGAATAAAATATTTTAATCGTTCATTATAATTACTTGCAAATTACATTTTGCCCACCTTTTTAGTATGGTATAATCTAATGCTCGCTCACTGCTGCCACTGATAAAAATGTAAAGCTTTTAAACGATGTATCATGATGTTTTTTTAAGTGTGAGGAAAAAATAAAAATCATTGCTTTAATGCTTCAAATAAACTAATGAGAAAATATTTTCCTTTATTTTTAAACTTATTTTTATGGAGTAAGAATTATTCTGTTTAATATTAAAAATCATTTTTTTCTTATTATTATTTTGAAACTTAATACTGCTAAAATATAAAATGAAAAAAAAATGAAGTTATTTTTGTTTTTAATGTGGTTAAAAATTGCAAAATTTTACTATATAAGGTGCTCCAAAACTCCTGGTATATACGTTAGGAGGTGATAGTACACTAGACAAGCACAAATCACCATAACTAAACCATGGTCGGAACTCAAGTATTAACGCGCTAGCGGGCCCTTGAGCTGTTTAATACAGTGTCGGTGTCGTGTCTCAATTTAATTTTCTATGATTTTGAAATCATATGATGTTTGTAAAATATTTCAACTTTTCATGCAATATCTCGAAAATTACTACGAAGTAATAAAAATAAATAAAATAAATTCCAAAGATGCTGTAAGTTATCACAAAAAACTGTCCATAAATTGTTTAATATTCTTTTCATTCTGCAAGACCAGTTTCTTACGCTTAAAGCATTTTTAGAGTGAAAACACTTAATATAAATATCATTTAAAAACTCTTATTATTAAATAATACATCTATTGAACACACAAAACCTGTAATAATTTTCTTTTGACTGATTTAAAAGGATTTTTTTTATTCAATTCGCTATCAATTATTTTATTTCACATTTCGAGTGTATTACTATTGGTCAAAATTTGATGTAACGTTGCTACATTTTTCATTTCATAATTAACTCTTAAATTTCTTAGTACTTTTGGTGATAAAGTATTCATAATTTCATTTCGTTATGAACTATTTAATTTTTTATACTTTTCATTCGGTGATAAGAGTCTTATAATTTTATAACCGTTGCAGTTGACCCAATTTAAGGTTTACGGCTACTAATGTTCAACTCAACAGCCTTGTAATTTTGAACCCAATCCAGAAGACAAGAGAACTCCTTGGTCAAGTATTGGGAGAAATTTTCCTTTGTGGAATACTTCTTGATGGAACTAACTCGCATTTGCGTTACATGGAGAGAAAAACCACGAAAACGTTCCAAGGTTAGCTTGATAGCGAAGGGATTGTAACCCATGATCCACCTACACTGAGATTATTTTACATCAGCACTGTGATCAGTGCGAGCAGGGCACGGAATTCAAATTGTCCAGGATCGAACCCGGGTCACCTCATTGGGAGGCGAGCGCTCTATCCCCTGAGCAACCACGACTCTGTGTTAAGAATTCGAAAATCTGAAAATCCATAAATATTTTGAAGAAAAAAAATTGCAGTATATGATCTTTATACATTTTTTTCGTTGTTAGATTTCGCCGTCCAGCTCACGTGACGCCCAAGTCATTCTTATCTTTCATCAATGGTTATAAAAAACTGTACGAAGAGAAACATAAAGAGATTGGTAACACTTGTACTCGAATGGAGAACGGAATATCAAAATTGGAAGAAGCTTCTATGCTCGTAGAAAGAATGAAGGAGACATTAGCTGTTATGGATGAAGAGTTAGAACAAGCCTCTAAGACTGCCGAACAAGTATGTCATTTGGAAATGTATTCATAGCTCAAAGGAAATAGAAAAATTAAAATTTAATAAATAAATAACGAATAAAAAATCCTCGTTTCTATTCTCCAAAACATTATTATTTGATAACTATTATTTACTTCTCTCTTCTTTTATTGAATTTTCATATAGTGCAATTTTATGTTTTGTAATGCAATAAAGAATTTGTGTGAGGCAAGTAAATATAGTTTAATGTCAAAATATTTAGTTAGTTTATCAATTGAAATTATGTTCTCAGTTGGCTAAGTTTCGATTGCGTTAAAAAGATCTATTGACAATATTTAAAACAGATTGTTGAGTAAAGGAGACTTTTTTTTTTTAATGACAACAAAAATATTTAAGTATTAAATATATTAAGTATTAAATAATAAAGTATTAAATAGAAATATAAATGTAATAGATTTGTTATTTTAATAGTAGCGTTATTATGAATTTTAATTCAAGATTGGCTTATTAGTTAATAGAGCTGAGTAATTCTTTTTTAAATATGTGATAAAAATTTGAATTTCACCAATTATCATAACTATGCAAAATTTATTCTTATTTTAATTAAAACATATAATCTGTTATCAGATTTATTAATTCAATTATCAAACAAAAGATGTTACTTCAGATTCCGTATAATTATTAAATTTTGATAACAAAAGTACCGTAAACGAAAGGAATTTCGCCCTAATGTATAATATATTTAAAATTTGATGAACAAAAAAAAGTCCTTTTTATTTTTAAACAGAAATTCATAAATAAAAATATTAATTTCATATATGACCTGTTATCAGACTATCAATTTAATTATCAAAAAATTGTTATTTCAAATGCTATATAATAAGGCAATTTTGATAACAAAAGAACCATAAACGAAGGATAACTTGCCTTAATGAGCATTTAAAATTTGATGAACTTGAAAAATGCTATGTTTATATTAGTAAATTTTTGGTTCTGAGCATCATAAACGCAATCTTTGCATGATATATTAAAGTGTTAGTTTTTACATAAAGTAAAACATTTTTAAATTCATGAACTCAACTTTTAATTTCGTCTACAGGTGCTAGCTGAAGTGTCAGTTAGAGCAGAGGCTGCAGAAGTTGCTCGTGATAGTGTAGAGAAAGCCAAATACGCTGCTCAAGAAATAGTAAAAGAAATACAAGTGGATAAAGCTATAGCTGAAGAGAAATTAGAAGCTGCTAGACCTGCTTTAGAAGATGCAGAAGCAGCCTTAAACACTATACAGCCTACACATATTGGTAAGAAAGATTAAATTCTCCAAGATATGATAATAAAATTCCTCATCCTCATTTTAACAAAAAGAAACTATTCTTAAGGGAAATTAAATGCTGTATCGTGTTTTGTCGATATGTGTTTATCGTGTTTTGCGACAAGATTTGTCGATTTTTTTTTAAGGTTCTTAGCAGTTTTACATTTTGAGTATTTTTATAGGTTTCAATTTTAAATACGTAATAAAGAGCAGTCATGCAATTTTAAGTATGTTGAAACTTTTTTTGTGAACTTATACAGCACGCTAAATGTCCTTAAAAAATTTCTACACAGACAATATTAGTCAAAAACTTTGTCAAAAGAAGGCGCTGCTAACAAACAATTGTTAAGGAAAGTTTCAAAATAACCACTATTCGCACCAACAACGTGGCATTTTTTGGGAACAGAATTAGCAGACGCATATTGTTAATAATTATATATAATATTTTTTTTGCATATGTAAAATTTTTTACGTTTTTATAGCTTGATGCGGAAATATATGAGCGCAAGTATTCTTATTTATTGAAATGATTTGAAATGCAGCGGAAACATTGTTCTAATATAGTTTCGATTTGTAATGATTTGAAACTTGGTTAATAAAGTTTCTGATTTCCTAAACAGAACGGAATATCTTGTACATTTCTTTTCCCATTTTTTTATCAGTTTATTTTCATATCGTTGGTTATATTTAGAATGCAGGATCAGCTTTACTTTTTTTTCCCAGCAAACTTTGTATAGCATTTATTTTTCTTTATGATTGATTCAGTAAGTACTTTTTAAGGGGTAATGGGTACATGACTGTAACCACTGGAGTAGAACTCGATCATTTGTTCTACTGTAGTTTTTCTATAACCAAACAAATATTAAGTTAGTCGTGTTTTCTTCGACTTAGTAATCTGTCTCATGTCGGCCCAAAATATTATAAAATTTTACCTACCAAAATTAATTAAATTGATTAATGGACACATGGAAACGATCACATTTGATGGGTGGTTCTTTAACTTAACAAGTTATGTTAGCAACTTCTTGTGAGTAAGTTTGTAAGAAAAATTAAATTCACTTTTATGAAAATAACTGTGTTTAGTTTTGGTAAGATTGGTTAATTGTTAACTTTGCTATGATACAAAATACAAAAATCTCACGTTGTCTCATCGCAATGCCCAGATTCGGCATCCAATGACTTTTTTATTTGTCGTTGTTCCAAGCAACGACTAAAGTGGTTGATATATTTGAAATGCACACTTTCGAGTTAATTCAAATGGAATTGAAAAAGGCATTTTTGAAAATCAATAAAACCATTTTAATTGGTAAGTGCTTTTTTTTGTTAATTCTTCTTCTCATACCCATAACAATACTGTTATAAAGGCCCATGCTTATGCGAAGAGTAGTTTTAGTAATTACATGAATCTATCAAGTAAGTTATGGGCTATTTTATGAAGTTAAGATATTTGGGTATACTATAGCCTACGTCACAGATCGTGTTATTCCTACTAAATTTAACTAGTAAACAGCATATTCTGTGAACCTGATTTCTAGCAACATGTAAAAGCATCAAACGAAGTGTCTTGTTATAAGTCGCTACTCGCCAGGTTGGAATTGTATTAGTCTAGTTCCTTTGGAAATAATTTATATTGTTGTTTTACCGAAGTTTATGAATTTAGTAAGCATATTTAAAACTCAGTTTATTAATTGAACTAAAAGGTGAATGTTATTCCTAGTAAGTGGAAGTAGTTGTGCTTTTTTCATATTATACCCAATTATGTACCTGACTGTTTCCATGGAAACAAAGTGGAACCATAATCACGTGATTGAGATTTTCTTTAGAACGGAGAACGGTGAGATGGGATGATGAATTCGTATGATAGCTTGTGGATGTTACGGTAGAGTATATGAGCTTGAATAAGTGCACATGAAGAAGTATCTGTTTTTCATTTGTGTTTTTCATTTTCGTTAAATAAATCACCTTTGTATATTTTTATCTGTCTCATTCATTGAAAAGAACACATAATTAAAATAGAAAGTAACAATACATACATCGTCTATTTTGCATTTATTACTTATTACTTTAGAAAAAGATTACAAATTTATTCAAAATGCCACAAATTTAACACCACGATGGTTCAAAAATAAAATTCCAATATAAATATTTTACCGATCAACCATTTCATTTTGAAGAAAAGAAAGGATAAGAATATTTCATATTTGATTTTACAACGTAGTAAAATTTGTTCAATTTTATTGCAGCGACTGTCCGTAAACTGGGTCGTCCTCCAGCTCTGATCATGTACATCATGGATTGCGTTATGATTCTTTTCCAAAAAAGATTACAGTCTGTGCAAGTGGATCCTATGAGAAAATTCATCAAACCATCCTGGGAGGAATCTTTAAAAGTAATCTTTGACTTAAGATAAGCATGCGTTATGTTCGTGAATGATATTTTTTTCATTTTTATAGTCATTCTACGAAATACTGGTTAACAAGATATGACTTGGACAGTAGATACATACAGAACAAAATGTTAATGCTTCTTAAAATAACACTAATAAGTTTTTAAGAACATTACTATAATAACATTACTATCTGCAAGATATTTGCAAATTTCTGAAGTGGTCACATTTGCTCTTAATGTAGAACTGTAAACGGGTCGTAAGAATACCTACTAGTAGCTGCTACTGATATTTTCTCCCATTTCTTGCACAAAAACTCTATTAGGGGTTCCAAAGATTTAGCACAAACTTTTGTCTCAGAGATGGACTACACGAAAAAAATAAATCATTTGAGTTCAAGTCTAATTAATGAGGGGCCTATTTTTGAGTTATAAGAAATCAGAAAAATGTAAGCTTGCAGGAGAGAGAGGGGATGTTCGAGAACCTATAGTTTTGAGTGCTGTAGCAGTATCTTCAGTATTATGGTGGAAGTCGTTTTTTTGTCCTCCAAAGACTTTTTGTGATGAAGGAAACCCAACGTCTAAAGGAGTTTGTGACATATTAGTATAAAAGTATTTAATTTTTAACTTTAATTAAATAATATTTCGTCACACTTTTATATTACGAGGTTAGGTCATTAAATAGTGAGAAAAACGAACTGTAGAATCATTCTTTTCAATTTATTGTATTGTTATGACATTTCAAGTTCAGGAGACTAGTAGATTGCTGCCTGCTGTTTATATGAGTCAAACATTCAAAGGTGCGCATAATAATTAGTCTGTTGAGTTTTTGATGTTTCTATTAAACAAATAAAATTTTAAATATTCTTTTGACTTGATATAAAACTACTGTGAAACTATGCAAAACTTTTGATAAAAACATTTTTACAGAATTTTTACAAAGATTATTAATGAAGTGAAATTGACGGTATTCTGATGGAGACTAAGTCAACAAACGAATTCCTTATTAAAATAATTTAAAGCGTTTATAATGAACTTTTATGATCATTTTTGTATATGCTTGAATTTCTATTTTTCTGATTTTGCTTTTAAATACTGCAATTGAAAAAGGTTAAGTTTATGACACCTGCAAAACATTTTTTAAAAAAAAAATTTTTATTATGATTTAAAAATGTAAGTTTTTTATACATTTTAATGTTGTACTAAATCTTAATTGCAACGTTTTATCCTAAATTTTTAAAGAATAATTTAAAAGAAACCATAAATTAATATCTGTGCAACTTTTTAAATATAAAAAATATTTTGAATTTTAAATAATTCTGAAAATTTAATTTTATAGTAAAAAAAATTATTTTCTACTATAAAATTAAATTTTTTATTTAATTAAAATCTGCCTGATTTTAAATTTTAGAAATAGGGTAAATATATTTGATTACTTAAAGGTGAATATAATGAGTTTAAATAAATATTAAAAATATTTCAAATTGCAATGAAAAGTTTTTGAATTGTAATAACGAGTAATAAATCTTCCGCTTGTAGGGTTCTTACTAAGTTGTATCGCTCATTTTGAAATAAAAACAGAAAAAAATAGAAATAATGCAATTAAATTAAATTGAGATATGTTCGATAAAATAATTTTTCGTGCATATTATTCGCTAACTTAATTTTTTCGCAAGATAAGAATTTTTATTTTGTATATAGTATTCTTTTCTTATTCTAAATAAGAGATGGCAGCACCATTTTCAACAAAATATACTTTTGAAATAAGGAAAATAAAGTTTTTTCTTTTTCTCTTCGCTGAAAAATTCTCTTTACTGAAATTTATTGTATCTTAGGATGTAAAGTTTCAAAATGAAAATTTAGTCAATCTAATTATTAGCTTAATCTACTTTTAAGTAAATAAATCACTCATAAACTGTTTCGTCAACAAATTATAAATAACTGAATGAAAAATGAGAATAGTATAGTAAATTGTGTTATTTTTACGATGTTCTAATGAAAATATATTTTCTCTTGAATAATTAAACTGAAAAATTTTCGTTTAACACTTTAATATTTCTGCATAATACTTAGAGGTTCCACACCCTGCTCGCTGCTCTCCCCAACCCCCCACAATTTCTTCTTATTCATAATTTTTTTTCTCTCTTTTGAACGTCAATATTTTTATAATAACACGGAGGGAAAAAATTTCTCTCCAAATATACAGTCAATGCAGCTCTATGTAAGGACATTTTGTGCTCATGTTTATTTATCTTTTCTATGTTTATTTATCTAGATGCTTACCCAGATTTCATCTGTCCTTAAAAATTAACCAAAAGAATGCAGATTGTGAGACTCAATATTCGTTAACGAGACTTATAACAAATAATAATCGAGAGTAAATCGTGAAATTTGTTTATGCTACAATTCAGCAGCAAATCAGACTTGACGCCCACGAGTAGTGCCATTTTGAATTGTATTATAATCTTTAAACAATGTTGGATAAATTAAATTATTTATTTTATGTGCCACTCTTAAAAATCAAATGAGACAGCTGCTTAAGAAATAATGTCCAATACTTCTAATATAATTGCACTTCTAAAGAAATAGAAACATTGCAACTTTCTGTGAAGTTTTAAATAATAAATCAGGATTTCAAATGTTTGATTAAAATTTAAGATCAATGTTTAATTTTTCAAAAAATAATTTTGAATCAATTAGGTCATTCCTTAAACATTAAAAATTAAGGACACTCATGCTTACCAATTGCTTTAGGGCTGTTTTTACATCATTGTTTAAAATTGCATTTTGCCATTTAAAATTTCTCCTGTCTTGCAGTTTATGTCAACCACGGGATTTCTCGCGGCTTTACAAAATTTTCCAAAAGACACGATCAACGATGAAGTTGTAGAGTTATTGGAACCGTACTTGATCATGAAAGATTACAATATGGAGACAGCAAAAAGGGTGTGCGGCGATGTTGCAGGTCTTCTCTCCTGGACAAAATCCATGGCGTTTTTCTTCGGAATAAATAAAGAAGTTTTACCTCTAAAGGTAGGTATAAGTTATTGGCTGAATTGAAATGCCTCTTGTTTGAAGCGTCACAGTCATTTTCAGATGCACTAAGAATATTGGAAAAGTCTCCTGTATTATCTAATCAGCCTATTATTTTTAGGTTTATTAAAATGAGCCAAGCTGATTTTAAGCTAATTAGAAAATATATCAGTGATTGCTCCGTGTGTCTAATTCTTTACATTACTTTATTCAATATGGCGGCATAATAGAAGACTCATTTCAATAACCTTGAGCAAATTCAAGCTCAGCAAATTCTTTTTGCATATTGACTAACTTAAATATAAACCCGGCTGATTATAAGCCTAAAAATATTAAGCTCAATAGAAATACTGAAGACTTTTCCATAGCCTGGAGCATTACAAATTGAACGGTATTTGCAAAGAGACAGATTTTCCACTACACATATCAATGTCTTTCGTTAATCATATAAATAGTGTCTGAATAATTTTGAATAAGAATCGAGAAAAAAAAACACTATAAAAGTTAATTTACGATATTTCACAAATACTACAAGCTAAATATTTCACAAATACTAAGCTAACGGTCTTCAGAAAGAAACATTTTTCAAAATTCTACATGTTAACCTACGGAGAATAATATGAACGTTATTTATTGCGATATTCTTTATTTATATCGTTATTTCTTTATTTATTAAGTAACTAATTAATATTTTAAAACATTTTTTTGTATCGTTTTATTCATTGAAATCTGTTCTATTGATCCAGGCTGTCAAAATGTAAGCTTTAAGTTAGTAATTTTTTAAAAGTAATTTTCAACATTCATATTTTAATAAACCTTAAACTTAGTTTACAAGGTTTAATAAAACATGTTTCAATGGATAAAATGAAGGAAAAAAAAGGATAACAAAATATCGCTTAGTTCATAAAAATTTCACGTTCATATAACTTTTTGTTGATTTACGCAAAGAAAGAATTTCTTTTTTCTGTCTGATAAGGAACCTTAACAAGTCACATTATCATAATAAGTAGTTGTTTTGAAATTTCAATATCCATACTCAGAATCCGTTTGAATAAAAATAAGTTACAAATAAGTTTAATTGTTAAATAGTAAGTTTTCTTAATAATTATAAACTATTAAGTTTTCAGCAATTACTAAGCTAAGTTTGCAGTTTGATTTATTAAGTTTGTATATTAACTCACTAACCTTGTTCAGTGTACCAATCGTCTACATTGAGCAGTAGTTTTTAAGATTGAAGTACAGGAGGAATAAAAATAATCCAAACAATTACACCGAAGAAAAATAAGGTAGATAAATTATGTTGCTTGTATAAGTGATAACAAAATAAGACATTTTATTGATGTAGAAAAAATAAATAATCACAGCACGAAAAAAAATACAGGAAAATCCTATAACATCATAAAGCAACACATAAAAATAAAAAAGTACTATGTAAAAATATGAAATACGAAAATCTCATTACCTGATTTTGAAAAAGATATTTAAATCTACGAACCCGTTTTTAAATCACGAAATAAATTGCTTGTTTGAATTCAATTGTTTTCATTACGTTAATGATTACAGAACTTTCAAAATGGTAATTTTTCTTATAAAATATTAATTTCACAATTGTTGTTTTATAACATATGGTGTATTGAAAACAAAAATTAGAATTTTGGCTATTTAAGGCTTGTCACAAATGTATTCATCGTCTGAAAGTAATTCTGAGATTTATAACATTTTATTAAAAATAATTTGATAATTATAAAACTACTTTGGATGTTAAAACTTTCCGAAACAGCGAATTTCAATTTAAAATTCTAGTCAGGCAATACAAAAGCAAGGCAGCACTTTTTTAAATGAAGTGGCATGCTTGAAATCTTGTAGTTTATAGTCATAGTTAAAAATCCGTAAACGAAATAGCAGTGAGTTTCACATTTCTAGCTGTTTGTAACAATAGTTAAATTAATGTTACCAGTCAAGCTACGCTTCCCCGGAAAGGGTGTAAGAAATTTTTTATTACCAAGACTTACTTTTTGTTTTGATACTTTTAAATTGAAATAAAATAAAACAGATTGGTATGAGAATATCACTCACTTTTGGTGTGTCACTTTTGTATTTGCATTCATAAAAATGTGAAGACAAGTGCAGACATATAATCATCAGTAGACAAATTGTAAGGTGTTAGTTATCCAAACTAAAAATGTCGAGTAACTTTACCGTTTGATGAGAATTTGTAATTACTTTATTGTTACTATTGAAAATCGCTAGGCGTTACGCTTAAAGTTATTTTACTCTTCAATCGTTCAAATTTGATAGTAATTAAAATTTCAAAAAAGGAGATAAATAATTCATAAAAGTTTTTTACCCTTATTATAATCATTTTTAATAATATTTTACGGAACTTTTTCGGCAGCATAACTTAGCCGTCCAGGAAGCTCGTTTAGCCGTTGCCATGAAGGAACTAAAATCAGTGGAACAACAACTCGAAGATAAAGAGAACGATTTGAAAGAAGTCAAAGCTCAATATGAGAATGCTATTGCAAACAAAGAGGTACTGTTTTAGATATCCTTTTCGGAAACATTAACTTTTTTTGTGATCCTTAATGTTATGCTAACGAGCTACTGTTGGTATTTTTGGATGTCTATCTAAAAGAGTTATATGCTTTAAAACAGGAAGTTGTTTCAAAATAACAATCAACTAATGATTTATCTTGTTTGTTTCTACAAACTTGTCCAATACATATTTCAAGATTATTTAAAGGAGGGCTTAAAGAAGGAATTTCAAATATTAATCTTTCAATTTTCAAAATGCAATAAAAAGTCATGAAGTTCATTAAAAAAATTAAATCGTTCGTAAACGTTTTATTCAATTTAAAAAGTTATTATAGTCGAAGCTATTTTAAAGTTTGAATTCTGCATTCAAAAAACCATACATGTTGTACGGCTGAACAAAGCGCTTTTAAATTTCAGAGAAATTATGCTTACAACAAAATTTGTCACACGTTTCAGTCTTGGCTTGTGAGTCATATCAATGTAACTAGAAACTAAACCTAAAATTTTGGAGTTGAAAAAAGATACACCTTAAAACAAGTAAAGAATTTCAACTTTTGTTTATTCGTCATACAATGTATGGTTTGTATTACTTCGTCAATACAAACCATACATTTACAGAATAAGTTCGATGTCACTGAAATTATTCAGATATGGACCATGACTTTTCCCCATTCTTTATGCATTTTATTCGAGTTTTAGATAAAAGGTTTTCATAGTCGTTATTATCATAGTGATTGAACGTTGCTTTCAGGAAACCATACGCGTTGGATAAAAATATAAAAAAAGATGTTAAGATTAAAGTAAAATTCTTGATACGTTTCCGTTCAAGACAAATGTTATCAGAAGCTAAAAGTAAGTGGCTATGTAAAATTTAATTCGATTGTTGTTTAATTGTTACTTTAATTATTAGCTAACTTTATTTAACTTGTATTAAAATACTAAGAATAATAAACACATTTAAAGAAGTATTCAATAAATAATTAAAATATGTAAAGCTCTTAAAATGTATGTGGCAATAAAATTCGATTATTCTTTTAATATGAATTCCATATTTGCCATAGCCTTTTTTTCCTAATACGATTACATTCATGTAAGGAATCTGCAGCGCATCTAAAGCCCTGTAACTTTAAAATCAAAACAAACTGCGAAATGGCATCTGTTATTATTGTATTGGTGATTGGGTCAGTAATTGCGGCAAACATATTTTTTTTGTCACATTTTCATGTACAAGAAGAGTAAATAAGTAAAAACTTCTCGCTGTTAGTCCCTTACCCAAAGTCCTCTATTACTTGCCAACTCCTTCCGTTCATGACGGATGATTATTCTCAAATACTTAAAGTGGTGGTAAAATCTAGCTTTACTGTTGTATTAAATTTAATAAATTTGATTACCAATAATTTTTTTTTAACTTTCTCATTCTTTCTTCCTTCCATGTTTTTTTTTTTTAATGCATAATTTTAATTTGAAGGTTTTCAATACTCTAGTCAAACTGTTCATTTATATTTTCCAAATACAAATTTTTAATTCAAACACTAACCAACTTATTCTAATAATTTTTTTTTCTTTTGATGAGACCAAAATAACATTTTTCTAATACATCACCATTTTAGTATTTTATAGAACCAAGCTGTCGCATAAATGAAGGATTCGATTCGACATTGGTGTAATATATTTCTTTTTCAATAGAATCATCTCTCATTATTTACTATATTTTTTGTTTTTATTTCAGAGAGCAAAATTATATATGCTCAACATACCTTATTATGTACGTCACCGATATTGAACAAATTTTAATATTAATATCTGATATATACATTCTGGTCCTGATTTAATTTTACAGATAATCTATAAACGTATGCATGAACAATTAACATAAGAACTGTAAAAGTCGTCATCTCCTAGCAATTGTCATTACAAAATATTAGAGAGAAAATTAATATTATAATTTGGCCGGTTCTACACTGCTATGCTTTCTTTTTCAAATTGATCGACGATAATTGATGTAATAAGTATAATTATTAGAGAATAATACATCAATATGCCTATGGATATTGAGATTAATTTTGAATGTAATGATCAATTTTTCTCTGAAACTGTTTTTTTTTCTTCTTTTTTTCTTAGAAATTAGCTGAAGAAGCTGCAGTGTGTCGCCGAAAGATGTCGCGAGCGTCTATGCTCATAACTGAGTTAGGAGGAGAATACAAGAGATGGACGAATGAAAGCAAACAACTGAAAGAGCAAATCAAAAAGTATCTTCTAATTCAAAACACTTTTTTACTATAATTTCATAAATTAAGACTAGTTAAAAAAAAAAAAGACGCTATGTTCGTCGCTTGTCGTCTGTTTTAACATGCTAGTTTAAAGTTTTGAAATTCACAAAAATGCAACTCACATTTTTGACTATTCCGTAATCTTTGTGGAGTTCTTTAACGATTCAGTAATCGTAATTTTTGACAAGATTTTTTGCCCCAAAATTTTTCATTCTTCAGCATCTTTAAAGCCATTCTTTCCATTTGACAGGATGAGACAGGGATTAGTGCTCTCGTTTGACAAGTATATTTGTTTGGTTCAATTCTTGGCTGCCTCTGAGTAACCATTCATATGGATTGCTTTTACTCTCTGTTGCATTTTCTATTCAAAAGTGTTTATCGATATGTAACATTAAGCTTAATGCTTTTGACGAAATTTCTATTCGTTCATTAAGCTTCGTACTAGTGAGGTTGTTAATTTCACTTGCTCGATTCACTTGACGAATTGTTAGTTCGTAACATTTCCCAAGGAATGATTTTTCAAAAAATAAAAAAAAGAAGGAAAAAAGGAAGAATAAGAAGAAAATTTTGTTAATTGAAAATATCTGGGGTTTTTTAAGTGAAAAAATGGACACTAATACTTTTTCTAGTTTGACAAATTGATTTAAATTGAGAATGTTAGTCCGTCTTAACTCGTTTTTTTTTCAGAATTAATTAAAAGTTAATTTAATATTAAGTAAAAAAAGATCATAGTCCTTAATAAGACGAAATCGTAACTTTTTCCTGAACAATATAGGAATAAAAATTGCTGACTAATTTCTGAAACAATATATTAAGGATTATAATTGTTGTTTTTTTATCATTAAATTTTATTAAGTTCGGGTAAGGGTAGAAAAAAGGTGCTTGATATGAGATAGATCTATAATTTTCTGCATGTGACACTTATATTGTCGCAGAAAGAGATGGTAGATTCTAACAAAATCAATCTAGAACAAAAGCTGTGGGGAGGATATTGAGAAAACAGAAGATTTCTATTGGTTGTTGTGCGAGCATGGTTGATGTTAGCAAAAATTGCCTTTCTTGAGTTCTTGAGTTCGTCACGACATTGAAATGTATTATTTTTTATCAATTCAGCGTGAATGATTTATAATGCTTTTTTAATTTCGTGAGTAATAAAATTATCATAAATCGAAATTATTACAATTAGCGCTTTAATATTTAATTTGTTTTGATACTATATTAATATCTCATAAAAAGGCCCTTTCCTAGATTCTGCAGATTTTTTCGTATTTTTATTTTTTGAGACATTACTGAGGTGTTTTTGAGTTTTGTAAGTTTGCGTATTTCGCTATATCTACAGAACTGTTTAAGCGAATTGAAAAACTTTTTACACACAGTTATAAAATTAGTTTCTGTAAAAATAATTCCGTGATAAAAATAATTTTTAACAAGTATTTATTATTTATTTTATAATAATTATTTTATAATTTATTATTTATATTTCGCTATATCTACAGAACTGTTTAAGCGAATTGATAAACTTTTTTCACACAATTATAAAATTCGTTTCTGTGCAAATAATTCCGTGATAAAAATAATTTTTCATAATTATTTATTATTTATTTTATAATATATTTTATTATTCGAAATCAATTCAATAGTTCTAGAAAAAATAAATTTTAAATATCTGAAGTTTTTAAAATTCGATTTCACAGGAATTATTGGACCAATTTCATTCAAATTTTGTATTTTTCCATATAGAATTACTTTCTTCAAAATGATGTAAAAATTTACTAACCTTGCAATTAAAATTTATTTCGATTATTACTAAATAAAATAATTAAAAATAATAAATAAGGAATTATTAAAAATCGTTTTTTTTTTTGCATGAAATTTTTGTGTCTGATTTCGTAACTTAAAATATCGTCTGCGGTTAGCATATTTGAGGTTTCCCCTTCTACCTATTAAAATTGTATCCTAGTATGAGAAAATCTGATCTTTGGATCAAAAGTTATCTAGGGTGATTCATATTTTTTGTTTGCTTTTTGAACACTGTTTGTTTCGAGAGCAAACAGCAGCGGTCGTCATAGCACCGCATGTTATGACAACGCGTACGCACTGTTTGCTCTTGAACATGCATCTGATTTGTACAGTAGATTTCTGATCAAAAATGACATCTAAACATCTACAAACATCAAAATTGGACTTAAATAAAGTTGTGAAGGTAATGCATTATTTTTTGATGCAAATAGTTTGAGAGCAATCAAATTCGCAGTGTCAATTAAAGTGACTACTTTATCTTTTCGCTTAGTTACCGATGATTTTAAGACTCTCTTTTGAGTTTTCAACTTATCCATAATGTAAAATCGAATTGAAACGTTGTAGTAAAAGCGAACTCATCTTGAACTTAAAATACACTTTGCACTGTAGACTAGATTTCTAATTCCTAAAAAGGCAAGGTGAATGCAAACTTCGTTCAAGGGATGAAATTCTCTTTACTGACAACTTTAGCAGTATTTTATAGGCTTTCTCGGGCCATTTTCTCAGGTCATTCATTTAAACTCACCAAAAATATCAATGCATAATAAACTTAATAAAAAATAAAGAATTCTAAAAATTATTAAACAGCAGCAGTTGCCATAGCAACACGTTCAATGACAACGCGTGCTCGCTATTTGCTCTTGAACACTGTATATTACATTTAAAAATACTAAGCATGCTAATCATAATTTTGAAAAGCGTGGATTAATACTAGGGTCCTTTCCCCTAGATTAAATATCGTTGCTTAAACCTATATTTGCTAAATCCTATTTTCACTCAAACCTTGAGTACTCACGTGTCACATTTTTCTTTTCTTTAGACTAGTTGGTGATGTTCTGGTAGCTACTGGTTTCCTCTCATATGCTGGACCATTTAATCAAGACTATCGATCATCACTCATGAGCTCTTGGCATTCAGAAATTCTTAAGCGAAAAATTCCGGTCAGCCAAAAAATAAATACCATGGAGATGTTGGTCAGTGCATCCACGGTAAGGAGAAACCCAACACTTTTCTTTTCATTACTTAGAAACTAAATAAATACAACTTAATAACACAACCTAACTTGATTAAAACTGAACACTGTAAAGTTTCGAAACTATTCAAATTTTATGGCATTTCTGTCGGCGAAAATCATTGTAAATATAACATTTTTCAAGTCAATGAAGTATGTGTTTGAAGCAATATTTATGCATTCTTTGGTTGAAATAACATAGCTCACTTTTTTTAACCTAAACGTTATTAAAATTGGCTACATCTTTATTGCGGTGATTAGTTGAATCATATTATCGTGCAAATTAACTATATGGCACCTAAACTTAATTATATGGTACTTACTTGATGACACATTCCTACACTTTTATCCAACCTACTTGCAAACCTACTACTACCAACCAACAGCCTACTTTATCAAAATTTTATAGTAAAGAGAGAATTTAAAATTTAATGCTGAGAACAATGTACTGATAAGCCACACGCTTGTTGAAGAAAACGTTTAAGAAAAAAGAAAAACGTCCAGTTCAAACTTAAACGTTTTTGTTATTTTGAAATATTGGGGAAAAACTTAGTTCTTAAATACTAATTCATCACCACAACTAATGGTACGTTAAAATAGTACACCTTAAATGATAGTTTCAACTATCATTTAAGTTGTACTATTTAACAATTCAACACCTTACTTAGTTTCTAAAACATTGGCATTGTAATATAATATGAACTATATAGAAACAATTGTATTATAATTATTATTTTGTGAGTAGCATCAAAATACAGAAAATATCATAGAAGCAATTCTTAATGTGTTCGTATAAAAGGCAAAATTATTCAAATTATTGTCGTAATGAGTGAAATTATGTTTTTCAGATTTCAGAATGGAATTTGTGTGGCCTGCCTAGTGATGAGCTGTCGTCACAGAATGGCATACTTGTCACTAATGCTCTTAGATATCCTCTTCTAATCGATCCTCAAGGGCAAGGGAAATCATGGCTGAAAAACTCTGAAGCAAAACACGACCTACAAGTAAGATATTGTATTCTAATAAACACAAATGTTAAGGATTTTAAAAATTAGTTTTTAGCATCTCATCCAAGTTCTATAATGTCATATTTTGACAATGTTATATTCTTACAAATTGTTATCCACAACTTAATTAGTTTTAAATTTATTCACTGATTAATAGAAGATAATAATTAGGTTTGAAGAAATGCTACACTCAGTTTTGCATAAGGTTAAATATAGATGGCGCAATCAACAAATATATTCATATATTTGGTTTAACGTACAGCAGCTATCGTCTTAATACATCTTTAAAATATTGAAGAAGGAAATTTGATAATAGGTGTGTAAGAGAATTCAATAAGTAAACTTTTTTTTTCGTACAAATTAAAAGCAGCCTCAAGTCTAAAAATAATTAAATTTTTTTAAAGAAAAAGCAAGAAGGATATTGAAGTGGTGTTAATAGGATTATAATATACTATAGTTCCTCTATTCAATTCTAGTTGAGAGTTGCAATAGCTGAAAAATTGTATTAAACATTGGGGTTGAGAAGGAGAAAGGTAAATGGGGTTTCTCCCCACTCACGTCATTTTCATAAGTGCAAGGAAATTTTCTTTTGCAGAGTGAATTTTTATTTTATTTATTTATTTATTAGTAGAATGCGAACTTTAGGTTAAAGATATATTAATAATAAAACTAAAATGAACAACATTTTAATTGAAAGGATAACTTTACAAAAAATTAAATTGCAAAAGTTTTTTTAGTTATTTTTATAAAAATATTTGCCATCATTTAGATAATTATTTTTATTGTAATATAAAAACTCTTTTTATAGTACTAAATTTTTAATTTATTCGATGGAATCTTGCTATCTTTACGATAAAATCTCCATGGATGAATGTTCGAATCTGGTAGTCAAAACTTAGACTTCTTTCCGATTAGCTAGAACACTCAAAACTGTTTTGAAACGCAGGCGTTTTTTTCTCGAAGCTGTATTTCGAAATCTATTGTGTTCATTAATATGCAGCCTTAAACCTAATGGTTTTGATGAAACTCGTGTTCTCATGTTCTCAAACAATGAACACTGTAATTTATTCAATTTGCTAAAATGTTTGCTCAGTGCCCTTGAAACCCTTGAGCCCCTTGGTTTAGCCAAATTATTTTTTTACAGTATCCGTTGTCTTCATTTTACAGTGAAATATCTTTTGTAAGAATGCGATTTACAGATAAAACATTAACGTTTACAATATATTACATATTCCATCCCATAACTAAATCTAAAATTTATGAAAAAGTATGACATAGCAACAAACAAAAACTTATCGAATTTTCTAAAATAAACAGTAACATTTCTTGCAGATAACATCGTTAAACCACAAATATTTTAGACAACTTTTGGAAGAATGTTTATCACTTGGCAAACCTCTCCTTATTGAAGATGTTGGAGAGGAATTAGATCCAATTTTAGAAAATATTTTAGAAAAGAACTATATTAAAAGTGGATCAACATTCAAGGTAAGTAGTGACTCTTAAGAACAAATTTTAAGTTCAAAAAAATAAAATGAATTAAAATAAAATAAATTTTAATTTATTTCGCATAAATTCATAAGCATGTGCGGGAGATATGCTATTCATAAACATTCATCTGATGATCTAGGAAGATACTTAGAAAATCATCTTCCTATTCCTTTCACTTTAAAAGTTTCAAGTGTTCACGTATTTTAAGACAAATGTTTATGAATATGGAGTAAAATAAACAAATTCACAACATATTACTTAAAAATTTGCGAAGAAATATTTTTTGTGACTTCAAAAGCACTAAAAAAATGTGCTTAAAATAACTTTTTTTTCCAAGATAACATTGTAACCAGTTTTGGAGCATAATGGATTATATTATCGTTAAAATTTTTTGTAACTTCAATACGGTTCCAATACGGCTTTATTACGGTATCTAGTTTAACTACATTATTGCGCAAATTAATCCTTTTTTAAAACTTTTATAATTCGATATTAAAGCTAAACTTGAATTAAACTCATTATTAATTTTGAAACAAATTTGCACAGATTTTTTTAAAGGTACTGACAATATAAAGACTTCTCAGTTTTACGTTGAATACACGTATGTTTACGTAATTATTAATACAAGTTGAATACACGTACATTGCAATCACTACCCAACAACTTGTGTTAGTTACAGCGTTTGCACAGAGAAATTTGCTATAGAGCTTTTCGTACGTGAATTTGCGGGATACTACGTGAAAGTGCTGAATCTCATGATTCAACGTTGTACTAATTTTTATAAAATTGCAGTAACAAATATTTTTGAAAACTTTAAATTCTAAATTTGAAAATACTGTTTTAAGCGATAATAAATAATTAATTAACATTTTATTCAATAGAATAATAATAATAATGTTTAATGAATTGATGAAAGAACAGTAAAAAATTCCTATTTCCTAAATAATTTTATATTATTATCCAGGTTATGTTGGGAGAAAAAGAATGTGATGTAACAGATGGTTTTCAATTGTTTGTAACAACGAAATTGCCAAATCCAGCCTTTTCACCAGAAATAAGCGCCAAGACTTCGGTGATAGACTTTACGGTCACAGCTAAAGGGCTAGAAGATCAGCTACTTGGTAGAGTCATGTTATCCGAAAAATCGGTTCGTGAATCATACAGTTTTGCTTCTTTGTAAAAAATTATTATTCGATATTGTTTAAAAAATGGCTTTTCAAGAAATATTCTTAAAAAATTTGGTAACCTGCTCTTAAATTGAGTTTTTACGAGTATCATTCTTTTTTAATCTAATAAATTGACATTAATATAAAACAAGTGACCCCCTTTAAAACATTATAAGTAAAATAGAAAAACTTTTAAAAAAATGGTTGTATGCAAAGGAAAAAAAATGGCTTCACGTATGAGTTGTAAGTAAAAAATTTAGAGCCGGGATTTTTCCACTTACCAACAAAAAAAAAATTTAAATAAATAAATAATCGGTGAAATAAAAAGGAATTCACGGGAGAAGGTAAATTAAATATTATGTGAACATTTTTTTGCTGTACCTTATAACTACAACATGACGTGACGTAATTTAACATAAGTGTTAATAGCGCTTTCATTATTTAGTTGTTAACAAAACGAATGAAATAATGACTTCAATTATGAAAAATTAAATCCAAATTTTTTTTTTGTCAGCAAAGCTTTTTTGATGATGTGAATTAGTAATTTTTGGTTCTAGTTATCTTACGTAGGATTACTTGTTGCTTCTCATATAGGGTGACTAAAGCAACGAATTTCTGATTTACATTATAAAGAAACTTTGCTTGCAGAAAAAGTTAGAACAGAAAAACATATCGTCTCAAAATTTTTGCAACCTACTATAAAATCAGAGAATGGTGTCATACAAGTTCATGAAAGTAGTATAAGTTGAATCCAAAAATATTTTTTCTTGTGCCTTGTGTAAAATTATTAGTTTGACATTTGTTTTAATATAAAGCTGAAAGTAATATAACTTAGAGGAAATACTCCAATTTGGAAATACTATGTATCGCACATAAGATCTGACGGTCAAATAAGAAGTTTGGCCTGTAATAAAAAAGATTTTCTTCTGTTTTTCACTAGAATACGGTTTTGCAAAAGCTACGGAGATAATTGATGTGAATATATGAACTTTTTTCTCCGTCTAATACTTTAACATTAGTATTATTCCTGTTTAAAATGAAATGTTGAATGTTGAAAAAATCTTAAATTTGATTTGTTTTCCATTTATTATGAGAAAATTATTTGGTAAAAATTTAAGAAAACAGCAATACTTCTTTTTTCCATGGATAACACAATAAACTTCATATTTTATACATAGCATATATAAAAAAATTGCAAAATTATCAATTACACAAAATTAGTTTTGATTCGGTTGCTAATGATAAAAAATTGCCTATATACAAACATATTTTTTTTTCTTATGAATAATTCCATTGCAGTTATTTAAAAAAATACTGTAACCATTTTAACCTGAATCTTAAATTTTGAATTTCAGGAATTAGAAAATGAAAGAGTTAAAGTCATTAGTGAGATTGTTGAAAGTAAAAACAACATCAAAGAATTGGAAAACAATTTACTGGATCACCTAACTAGCGCTCAGGTACTTTGGCAATTTAATTGATATTCTAATTTGAACTGATGATATAAGATTTTTTTTATTTATTTCCAAATGTCAATTAATTTGATGTAAAAATTCCCTTAAGCCAACTGATTATTTTGCACGACTTAAAAATATGTACAATATGACAGTTAAGAACAGAACGCATTAATAATACTTTTGATCTAATTATTGGATTTCCACGTAATTTTTATAAATCATGGAACCAATCCTCACGGTGCTAGAATATTTGTGCTAACAATATTTTAAAGTATGAAATCAGAAACAAAAATGTTCTTTTTCTGATTAAACCTGCATTTTTCGACGAGTTTGATTTCTTGACCCTACAAATAGGAGAAGTTGCCGCAATTTAGAAAATATGTTCCTAATAGTTTAGGCAGGAGAGCGAAATAATCATTTTTACATTATTTTTAACTATGTAGTTTTCAATGACAAAATTCAAAAATGCAACTTTTTTATACTATTCAGTCGGAAAAAAGGAAATCGACAACCGCTCTCCTCCCTAATTTATTGAGACAGTATTTTCCAGAACCCCCCCCCCCCCTGCTGTTTTGAAGAGCCTGGAATCAAAATCATTCTAATATAAAACATGTTAATGGGATACCTGCAAGTGACGTAGTGTGAGTAACTTGATGCTGATTGGTTGTTGAAACGTGGCATTTGTTTACGTTAGCAACTTTTCCTTCCCTTCTGAGCAACCCAAGCCCAAAAATCAACAAAAAATATCAACAAATATTAAATTTAAACTAAGTAAAAGACGTAGACGAGGAAGAATTATATTTCAACAAATTCGATCTGCGATACGGCTCTGTATTAAGATAAACTTAACGTAAATTAACATTAAACATGAAACTTAGCTCAACTTTAACTCGCTAATTTGCTTATAAACGATCAGCAGGTGATACGTCAGAGGTCACACGTGTGGGTATCCGTGATCTTATTCTTCTTTTTGAAGTGCAAGTACCCAATTACGAGAAAGTAAGTTTTCAAGTCTTATTTCAAAACTTTAAAAATCGTCTGCTCAAAATAATTACTAAATTTAAGGCTAGTCTCACAGGTAATCAAGATTTCATCTTAGAACGTAACAATACGATTGTTAGATCAGAAATAATTAAGGTGTTCTGTTTTTTAAATTGTCCCCTCTCTATTTTATAAAGGGTGTTTTGTAAATTACGCCTGTTTATAATGAAATTAGATTTTTCTTTCGATGATTGGCTTCACTTTATTCATTAATTTATTCACTTCGATTTAGTATTCTTTCAATGTAAAACAGCCTGAGAGCGATTTCCTTTCCTGCAACGCATTTTGATATTGGAAAGTTATCACACATATGAAGTATCATTCGCAGTGACTGGTTGTAAATTTTATGCTATCATTGTGCTTGGCAATGTCTCTAGAACAACAACGATTACGCGGCAGATACTTCATAAAATCTGTAACAATTGTAACCGAAAAATCTATAGGTTGAAATCGTTATGTTTAAACAAAACATTGAGTTAGTGCAAGATAATATAATAGATGAATGGTGAATTCAAAACTTCATTATTTCTTTTCATATATTTCTAGCCCAAAACCATATTTTCGAAAACATTTCCTACACATTAAAATCATTTAAAAAAAATATTCATTTTCCTTCTCAAATCCTTAAAAATTATAACACTTTTCTATAAAATGCTATAAAACTCTATTAATTGTTCATAAAATAATAATAATAATAAAGAAATTTTACAAAAAGTTCTTCAGTGAAAACCAATCCTCAAAATTTCTAAAAAGGAAATTTATATTTATCGAAAATAGAAAAAAATCCCTCTCTTTAGTAAAGCAGTCTAAGAATGGGTTCCGTTTAGATTTCTTAATATAGAAAAAGTGCAAGTAGATATGCATTTATTATTTTCAATAATTAAATTGTAAATTTTAAATAAATTTTGAAATTTGCTCGAGATATAAGCGAAAAAATTGGCGATTTCAAACCAAATCTTAATAGCTAAACTCTAAATCGTAGTAAACTAAATATCTTGAATGTTGAAACTGGAGATTAGTTATAGGTCGCTGTTGTAGGTCCAAGTGCAAAGAATTTTAATCCTAACCCTGAACCCGAGATATATAGGAGTGCTTAGATCCCGGGTACGCCCGAGATATACGTCAAATAAAGACCAAAATTGAAGTTTCGCCACTTGGAACTTTGAGGTCTCGCATGGCAAGGAAATTCCTCATTAAAACCTTTTTAATTACTAACCTGCAAAACAAAAAGCGAAGAGAAAAATCTTGAATTGAATGTGAAAGATAATTACCAATAACAGTAGGCAATTAAGTCTTTCATCTTCTGTAAGATTCCCAATCAAAAACTCTCTTTGTAAACCGTAAGAACTTAAGAATTTATTTTTATTAAACTGTGCTTCACCAACTCCTTTTTGCAAGAAGATCTAAATAAAGCAGTAAGAAAGAGTATGAATGTTCGAGCCCACTTGAGCCTTTTTTTCATTTCACGAGCCGGAGCTTTCGTCGGGATTTCGAGCTCAGCCCATTTCATCTCTATTTGAAACACTCTTTATTACCTCACGGGTTACGTTCTCAAATATTTTATGGAAGTAGAAAATTCATTTTAACGTATAATTCCTTATAAAAGTTAAAATTAAGTAACAATTATATTTTCCTATTTTATTTTAGGGATCATTGGTGGACAATGAGGGCCTTATGGGAATTCTCCAGGACACAAAAGCTACTACTCTCCAAGTGTCTACCAAGTTGGGTGTAGCAGCTACAACGCAAGCTAAGATAAACGAAGCCAGAGAAGAATTTCGTTTTGTAGCAGCCCGTGGCAGCCTCCTATATTTTCTTATAGTGGAGATGAGTGTCATCAATGTTATGTACCAGACATCTTTAAAGCAGTTTTTAGGACTTTTTGATATTTCTATTGTAAGGTAACAGAGAGTAATCAATGTCTGATTAAGGAACATGAAAAAAGCGCTAATAATGCTACATAAACAGTCGATACGATAGTTTCGGATCCATAATAAAAAGTTTTCAGTGTTGAGACATAAAATGAACGAGAGAAACGCAGAGATGTAAAAGAATATTATAAACAAATTACATCAAGGGAAAAAGGTTTGACTGATTGAGTGGGGTGAACAAGCTTAGAAAAGATAATCAAATTATAAAAAGGGACAGTTGATAAAGACTTGGGGGTAGGATAAGAGCGCCTAATGTTGCAAGATGTAGAACAGTGGTTACCAACTGGCGGCCCGCAGGCCACATCCGGTCCGCGAAGCCTTTTTTTGTGGCCTAACGAATTAAAATATATTAGTTGTCATTTTTTAGGACAATTTTCGAAAAAAATCTACATGGATTAAAAGTACTTTTCTTCGTTTAAAAAAAAACTTAATTTCTTCGTTTCTGGAAATTTGACACACCAACGGTGCAAATAAATTATTTCTCAGGTAAAGATCTACTTCTTATTTTAATTTGTAATTCAATGTTCCTTCAAACATAAAAGAGTCCTATATAAAATTTTGATAAAGTTGCGGCCCGCCATTTGACTGGTGTTTTTAATTGTGGCCCCCGGCCTCACGTAAGTTGGAAATCCCTGATGTAGAAAATAAAAACAAAATGGATTTCCAAATATTTGGAAAGAATAGGAAATAAGAATTGTCATTAAATAGATTATTAGAATTTTTCAAAATATAAAATGATTCCCAGAAATCTAGGTCAATTGTTGAGAAACTGTGTTGAATGATTTTACCCGAAGAATACTCAACTACTTTTGATTAAAAATTCAGCTATGAAGGACAATGGAAGACTTATTATCCTGATTTTGAACGCATAAACCATTTTCTTTAGGTCGTAGTTTTAAGAGTACGTTTTATGTGGTTATTACTCGTGCTTTTTTATGCTATTTTGCTCATATATTTCGAAAAGTTCATGCTTGCTATACTTGAATAAAAGCATCGACTAACATATTCTTCAATGCTGATTCTTTTAGGTCAGATCCAGACGCAGATATTCAAAAAAGAATTCGAAACATTAGTGAGTATTTAACTTATGAAGTGTACCGTTACGCCGTAAGGGGATTTTATGAATGCCACAGATTTCTTTTTGTTCTTATGTTGGCTTTAAAACTGCAAATGGAAGGTGGAAAAATCCAGTATAATGAGTTCTTTGCTTTCGTTAAAGGTAAATAGCAGTTGATACATTTCATTCGATTTTTTTTCTATTCATAATACCTGTCTACAGCAATTTGTTTTTTTTCTGCAGGAGGTGCCTCTTTAGATCTGAAATCAGTCAGAACTAAGCCTTATACTTGGATACCTGATGTGATTTGGCTCAATATTGTTCAACTGAGTCGATTACGCAACTTCTCAACACTTCTTGATGAAGTAAGAGTAACAATTTTACTTCACTTTCTACACTTTTAATATTAGTCACTTAACTTTACAAAACAATTGAAAACTTTATATCATGCCAGAAACATCATGTGGTTTGTTTTTTAACAGCGCCAGGATGCAATGTTTTTTAAAACGTTTCTTAATGTAGAGCTCCTATATATTTATAGACATCATAACATTATCGGGATTTAAAATGCAAAAGGATTCCTCTCTATAACTCTCACATACCCTCATCAGAGATAAAAATAATACTATATTTTAATATCTTTTTAAAAATTGAATAGAAATTATGCATACATTAGATGTCAGAAATTAGTATTTAAACTTCATTATGGTGGGACGAATTAATTATTTATGACGAGATTACGCAGATTAAAACTAACCAGATTGCCAGATGAAATTTTAATGCGTTTTTAATATTCGCTATTCAATTTTATCCCCGCAAAAAATTAGTTCTGATATTTTAAATATGGTCTTTTTTATAATTTATTTGTCAAGCTTTTGTTCATGTTTTTTTCTCCTCGCTTAATTTATCAAGTAGAGAAAGTATACAAATAGCAGCGTTAATTTTTGTCCCCTTATGTGTATATGATTTTGAATTCATTTTTGACCAATATTTCAATTTATTCTCGTTTTATTTAATCATTCATACCCTATATTACTCTATTATTTCATAATATACAATGCATAATATCCTACACAATTAGCAATAAGCGTTAAAACCCATTACTTAATTTATGAAAGAAAATTCCAAACGAAAGATGAAATATTTTACAAAATATGTAAGTACCTGTCTTTAATTTTTGAGGTATGCAGCAAAGAACAGGAATGGAAAATCTGGTATGACTCTGAAGCACCGGAAAATACGCCTTTCCCTTGTGGTTATGACAAAGTTTTAGATTCTTTTGGAATTTTATTGATGATAAGAGCATGGTGTCCAGATAGAACACTCTCTCAAGCAAAACGATTTATTTCGGGTAAGCTAACCCATTAATAAAATCCTCTTTTTGTGACATTTATTATATTAAATTATTTAAAAGATTATTTGCTTTTATTTTGCAGTCCTTATCTTACTATACATATTAAATAACTTCCTTACTAATTAGAATTTGTTGTATTAAATTATTACATATTTACATTAAAGTTCATTGTAATATAACTATATTACATGCATTTTAAATATTGCATTAATATTGGATTAATTCAGCTAATATGATTTTACTGGATAAAACATTAGATAAACTGAACTTATATACTATTCATATTCTCATATGAATAGTATATAAGCGACGTAATATTTAACATTATTATTTAACATAATGCGCATAGGGAAATTTGATATTATGTGATATATAGTTTATAGCAGACTGTTTAAATTTCTCAGTAAAAAAAAAGCATCATATTATTTTTTAAATGTTTACATTTTAGCTCGATCTTAGCAAAGAAATAGGTAGGCGATAATTCATAGTTATATGTTTCTATTGTGACTGTAAAATCTTTATGGTCTTATATTACAGAGTTAGCCTAAATGCCCAAAGGACACTTTTTTATTTACAAAAATACAATGCACAAAGAGAGGTGACACATGGAAAGACACATATACTCAAGTTTCAGGTAGATATGTTCATTATGGGCGTTCTAGGTCACCCCCAAAAGTAATTCGGTTATTGTACATTAGTTCAATAACATGCCCCTGTCATCACAGCAGCAGTGCTGTGTTTCTGCAGTGTTAATGAGATTGGACGTAGGCAACCTTTGTCCTTCAGAAGTTGTCATTGGGAGTAGTACGTAAATATTGTCCTTCATAAGTTCATGTTCAGTTTGCAAAAAAAAGTTAACATCTTTAGTAACTTTTGATGTAATGATTGGATTTGCACATACTGGAACTCAATCCTAATAGGTGAGGAACTTAACCTTAAATATTCTCATTAATTAGTGCAAACGCTGTTTTAAGTTAGATTAGGCTAGTTAGTTTTGGTTAGGTATGTATTAAGTTAGGTTAGATTAGATTTGGTTAGGCTTAGATTACATTAGGTTAAAACATGAAAAACATAGAGTTATTTTGCTACCTCCTTACATGATCTTTGCAGAAACACATTATTGCTGCTGTGATGAAAATTAATAGAATCATTTGATTAAATATATGGACGAAAAAAAGTTGTCGTTAGTATGCGTTTCGGGTGAATAAAGGTGCATACGCTGAACATTTGTCTTATGTAACTTAGTGAGTGTTCCGGGAATAACCTGTCTTTGTTTGTCTTACACTTATAAATAAACAGTTCTTTAAAACAGGAAAAAACATTTAAGCTAACCTTGTAATTCTTCAGATACCATTCCTCGAGGTGAATAAGGGTTTGGTTTAGTATTTTGTCAGTCAGGAAGGAAGACCTTCTCTTTGGGGTCTCAGTCCAAATGAGGAGGTCATCGGTATGGAGTAGACATTTGATACCAGGGATAGATTCTTTTATTTTATTTTATGACCGCCGTTGAACAGTCGACCCAATTTTTGGATTTACGACTACTAATGTTCAACGCCGTAGCCTTGTAATTTTGAACCAATCCAGAAGACAAGGAAACTCCTGGATCGGTACCCCCAGAGGTATTGATTTGTTATGGGAACATGGAGGACTTTGAGACTCGACAGATTTAACGTGCATCAGTCAACATTTACTACACGTGGAGTCTTTGACCGGCGGGGACCGAACCCACGAACTCTTAGACATGGGCCCGGCACCCCACTGACCAGGCTATCCCGGCCTAGTAGCGACAATTTAATTTTACATAGATAAACTAGCAACGTTACATTACAGACTCAAAGGATGGACATCGACAATAACAGTACAATATAAAATAGCTAGTCACGTCACAGGTATTTTTATTTATTTATTTATTTATTTTTTTAACTTTTTTTTTTTTACATTTAACATAAATGGCCTCCACGGGTAGCTGAAAAGCTCCGGACTCACTGTCTGTCCCCGGGGACTGGGAGCAGGGTCAGTGGTGTGGCGTGTGTGGTGATCAGTCACATTGGCTGCTATTGTGAGCCAGTCCGTGGTTGATTGTGTGTTATGTATGTTTTGTTTATGTTGTGTTGTGTGTTTTACCTATTTTTATTATGAGTAGTAGTTGAGGCAGTGTTTTGGTGGTATAGATTGAGATATGATATAGATTAGTGTATTATTGTGTGTGCGTCAATCAACAGTTAAGCCATCTCTTGTTTGTGTGGATCGAGCTTGTGGGGTTTTTTTTATTTTATTTATTTATTTATTTATTATTATTATTATTATTATTAGCCTCACGGACAACAGCTTGTGTTGACTGACTGCCTGCCAAATGTTTGCTGGTCAGGGATGGGGCCAGAGTGTGTTTTTATGCTGCAGAAATGGTTTGCTTGGAGTCCTGACACCTCATGATTTTATTTGCTGCCAGTATTTTTACAAAGTTATTATTAGGTTTTTAACTTCTGGACAAGGTCGTTGATATATATGTTAAAAAGAATACAGCTTAAGACTGCTCCCTGAGGGAGTCCAGTCTGAAGAAGACCATATTTTGAAAGTTTTGTTCCGTATCTGACTCTGCAGAGGCGCTGACCTATGAAACTCTTGATCCAGTTTAGCATGTGTCCAGCTATTTCCATATTGTAAAGTTTAAGTAGGAGATTTTCTTTCCAAACTGTATCATATGCTGATTTCAAATCGACGGCAATTGCTGTAAGAACTTACCTTGAATCCAAAACGTCTTTTATAGCTTGACTAAAAAGAGTTACATGATGCGAAGTTGATCTTGACCTTCGAAAACCAGTCTGTTCTTCAGCAAGCAAGGAATGAGACTCCAGGTGCCAATTGAGTCTGTTGTAAATCATTCTTTCCATTGTTTTACACATAAGGCTTGTCAATGATATTAGTCTATAATTACGTTATAAATTATTTAATTCGATGTAAAATATCGGTCATGGTTAATTTTTTTAATCTAGTTTTAAAGTCCAGTTTATTGTTTTATGTATTTTTGGGATCCTTATTTATTAGAATTAAAGTTTTTTTTCTGTTTTAGCCTCTTTAGGTTCGAAGTTTGTGGAAGGTGTTCTTCTTGACTATGAAGATATGTGGCAAGAATCGGATAGCCGAACACCTCTAGTATGTTTGCTTTCAACCAGCGGTGATCCGAGCATGCAAGTTCATTTTTTTGCTAAAAAGAATGAACTGGGTATGTCATGTTTATAATATGCACTCTTTCTCATGTCTTCTAAGATTTAATGTTATTCGAATTTAAAGGAAATACCTGTATCTATATTTTTACTTTAAGCGATTGAAAACGAGTTTATAGTTCTGCTAAATTTAGACATATTCAAATAGATAGATATTAAAGTTATACAGTTGTAACTCACCTTGTATGCAACAAAACAACTGGGGACAGGTTGTACCAAGTTTCTGAGCAGTGGTCACGTAAAATCGAGATAATCCGACTTAGTGATGTTTGATGTCTGAGCTGCCTTTCTATGACATCCAAAATATACTCTATTGGATTAAGATCCGACGAGCTGAGTGGCCAGGGCATTTAATTGGTATTCGTCATTATGCTCTTCGAACCACTTCAATATTATTAAAGCCTTGTTAATTGAGGCGTTGTCAACGTTGGAAAATTCTATTTCCAGTTGGGAAAACCGATGCCATGTATGGGTGCAACTTATCCGCAATTATATTCAGGCAGTTCTCAACCAATGTATAATTCAGCCTCCACCAGCTTGTGTTTAACATGCAGTACATTTGGTGAGCAACTGTTTGCCCGGAAGATGGCGTAAATACGGTGGACTTCACTTATCCACGATCCGATATCCATGTAGGCATAGTTGGCAATGTTGGAACTATGCGATGTAGGTTACTGTAGGCACAGTTTGTAATAACACTGGGTCATCGCAAACCCAGGCTTAGAGGTAGAAAGACACTTGGCCAACAGAGGTCACAAGCGAGTTAAGAAGATACTTTTGGATATGGGGACGTCTGCTGCGCAGTCCCATATCCAACAGTGTCTACTTAACTGTAAGTTCCTATGAACTCCCACCTGAACCTGTACTGTACTGAGCTGTCAGCTGAGCCACTGTCTGGCGCTTATTTTTTCCCCCATCGGGGAAGTTTTCAGCTTCGTTTTCTTTGATGGGGTGTCGAAGTTTATCACCTTGATGTCTACTGCTTGGCTTCACCTTCACTTATCCACTTTGCATTTATTCTAAGAACGGCAGACTGTTAACAACCTATCAGACGTGTGACTCAAAGACTTGAAATGGCCAAAAGTTTCGAAACGAGTATCTTCGAAATTCGTTTCTAGTCTTCGTTCTATTAAGATTTTCCAGATACAAAATTCTCTTAAATCAGTAGCCTTTCCTATCACTCGTGAAAGTAAATTAAAAAATAATGTCTTCCCTTCTTCAGCCGTAGTTCAATAGCATTCCAATATAATAATGTGACCTCTGCGACATCCAAATGAATTCATTGAAAAATGGGGGGAGGAGTTATTGTCAGGTTCATTCTGCTTTGACTCATTAGAGTATAATCTAATAAATAATGTTAGAAGATAAACAGGGCAGAAGATATATTTAATTAAATAAGATCACGCCTTAAGTTAGACAAAATCATAAGATAATATCTAATGATCTTGAAACAGTGTTCAACCATAAATTGAGGAGGTATTCTAGAAATATCATTTTTTTGTTGCTGACTTTACAATCGACGGATCAAGAAAAGTCCCTTACTATTAACAAAAATGAAACAGTTAATGACTTAGAATCATACACTCTCGTCACCCCTAAAATATTCAATATTTGACAGAGAAGCTTTAAAAATCTGGGGTCTAAAAACAACTGTCTAAAAACATCTTGCAAATTCAAAATCATGTTTTCGTAACCACCTTACATCCAGCACTAAAATCTGTAACTAAACTTAACTAAAATTTACAATGGTGCTGCCAAAATGTTACATGGATTGTTTTTAAACCACCAGATTGTTTAACGAAACAACAAAAAAAATATTTCAGAAAAACAACATTTAAACCTGAGATGAAGAAAAAAAAGGCTGTGAGTATTTTTCTGTAATTAACTAACTATTTTTTACTTTAACCTATTTGCAATTTTGGCCTAGTTATTTAGTGATTATCCAGACAACTGAGATATTTCTTCTTTTGTAAGTGTATTTTTAACGCTAAATTGAGTCTAAATCTGAATAGATAGGAAAAATAGTTCAAAAGAAAAATCTAAATAAATACAAGTCAAAAATAACACTTTTTATGCATAGAAATCCTTGCAACGTCTGAACTATAAGTCAAAAGTTGCTAAGGTCTATTGACTAGTATTTGGTTAGAGTTGTTCCAAAACAGTACATTGGAATACGATTCCGAAATATTTCACTGGTAATAATGCCTGACTTCTCTAGATAGCATTCAAGTTTAAGTTCCTCCTCTCTTTTCCTGCCAAAATCCGAAGCTTGAGTTCTTGCAATTTTTTTAAGACTAGCAAAAAAAAGAATGTTTAGGTAAAACTTTCTTCTTTTCTTTTTTCGGATTTCTTTGTTTCGATGATTTTTGAATTAGCTTTACAGTAATACAAGCTATTTGTTAAAAATTAAAGGTAAAGAAAAATTTTACATTGAAATGAATTACAAAACAACAAAAAATACTATTATTTGTAAAGTTTATAGCATCGCTAGTTTATATTCCATCTCTTAGTTGAGATTTTCAATTAAATACTGCTTACATTGTTTTGTTTAATATTTAAAAACATTTTTAAAGAATACTATAAACTGCATAGTTTTATTCTCTTCTACAGTTTTGCATTTAATTGCAAATTACTGAATAATGACCTTTTTTCTTAGAGTATAATGCAGTTTCAATGGGACAAGGACAAGAAGTACCAGCTCGTCGAATATTGAATAAGATGTGCAAGACTGGTGGTTGGGTTATGCTGCAGAACTGCCACTTGAGCTTAGATTTCATTCAAGAAGTACTAGAAATTTTGTCCGAAGAAAATGATATTCACGAAAACTTTCGACTCTGGATAACAACGGAAGTACATCCAGTGTTTCCCATCAGTCTACTTCAGGTACACACTCATTTACATTTGTCACTACTTTTAATCGGTTGTTCCTTATATCATACTGTCGTAATTTGTTAATAATAGCATTGTCTTATTGTTTAAAATCTACGTTTCAAGGAATCAAAACTGATAAGAAACAAATTTGGATTTTCAGTTCGAGAGTTAATAAAGTAACGGTAATGTAACTCAGAAAGTAGCAGAATATCGGGTATGTGCAAACGGGATATCGGAGCAGTGAGGGGACAATGCAGTTGATGTGAAGAGTACATAAAACCATAGATCTAGTTGTAGCGTGGAAGTAGTTTCGTGGAAAAAACGGCTGCCAATGTTATCAAGAATTATCTACAGCGTGTGGCGAGACATTTCTTTACAGGGCAGTTTTACAATAGGTTTTGAGCTGATAGGACTGAAGATGCTAAATTGTACCTCGCAGGTTGACCCCCATTCATTTCTAAACATCTCGCTGTTGTCGTGAGTGGTCTTCTTTCTGTAGACCATTAATAGATTGTTCTGGAATTATTCGTTGAAGTTGGGCTCAATCACCATCAGATGTCAGTTGGATGAGGCATAAGAATTTCCGACATGCCATCTGTGATCGTAACATTAACAAAAAACTCTTGCCATCTAAGTACAAGACTGCTGATTAGTTTATATTGAAGGGAAGTAATGTAATTTTAATTATGCGTTCATGAACAAAAAGTTTTCTTATATGTTGCCATTACTTTTAAATATACATTTATATTATTATAATCATCGTATATTATTCAGCGATTCTCTGTACTTAACTGTATTCATATCTTGTTCTTCTGGGTTTCCTATACTTGTTGCAAATTAAACTAGAAAATTAAAGGAAGCTAAATATATGTAATACAGCACTTAATAACAGGTTTGTGAATTGTGGTAAGAATTAGAATGATGTAAGCGATAACTTATTTAATAATGTGTTTTGAGTGTATTGTTTTTTCTTATCTCATTTCCCTTCTGAGGCCTACTTTATGAGAGCAGAAACAAGCTAGTTGTGTAATAACTTTAAAATAAGATAAAAATGACTTGAATGAAAATGAAAGTGTAGCTAACTTTTTCAGTAAATGGAGCTTGACCACTTTTAAAACTAAGTCTTCAAATGTGTACATTTCTACAGCAAAAATAAATACATCTAACTATTTTCATACTTTAGATTTCGATTAAGTTCACAAACGAGCCGCCACAAGGAATTAAAGCTAGTCTAAAAAGAACTTATGCCAGCCTCCCAGATGACATACTAGAATACAGTAATGCTCCCCAATGGCAGCCTCTGCTTTTTGGCATTGCTTTCCTGAATACCATTGTCCAGGAAAGAAGGAAATTTGGACCTTTGGGCTGGAACATTCCTTACGAGTTCAACCAGGCTGATTTTCTGGCTTCTATGAAATTCATGCAGAAGCATCTTGATGATATGGAAACGAAGAAAGTATGTTATTATTACTCTTCATTCAATTAATTTTAAATCCTTTTGCTTAGAAATGAAAAAGTGCAGTTAAAGTTGAGTTTTTCTCTTTGTTGTATGAATAACTCGCAATTGATTAGTTGCGAGTTATTCATACAACAATGGAGTTTCATACCATAAAATAATCAAAAAGATTGAACCGTTTGGAATCAGAAAATAGTGAAATTTTAATCACGTTATAATATATCCCTTTTTCCCTTATTTCGAACCGTTTTCCAGATAGAAATCCAAACTCCACAGTTTTCACTTGGGGGCGCTGTAAGCGGCGTAATTTAGTGCATAGCTATTTTATTATGCATTGATACCATTTCTATAACTTTAACTGTAATTGCTTCACAGTTAAAAGGGTGATTACGAGTTTTATTGAGCACTTTTTGTTCCAAATAATTTCAAGATCGGGTTCGAAAACGTCCTGTGGTTTTTGGTTTTAGGTTACCAAAAGAAAAAACTTACTCATTACTATACTGCTAGTAACATCAAAACTTTTAAATGGTTTGCTTCCAAATGCAAAGCAAAAGCTTGCTTACCAAAGAATTTTTCGATAAATGCAAGTTTTATCCGATATTTGTCTTAGATATTACCATGTCTTCTGAGTTAAGTTCAAAACTATAAATTCTTGAAGGTTAATTTAAATACTTTATCTTAACATTTTGTTTAGACTGTTCATCGATGGTGATAAAGTGAAATAAATCATGTCTGGATTTAAAATTTTATAACAGTGCACAGAAATGTGTTTGAAATGTCTGTATGCATTTTAATGGCTATATTAAAGGTTAACGAAGAATGTTGTATAAATCATTTGTTTGCTTATAATTTCAATTAAATTTTATTATTTTTAAATTTAAAAATTTAATTTTAGCTAAGCATTTCATATGCATTTAATAGTATTTCAATTCAAAGAGGCTCAAATCAAAAATTCTACAATTTTTTCTTCGAATTGAAGTAATAAAATATACTTAGGCTTGTAAAGACTATTTATAGCAATTTTGTAATAAGTTTTGCTTGTTTTCGATAATATCAAGCATTGAAGTTTTAGATAAAGTCGAAATCTTTTCGTAAAAAAACATCACGAAAAGAATTTTAGATAAACATCACATATCTTGCCTGTATATAAATAAACTTTTTTAAATAAGGTTATTTGTTGACTCTTCGAAAGCATAATATTTTATTCTAAATATCAATCCAATTTTAAAGTAAAATATTTAATATAGTTTTCAAAGGTCGTATATTAATGCAAATTGTTTCTAGACTTAAGTAAGAAGTATATGAAATATTCCCTTTTTTCCCTCACATCTAATATTTTATTCACTTTTACTTTCCACTTTATGAATTCGAAAATTTATATCTGGACTTTCAAATATCTTATTTGTCTTATTTCTTACATTTTCTCTTTGATTTAGGAGGCTGTTAGTTTTTTTATATTATTTTTTTCGACATTGTAAAGAATAATAAATTAAATTCGTTATAAAAACCTTCAACGAAAAATAAATTCTTTGATGTCTGAAAATTTCATATCATTACAGTAAAGAATATAAAATTGTATGTACAGGGGATGAATGAAAATAAGAAATATTTTACTTGCGTTATTTCGAAATGTGTGGAAAAAATAAACTAAAGATTTCTTATAGAACAAAACTGTTGAAACCCATTTGTTTGAGAAATAAAATTTAATAAATATCTTTTTTTCATTCAGTAGGCTTAGAACACAAGAAAATACGGGCGACTCCTTAACATTCTCGTTTTGCTCACCTCTTTTAACTTTCTTGATCAAAACCGTTACATCAAAATTAAAAACCATTAAATTAAGAAATTATAAATATTTTTATCGTATTAACAATTCCGATTCTGTAAGGAAAGTTTAAAATCTTCTGAATGAAAATTCTTTTCTTGCGTTGACAAGAAAAATTGATCTAAACTAAACAGTTGTGAAGAATTGAAAGGTCAAAAGCGAATATTTCATATCAACACACAAAGCATTCGATATTATGCTCATGCAGATTCAATAATAATAATTTTATTCATTGTTATTGTTATTCATTAAAAATTGACTATTAGTCGGGTTGTTATGTTTAAGTGTAATAAGAAAGAACTGTGCTCGAAGACCAGAAAAAGCGTGAGTGACAATTATAAACGAGGTAACATTGAAAAATGTGCAGAGGACGTGACGTCATACATGTTTGTTGTTTTCAACCCCTTACCGATCGGTTAATTTTCAAGAAAACGGTCATAAGAGTGCCTATTTTTTTTTGGCTTTTGTATTTGTCTTACGTAATTGATTAGTGCTGACATCTAGTTTAAAATGAACTAACTATGTACAATTACCTTAATATCTTGGTACTGCCATCTGGTGTGTAAAATGAGAAATAAAATGCTTTCAGAGCAAAAGAAATTAATTAGTTTTATTTTTATTGGCGCGTTACTACTGAACACTCCAGCCCGTCAATAACACGGGAGCGAGAAATAGAGGGCGAAACCTCACCCCGTCATTTTCACGGGAGCGAGAAGGAAGGGGTTAAAAAGCATTGTATGCTTTCTGCAAGTTTTTCAATCGCATGTCATTTATTTGAATTTGAAATTTTTTAATTCAATAACTTATAATTGATTAAAAAACTTACTTTTTTAAGAGAACTGACTTTAATAATTGATTTAAACTCTTAAGATTTTAACTCCTAAAATTCTTCTAATAGAACATAATTCAAATAGGTTTAACTTAGTAGCGAAGTGAGTATGGTTTACAAAGCAAACCATATAAGATTGCATAAGGCTTTGGGGGTTGAGGTTGAGGAGCGTCACCGACCAGAGAGTGGAGTCCACTAGTATAATTTATTTACCGTTTCATATCATTGTAAGGCGATAACTAAATATTTCTATCAAATAACGGAATTCGTTTGATTGGATGGAGTCGTTATTTTTGAGTCGTTTGTTTTGGAAAATTCCTTAAAAATTTAACATAATGTAATAAATGGTAGAATGTTGAAAGTTTTCAACGTGCGCAAATTCAAGAAATTTATATTTTTTGAGAATGAAATATTTAAAAAGTTGTGATTCATAAAACAGTTAAATACAAATTTAATGAAGGAAAAATCGTAAAAGCCCTTACCCGGCAATGTGGATGATTCAAATTAATAACTTAATATAACTTGTCCTTCTGTAATTTTGTTTTAGAAATGCTATTACACATTTTTCTGAATGTTTAACAAACTTCACCAATATTCGAAACCTGTGTGATTATGCAAGGTCCTTAAAAAGTGTTACGTATGATAGGTTAATTGATAAATGATAGAATAACGTAGCAACTAAACAACATGGAACATCATTTATTGTTTCATAATATAAACTAAGGGACAATTTATTTTTACACTGTATGCATTGTATGCAACAAAGTTGAGTTCTTTTTATCTATTACTCAAAAATAATTGAAAATCAAAAAATATTGAACAAATTAAATTTTTATTTTACAATAATGAATTATAAAATTCATAAACTAGTTATAAGCAAGTTGCTTACGAAGCTGTTTTTGAGAAATTGCGCATTTTTTTATTATACAATTTCGAGTTTTATCGCCTAATAATAATTCTAAACAATCACCTCAAACAAATACATTTTCAATCAAATTTTACTGATTCCTTTTTCTTTCTAAAATCGATTAAGTATAAATCAATATACGCCATAAATGTAATAAAAACATCATTAAAGTATAATACAAATTGAATAATTGTTATTTTAAAGTTGTTTTTGTTTTTTTAATTTCTTTAGTTGTTGTTTTTTTTTAAATTTAAGGGGTACCACCCCTTTTTGCTTAATTAATTCTCCCCCACGATTGATATTTTTTTCTGAACGTAACAATTATTGTTACAGCCAAATTTAAAATTATTCAATTAAAATAATTCAAAGTATCTTTTATTGTTAGCAGATTTGGTTACTCAGATAAGTTATTCAATTTGATTGGGAATAAAAGTAAACTTAACCATTTTTCCCTTCTCTCACTATTCCCTACTATTTATATTTTGTTTGGAAGGTAACAATAACTGTTTCATAAAAATTTAAAATTACTCAATTAAAAAAAATCAACGTTTCTTATAACACTCGCGCAGATTTGGTTACGTAGATTAAATTTCCAATTTGATTGGGATAAAATGTAAACCTAACTATTTTGCTACGTCTTACCATTACAACTTCATCCAAAATCTTGATTTTAAAAAAAAATTAACATTTAAATTACTAAATTTGCAAAATGTTTTTTTTTTTCGTCAAAGGAATTATTTTAGCAATAGTACCTAAAAAGAATAGTTTAGTTTTGCTTCTATTTAAAATAATATTTTAATTTTGTATTTAATTGCATTAATTGGTTATTTTAATTGCATGTGTTGACATCGCACAATTTAAGATAAAATTGATTAAAAATTAAATATAACTTGTTTACAGCATGATGGTTGCAAAACAATATGATAAAATTTTTATCTAAATTTATTTATAGTTTTAAATGAAATTTAAATAAAGACTAAATCTTTAAGGTATCCGACTACCTTAAAAAAGAGGATTTTCACAAAAAATCACTTTTTTATTTTATTGCTTTATAATAATGCCCAATTTTTCTAGTTTTAAAAACTGTTTTGTTTTTGAATGCACGTCAAGCAGAACTTTAGTTATAGCTATTTTAGTAACAGATGACAGCTGTCCAACTTGCCGGAAATTACAAAAATGAAGCCGGTAGTAGGTAATAGTTTCGGTTCCATTTCTATTTGTGTGTTTATTTTTCTTAGATATTTAATTTTTAAAAGCTCTTAAACTCACGGCTAATAATCTGAATTATATTTTAATTAGATTTTACGTTTCGTGGTTACTATTTGTGGGTAACATGAAAAGTTAGCATATTTCTGATAGTTTGTTTACATTTGAAGCGTACTTTCTATATCTTGATTTTGATTTGTTTTGAAGAAATTTATTGATTTCTTTCAAACAAATTTGTTATTTATTTTGATGAATTTATTGAAATGGGTAAAGGACGTACTTCTCGATCTATGAAACGTAAATATTACGGTAATCAACATGCCACCAAAAGCGATGATTTGAGTAAAGTTGATTATACCATTTATTCAAAATTGTGTAAAGAAGATGAATCTATTACTTCAAGCTCTTCAAAATTATCGATTTCTATGGATGTCAATAAAGAACTGATGCCTTTGGATAAAAACAATCCGTGTGGCAATCGAATAATTGATATTGAGATCCTAATGGTGATATTAGCTTCATTATGTTGTCCGGTTTGCTATGATAACAAATTGCATTTAGAAGAAAATTCTAGATTTGAGCTATTATAAATATTATAAAAAATATTTTTTACTTCTAATTATTAATAAAAACTATATTTAGACATATATATTAAAGTGTGAAAATACAGTAAGATGGTTGTTTAATAAAAAATTGTTCCTGTGTTAAATGTTTTATAAGTAGTAGACTTTTGATGTTATTCACTAAATACTTTAAAATATCGCTAAATAATACGTTAAAATATCGTTACGTTAAATAAAACTAGGAAAATGTGTGAAGGAATGTGCCCCCTATAAAATATAATAACTTCCTACTGACAAACATTCATAGTTTTTGGAAAAAATGTAATTATAAACTTTAATTGTGTTTTTCTCCAAATGACAATTTTGCTGTTTTTTGTCTACGGAAAACAAGATAACTCAACTAATTATAATAAATTTGTCTTCAAACTTTCAGAGATTGTTTCTTGTATTGGTGGTTATGTAACAGACCTCCAGAATTCAGATAACTGTATTATTTTTTGTTTTATGAGATATTTTGCAATAGATAATGTGAAGAAAATGTGAAAAAAATGGAAAAATATGCTTAACACTCCATAAATTTTTTTAATTTCATGCTATCATTTAAGTTGAGGTTCATAACACTTCAGAGGGTTATACGAAACGGCTCAAAAAGTTTGATAGCTGCATGTACATTAGTTTTTTGTGTAGAGTGTTTTCCGTTAATGAGTTATTTTCATTAAAATTATCTAAAAAATACTCTTTAAACAAAAAATTTCCTGTATATTAAACTTTTCTCTATTAAATATGTTTATTTAAATTAATATACAATATAAATTGCAATAATGTTGTGAAAAATATTTATTTTTCAAAAATTTTGTCCCGAAGGTAGTCGGATACCTTAATGGTCGAGTTATTCTCGGTATTATTTTCGACCGAGTACGACACTGATTTTCCTGTGTTTGATTATAAACAGATAAACCTCAAGGAATTACTTTTCCAATCTATTTGAATTAATTTGCGAATACAAATCACTATTCTCCATATTAAATGACATTTAAAATCAACGTTACTCATTCGGCATAACGAATATGATTTATTCAAACATTAAATACAGTTAGTTCTTATATAATAACTTTGATTTTGATTACCTAATATTTTTTTCTGTTTTTGTAAGTGGTAGTTTCATGTTTTTCAACAAAAGTCTTATAAAGGGAGTTCATAGTTATAATAATAATGAATATCTAATGACATTAAAATAATAATTAAGATATTTAAAACTTTTTTTTTTCGAATGGGCGCCTGTGTTAACATCCGTCAATTCAGGCATCTACAGGGCGATTTTGTTGACCTCTCTGTCAGGGGCGCCATATTAGATGGGCCAACGTCGCTCCCACAGTAAGGACAGATAGTACAGAGAAGGAAAGAACATCCATGACTTGCCCGGAATTCGAACCCAGAACCTTTCTGATGCAAGGGCAGTTCCTTGCCCCCTACACAGACCGGTCGGCATATTCAAAACTAATACTGTTCTTTGCATTCTCGGAGAGTTTAGATTTGGGTGAAAATTTCGTTTCGTTTCCTGCTGGGTGTAATATATAGGCTTATTGCAAAAGTTTTATTCATAAAAATTATGTTTGTGATAGGGTCCATGTTGGCGAACCATAAGATTTATGCTGGCGGAGGTGAAATATGGAGGTCGCGTAACTGACGATTTCGACAAAAGACTGCTCACAACTTACATGAATGAATGGTTCAATGAAAAGATACTTCACCACCATTTTGAATTCTATCCAGGCTACAAATTGCCAGTGTGCAATAATCTGAGACAATGCTTGGATGGAATCAGAAGAATTCCAGCCGATGATTGCCCTCCAGTGTTTGGATTGCATCAGAATGCAGATATAACGTAAGTACCATAGAAATTTATTTAGTGAAAAAAATTCCGTAAAAACGCAGAAAAAAAAACTAAACTGTTTAACTAAAACTGTTTAATTATTTAAGTTCTTGTTCAAAAAGGTATATAACTGGACATCTCATTCACAAAATTTTGGAAAACTCTTGATTTTTTTCGGGGTATTTCTTTTAGATATTTCAAAATATTGTTATTATTTGATAAATATCTAGTTGATAAACATCTAGTCTGGTGGGTAAGAATTTCTTACCTTGTCTTCAGCGGGGTTGCAGTTTATGGGGCAGCTTTTAGCTGTTTATGTGATCGGACTGTACTTTCAATGATCGTGTTTTAGTGGTTCAGATTTGACTTCTAATGTAATGTACCCGGTGGTTTCAGAGCCGGGAAGTAATTTACAGAGTTATACTTATTTTATTTCTGTAATATAATTTAAACTTCTGTAAATATCTTTTTTATTTTCACAGAAATTTTCCGTTATTAATTCTCAGTTATTTTACGCGAGACTCACGATAAATGATTTTCAGATGGTTCTCGCATACAATCTTTTTACAGTGCATCTTGGAGTGCTTTGTTTTTGCTTGCAGCTTAGCTGTTGATTTGCATGAAAAGAATAAACACACGAATATAAATAAGGTAATGGAATATAATTAATATGTTAATCGAATATAAATATGCTTGCACGTTTGGCATAAATATGGTACCATATACATTTGGTGATGAGTTCATCCTGTTTAGTGGTATGCCTGAACCAATTTAGTATATGACGCATAATAACATCCAAATTAATAAAGAACCAAGAAATTCTGATTTAATTTTGAAGTGTTAATTCTCAGTCTTAATCTTCTCTTAAATCTTTTTCCTTGTGATGAGTTGTTAATCAGAAATTTTGCCAATGCTCGATTTCGAGTACGCAAGATGTTAACTCTGCGGGAATTTTCCTAGTGATTAAAACAATTGAAAACCTGCAAGTGACGTTATCATAAGTGAAACGTGTCTTTTTGTTGACTCAGATATCAATCAGGTTCGACACGCCTCCCTGACGTCACTTACAGGTATCCAATTAAATTGATTTAAATCCCATGTGTAATCAATTTACTTCTTCTTGAGTTGCAAGAACACTATTGGAAGAAATTTGAAAAAATTAAGAAGTGGTTGGTAAAATATTCGCAAAATAAACGAATTTGTTTACGAATAATATTACATGAATTTTATGTTTATTGGATAACCATTTTCTGTTATACTCGTATTTCGACGTTTCAGTTTTACATAAATTTTACGCATACTTAGTAAAATTTAAAGGTGAAATATACGTATTTTGGACGTAAAATTGATGGTTCTCCACATGGGAATTCCTTATTTTTGTAATTATTTGAAATTTTTAGGCTGTCAAAAGCTCTTGTTGTCAGAACAAAATTAACAGGATTTCAAAATTTAAAGATAATCAGTTCATATCTACAGCTTTTTGGCTATTAACTTATTGAAGAGGTTGATGGCTACCGAATTTCCCCAAAATAACCAACCATATGAAATATCGAAAGAAAACGAGAAGATAGTGGAAATGTACGTTTTGATCCGTTTTGAAACAAGAAACTATGTAATTTTTTTAAAAAAAAAAATAACCATTTGCAGCTACAACTTGGCACAGTATGAGAACAAAAATGACAGTTGATCTTATAACTATTTCAGCAGAACAGTCTGACATGCAGCAGAAAATATTGTTTTATAGTTTTTCCTGTCTGTGCCGCCATCTATCTGCTTATTTTGTAACCGATTGTGAATTCTAGTTGGCGAAACAAATTACATTTCTGTCTACTTCAATTTTTTTATAAATTTATTTTTCATACCTAAAATAATCGGCTTATTTACACTCTCTCGGAGCGACAATAAAAAATTCAAAAGCCTAAACCTTAACTGAAACTTTTTAAAAAGTATTTGATTTTTAAAAAACTTTCCCTTAAAAATGGTTTCTATTCTACTTTTCATGACTCTTATAGTTTTTTAAAAGTTTTATAATGAGACCGTCTTTTGAGTTCTATAAATTACTAATATTTTTAATATAAAAATTAATATATTAATTGCTATCTTCAATATTTCAGTATGGAACAATGTATTATACATTGTTAAATGTTTAATTAAAACAAAAAGGATTTCCTCATATATACAAATTGAGTTTGAAAATTGTTGTTTTTAATTTAACATTTTGTTTAATGTAGTGGACCTAAATTATGTTGAAACAATCGTAACTGAAAAAAATATATTTGTATATTTTAAATTAACACGAGAATACCGTATTGTGCGTCATTGAACAGACTGTATTGGAACAAACGTAATCGATGCGATTATCATATGCAACGAAAATAAAAAAAAGTAATATGCGTGCTAACATTTAATAAAATCAGATGCAAAAAATTATGAAGTTATATCATGCTTCTAAGACTGCAAATTTGAAAAAAGATTTGTCAGGTTCGTGAAAACGTGCTTTTTCCATATTCTTCCGATCTCATCGATACTGTTAAATTATGCAAGAAATAAACGGGAAAAAAACGGATTTTAAAAAAAAGATACTGTGAATTATATAAAGTGAGAGCAATGTAAAATAAAACCTTTCTATTCACTCAATGAAATAATAAGTTTATTTGAAGAAGCGCATAAGAAGTGCAAACATTAAAGTTATTGTAAATATAAAGAATTATTATTTTGGTAATAATATTTTCAAAATTATAGAAAACTGGGGTACTTTTTGTGTTAGTTATTGAAGGCAAAGGTTTTAGAGCGTTAAATAATCTAGTTTAAAAAGAGAAAGCTTTATTTGTGGTAATCTTTTATTTCCAGTGTGAACACCCTATTTTTAAATGGGTGATTTTATATTTCTGTTCACGATCGAAGTACCTTTGTTTTTCTTAAATATTTAAAATCTTTCATTCACTGTTTCAAATAAATTTGGGCCTTTATATCATTTTAAACTTGTACACTCTTTATTTTTCATAACTGACACGATTGTTACATACAATTAAAGTATTATTAATGTTTTTTTTCATTTTTATTGCAACTTCAAAGCATATTTCATTTTTGTTTAAAAATAGTTATTAATAAACAAATTTATTTAACGTTTAAATTTTCCAAATATGTTTTTAAAATTCAACTGTAAGCATGGTGAATAAAACCTTCCACCAAACCTGTCATTTGCCTCAGCTGTAAATTAAACATTGGCACTAATTTGCATCCACAGTTAATCTTTATTATCTTTTGAAAAATCAAACGGAAGTGACTTTAGATTTGGAGCTAAAAAGTTTAAGAACCCAATTGCAGGTCAAAGTGGCTCTCTCCCGAGACAATAAAAATACCAGTGCGTACAAACGAAGACCATACTAGCACTTCATTGAAGTGCTCTGTTAGATATTTTGAACCTTGATGAATTGTAATATAGTTCCAAGTCACTACCACCTTAATATGATGCTAATTTTAGACCTTATTATTGCTCTTCTTAAACTTGATTACAAAGTGCTATGGTTCAACTTGTACGAAAACTTGGTTCAATTTAACGCATTTTAAGAGATGCAGCAAATTTGCAATGGTTTATGGTTACATATTAACATACATATATTCGTATAAACGCGTACATACATTCGTATAAACAGTATAGTTTATGGTTTAAAATAAAAACATCATGGTTTATGATTTCAAGTACTAATATTACGTTATGGTTTAAGATTCCATGTAAAAATATCTATATACATATTAACAGCATGGTTTAAAGTACGAAAATTGTATCATTTTTAATGGTTACATATACATATAAACAGTATGGTTTACGGTACTAACATTATGATTCAACGTTGCTCCAATTTTTCAAAGAGTGTAAAATTAGTTTTATTATTATACCCACTATTTAAATGTTTTAGTTTAAAATTTTATGGTAATTTTAAATTTAACTTTTAAAATATTTTCAAATTGTTAGACTTTTTTATTAACTTAGAAAGAGGACAAAAAAATAGTCATTATAAACCAAATCATTTTTTAAACGACAAAGAGTTTTGTTTTGATGTTACGAGCCATTTTAAATTAATTAAATATCTGGTTTATTACAAAGACTGTTGCAGATACTTAGTAGTGTGTTTTGTGTTTAATTAATTAGAAAATATTAAAAGACGATGCAATTTGTATAATACAGCTTTCTTCTTTATTTCCACCTTTTCCTATTAAAATATATTTCAAAACTCCATTTATTATTGATCAACAAAACATAATAACGTTTTCTTTTTTTGGAAAATAAAGACACATTTTGATACATCTGCATAGTTAGAAATCAATTCTATAAATATTTAATTTTTAGCTATTGATAGTTTTTTACACAATATTTGTAATATTATTATTATTTCTCGGAAAAAAGGGTTAAATAACAATTTCTAAAAGGATATCGTAAACTTTGTTCTAAGTAGACTAAAGTGAATAATAACGGAAAAAGCACAAATAAAGTACAGATGTGGACATTCTATAGTTTTGGTACTCTATTACCAATATAAAATAACTAAAAATCATAACTATATTTACCTGTAAATCATTTATTTGGTCCCCATTTAAAGGTATGCATTTACCAAAAATTTTGATTTATTATCTTTTCCTAATGTTATTCTCTGTTATTACTTCGTTTTTAGTATTATTTTCAATTTAAAATTTTAATCTTGAAGCGAAAAGTGATCTTCCTTTATTAGAATATAAAGTAATTGTATGATATTACTTTGCTCAAAACATTTTAGGATAAACATACGCAGTAACCGCTTTTTAGTTTTCAAACTGTAAATACGGTTTCCTTACTTTTATACTAATTTTTTTGTTAAAACTGAGTATGGTTAGCATATGCATTTAAAATAATGAATACAATATAATTAATCAAATCATAAAGTGATGTTACGAATTAACTTTCCACTCTGATGTTAAATAATAAATTCGGAAAACAATATTTCATGAGTATTTATAGTAACATAAAGTTAAATAAGAATTTAAAAAGCACGTTTGTGGAGGAAATTACAAGAAAATTTAATCTATTTAAATTTTATGGATAAATTTTTTTAAAAAATCGGTATTAAATCTTGCAGTACCTAATGTATGTAAATGCGACGAAACATTTTTTAATATTTTAATGAATTTGAATAATACTTAACTTTGATATAAAAAATGTTTACTGTTTATAAAAAAACTTAAAAATAAAATCGTGGGATTGGTGATCAAAGCGAGCAGGGAATGGATCCTAATTACTCATAACTTTAAATGGAGTCCAATTTCAGTAGCATTCAGTCTTATTCACTAATTATTTTTACAATTAAATTAGATTGATGTAAGCAAATTTAATTATGCTGTGTCTAAGAAAAAAATATCAACAATTTAAATGAAAAAATTCTTAAACAGTCTTGTATGCATATGAAATTTAAATGTTCAACTATTTTAAAGAAATAAAATAAAGCCTGAATAAATTTAAGAATTTACAATTATCAATAGCTTTATTTAAATCTCTCTTAAAAAATTTTATGTTTAATGTCATAAATTTATATAAGTCTAAACGGATGGCCATTAAACAGATAAATACTTTTTTTCCGAGTTTTATAGCTTAAAAATACATTTATTCATTTATCAATATTAACTTTCGCATAAATTTCTTTGTTTCAACGATAATGACTGGAAAATTTAGCTATGAAATATTGGCGAGCATTAACATCAAATGATTTACATGCGCTTGTTGTATGATTATGGCTGGCTTTAAAATGCTCTTAAAAATAGATGCTTTTATAGAACGAAAGAAAATTGAATGTTTTGAGCTTAATCTTAGATAGGGAAAAAATTCGATTACGATCAAAAGTTATTATTTATATGTTTTTCTTCGTTCTGCGGAATTTCATTATTTATGTATTTTGATTCGTTTATAGTTCCCTTAAAATGATTGGATTAAATGTCTAACAAAATGTTTAACGACTCATTTCTTTTATTTTGTAGTTAAAAAGTATGATGTTTCTTAAGTGCTTTATTTTATAACCTGGTTTAGTCATGTTTTTTTTTTTTTTTTTTTTTAACATCATCTTATTTCATTTAGTTCTAGTTTATATTCTTTCGTAACAAACAAATGAATTTATTGTTAACTAGATTAATTTATTTTGATTTTTTAATTAACTTTTGTACTACGTTTTTATTAATTTGCTTTCTTACTTGTGAGGTTGATGATGTCTAAAGCTAAGCCAAAGCTCTTAGCTGAATAAAATTCAGGTTTAATTATTTCAACACAATTATACGTAGTATACCTCGAATTTTTATCACCAACTAAGAATAATTTGTTATACTAGTGATAGGACTTATTCCAATGGTTTAGATTAGCTCTAAACCTTAAAACTGTACAAAGGTTCATTTAAATTTGAGGCAACCATTGATGTTATTAAGAGTCGATCCTCCACAGCAGTGTTGAGTCAGTCAAGGATGTGCTATGCAGATATTGTAGTTTGAGCATGGTCGAAATTTCATTCAATTTTCAAATTTGATGCCCTTGAGTCAGCTCTAAGTCTACGAAGAATTGTTGAGATGCTTCGAGGGACCTTGAATTTCAAAAGCTTAACAGCAGATTTTCTGGTATACCAGTTATGAACATGGGCAGGAAGTTGGTCTAGTTTCTTTTTCAAAATGGAAAGATTATCATTTTCAGAGGGAAGTGTCATGTTCTCTTTAGTTCTTTGGTTCCGAATTTCTCCTAGTCGTCAGCCCTTTTTTGATATTTCAATGTGAGAAAGGATTAACTAAAAAATTAGATCTGATTCCTTATGAAAATTGATTATATAGGCTAGGCTAGCTAGGCAGGCTATTTTAGTAGTATTATTATCGATTATAATGGCACCCATCCTCAAATAAATTTCAATCTGTAAATTTTTTTAATCATCGTCTGAAGAAGTCAATTTAATGGCTGCGGATTTTAGTAGTTCTGGTAAATCCTGATTTTTTTTATACATTTGAAGTAAGCTGAGTTCGAAATACAGTAGTTGGAAGGGTTTCGTGTGAAAAGAAGTAAGTGTTAGGATGTCAGTTGCTATAGGAACTTGTCTGAATTCTTCCAAAAGAACGAGGTGGTGAGAGAATAGTTGCTATAATCGTTTATAAGGGTTCCATTACTGGATATAGTCCCTATCTCCGCCGAGCAATAAAAGCTCAAATTTGAACTGGAGCTTTGTACCTGGGGCCGACATAAGTTGGAATTGTTTCTTGAGTTGTTTAAGCACAATTTAGTACAGTTTTATTGCCAATAGAAATTATTTCAACCACTTAAAATAAGAATTTTAAGAAAAAGAAATCGAAACGTATAGTTTAAAAGTTCACGAATTTGCTGATAACATTTCCTAAATTCAATTTTGAAGAAACCATTACGAAAGGTTGTTTGACATGATTTCATAAATGATATGGTGTTCAAGATTAATTTATTCAAAACCACATATTCATTATACATCCAAACATTTAAGAAAAAATAGCAGTTTTTACTAGATTCCAAATTTCTTCCTGTACTGCACCAAATCAATTGAGAATATTCCTAAATATCATTTCCAAATGTTGGTTTTAATTTTTTTTTCTTACATATAAATTTGCGACACCTGGTGTGCATATTTTTTAACACAATTTTCAAAGATTTAAAAATATACATTGAGGGTGGCGGTAACGGAACACCTGGTATAAACTGTTATTAATTAAATATTAGCAAGGATTCTAAAAATTTTGTGATCGAAGCAATGTGTAATTTGAAAATTAATAAATTCAACGACAACATTTTAAAACCCCTACTTAACAGTCGAAACCATCACAAAAGGCTGCTCAATATGCTTTTAAAAATGATGCGATATCAACTGATGAAATGAAAGATCCATTCACTTAAAATCAAATATCCATTAGACATCCAAATCTTCAATAATAGCCGGCAATTTATACAGGATCCCAAACTCCTCCCACACTGCATCGAATCAACTGAGAACAATCATAAATATCGTTCCCATAAGCACTCGCAAAACATCTTTCCCAGAGAACGAAAATTCCTTTTCTGCTTTTAAAACTTTTCAATAACCCGGGAATAAATGATTTCTAATGCAAGAAAACTGAATAAACACAGAATGATATCTTCTGCTGGATGAGATGTACACACACACACATGTTAGAGTTTCGAATCGATTTGCGTTTAAATGAAATTCCTTTTTTTTTATTATCCCGGAAATAAGAAGGAATTTATGTGGATGTATATTTTTCCTCCATGAAACGTCCACTTTTCTCTCCCCCTCTTCACTTCACTTCAGATGAAATGTATTGTTGCTGCCAGTTTTTGTATCGTCCTGTGATATTGATGTAATGCGTTCAAATATAATTTTCTTTCTTTGGTTCCCCCCACTCCCGTTATAAAATGCTTGATAACCTTTAAATCTACTGGATTTTTTAGTTTTTCTGTCTTTATTTTTCCACCAGGATCTTGGTGGAATGGTTTTTGTTGGGATAGAGAAGAAATTCCTACTCCCAGAATATTTCTTTTGTAATGATTGAGTGATACCAAGGAATTCTGCACTGGTCGATTTCAATGCAGAGCTTAAAAAATAATTGACAACTGGTTGTTATTGTTATAACTACAAATTGTGAGATAAAATACCATAATTTATTTTAAAGGAAAGTTGATTATGTGCCAACAATATGCTTTTCAAGGGTAATATTATTTACAGAGAAATATAGGAGTATGTATTTTAGAATTTATTTATGGAAAAACTAAGGACGTGAGTATGGAAGATTAATCATGAGATAGCAGAGAAATGCAGGCTGAGAGTTGAAATCAGGAAAGCAAGAAGGAGATAGATTAGAGAAATGCAGTCTGAGAGTTGAAATCAGGAAAGCAAAAAGGAGATAGATTAGAGAAATGCAGTCTGAGAGTTGAAATCAGGTAAGCAAAAAGGAGATAGATTAGAGAAATGCAGTCTGAGAGCTGAAATCAGGTATGCAAAAAGTAACATTTTCCCCACATATGACGAACGATTTAAATTAGAGAAACGCTTAGGCCAGCGGTTCCAGCCTCTTTAGTTGAACGGTCCATGCTTTTTGTAAAAAAAAGAAAAAAAACCTTAGAGGCACTTTAAGTACTGAAAACGTTACAAATAAAAATGTAACGACAAATAGACGCCTATTTTATGTGCATGAAATACACCCTAACTTTATCCTGACTTAGATTCTCGATCATCCTCCACAGCTTAGTACAATGCTGTCCGTGGTCCATTTGTGGGCAGTGACCCATAGGTTGTAAGCCTCTAGCTAACGGAACAGAACGTTTGCTTCCCAATTATGTGATCAAGTTCGACTTCGTTTTCTAGTGATGATTGGTTTATTCGTTTACTGTTCCCGGCTCTCACCATCGGACAGACAATATCTTCAAGACATTGCTTAAAACTCCCTTGTCGTTGAACTAAACGTGGGTAGTTTCCGAGGTTTTCCCTTTCATATAACCATGATTATGTTAATGTATATAATATAAGAGTTTAATTACGTAATATAATATTATAATATATTAGTTTAACGCAAAAAGTTTTTCATGATCAAAAAGTTTCTTTGTGTTTTGGGTAAAACTCAAGACTATAAAATGAATGATATTTTTTCTTATTATTATTTAATGGTATTTATCATTTATTATTATTTTATTCAACCCGCATGCTCATTTTTTTGCAATACGTAAAAATATATTTTCTATGTGTAAAAATGCAATTAAAAAAATTCTTTTAAACTTATTTTTGTACTATGTTATAGACTGTTTTCAGCTTGTTTTATTTATTATTTGGTTCTAAAAATGCACTGTTTATGAATTATCTCTTTTTCATTTAAGTATAGTATGAACTTGTAATACTTGGCCGTTGTAACATTAGAGTTTACATTCTCAATTGGTCATTTAATGAAGGCATCAATGCTTTAATGGAGCACTCCTATAAATGACTCTCTTAATTTAAAACCGTGAACTTCCAAATAATTTGATATAGTATCTTTAGTTTGATTGGTCTCGTTTGTAGCCTATATTCATAGTTTAGATCACAGTTCAGATTCCTCATTTAGGTAGAAACTTTGCGGGGGGTTTTTTGTTGTTTTTTTTTAACACTTTTAGAAATAAATTTCTTGCTTTTGACGATATACCAAACTGTGGGCTGCTGTATTTTGGACGATCATTTTACCACGAAAGCTAGGATTTTAGACAAAACGCAAATTTGAGAGTAACAGCTTTGTCATATGTGTGTCTTTTCTATGCATTCTAAAAAATATGCAATTTCCTAAATTTTAGGTAATTATTACTGAAGGATTTCTATTCTTTAGTAGCATTCAACATTTGCCGTGAATTATAAGGGGAAATTAGCATAGTTTAAAGATAATAGAAGGCCGTGGTTGCCTTCTTTTCATCACCGCTGACGTAACAATCAGTTATCCAACATTTTTAAACTTATCTCAAAATATTGTTACCAAATTAAATTTTTAACCGGGGAAGTAACTTTTGTTCAACACGTTTTACAATGGGGACATTTTTTCATTGTTATAAGTAATATTATCTCTTCCCCAGTAATTGCCATAACAAAAAATACCATATCCATTGCATTTGAAGTTCGTGTATGACGAAATATTTCGTAATATCCAGTTAACAGGTTCACACTTCTTAAGACACCATATTAAAACAACTAAAAAAAATGGTACTTTCTATTATTGGGTAGTAAAAGGTCTTGTTCATTGAGTAACCAGGTGATTAATCCCCTGATAAAGGTGGTTAATCCCCGTCTTATCTGAACGCGTATTTGTTTTTATTCTGAAATATTATGTTTCAAGAATTGTTAATACATATTCACATGAGTTTCACAGCCGATTTTGTTATAAATTATGGTAGTGTAATATGAACATGTGCCATATCAAGGAGGAAACACTGACAATCGCCAATAGCTCATAAGTGTAAATCTAGAACGACAGGTATAACCAATCGAAAACACGTCAATTTTCGATTCTCCATTTAATTTGAAGCGTTTGCACTGAAGCACATCGTTAAAGAAGTTAGTGCGCTACTAGGTTTCCCGTGTTTTGTAGTCTTACACACCTTTTATTCTTTTGCAGTATTTTCCATCAGTTTCATTACTTTAAACATCGCCTTAATGCTTTTGGCGAAATTCATACCCTTAAACAAGCCAAGACTATAATTTTCTCAACTGGATGAATTTCCTTAAAGCCTTCTACGAAAAAGTTCTGTCAAAAACGAAAAAAAAAAAATCTTGAAATTTAATTATTTATTTCTAAACTCTATGATTATCGTTTTGAAATACTTGAAAAGAGTAATAAACTCATTGTTGAACGTCACAAGTATACCGTTTAATAATTCATTTTCTGTTAAATTTAATTAAAAACTATACTTTATAGTGATTTTGTTGCCATTGATATTTTAAAAATCTCTTTTAATTAAAACTTAAGATCTTTCGAAAGAAAAAATAAACTCGTCAAAGCATGTGCACCACTTATTAAATTAGAGTATAATTAATTTTATTCTCATACAATAAAAAATAACGAAATTTTCTGATTTGGAGAAATATATTTTTCATCTCTATCGCTAAAATTTTACAAGAATTTAATTCTTTTAAATAAAACGCTGGTTCTTTTACTAATTAATGCAAGTTTTATTAATGAACAAACTAGAATATTTTAAATTAACTGTTTTTGAGAATGCAACTTTATTTTCGACGAAGAGTTTTTGTTTAAGCAATTAATTATTTAAACATAAAATTTTAATAAGTAAATGCCTGATAAATGTAATTATGCTTCTGAAAGATTTATTTAGAAACTACAAAGATAGTTTAAATTCTTTTTCCAACCAATTTATTTTAATTAGGAAAATATCTTTCGCTGTTATTGCTTTATTAGTAAACTTATGAATAATTAGCGTCACGTAATCCTTATTTTTATTTATTTCGTTCTTAGAAATATGGTAAGATACTTTGAGTAAAGTATTCTAGAAAATGTTGAAAACTATGTACGAATTTCGTTAATTGAATATTTGTATTTGGCTTTCTTAAAAAACATAATAAATATTCATGGAATAATTTATTTTGTATGCATCTAGTGATTCGTCGCAGGGGAAATCTAATTATTTAATGAAAGTTATACTTAATTGATTTTATGAACAAGCATTATTTAAACTTTTAAGGAGAAACTATTTTCAAGCCCCATTGCACTTTTATCTTATTATTTGTTGCCTAAGTGTATGATTAAGTTTATAAGTAGGACATTTACCATTAAATGTCTAAAAGCCAATTAGTTAAGATATTGCCATAATTATAAATTCGATATTTTCATGTTTTAGTCTCTGTAAGTACTACATACTTCGGATTGAAATATTTTGTTTGTGCCATATATAGAGCCATATTATATATTTAATGATAGTCTCAAACAAAATGCTCTTAATTTTGTAGTTTATTTTCGTATGGTCATTATAAGGTTTTTCCAGAATATCGGAGCCTAGAACCATGGTGGCACAGGGCATAGAACGCTCGTGAGGTGACACTGGTTCGAATCCCATCGACGGCTGGTCGATACGAATCCGCTACCGGCTCGCTCCAACCACAATACTGACGTAAAATATCCTTAGTGTTAGACGGATCATGGGTTAGAGTCCTCTTGCCATCAAGCTAACCGTGGGAAGTTTTCGGGGTTTTCTTTTTCATGTAACTCAAATGCGAGTTAGTTCCATTAAGAAGTCCACGACGAAGACAGAATTCTCTCAATACTTGATACAGGAGTTCCCTTGTTTTCTGGATTGGGTTCAAAATTAAAAGGCTACGGGTTGAACATTGGTAGTTGTAAACTCTAAAAATTAGGTCGGCCGTTCAACGACGATTATAAAATATAAAATGAAATATCGGAACCAAAAATTAGATGGGGTACTCCGTAATCCGAGGATGAAATCTAATTTACATTTTAGTTTAGCACTTGTTAGCACAAATAGAATGTAGATTTATACTAACAACTGTAAGCAAGAGGTTTGTTTAAGACATAGGGAAACATTTTTAGCTGCGAGTCAATTTTCAACGAAAAGAAACATAACAAAAATTTCATCGTAATCTTAACATGGAGTAATGAAGAAGGTAATTTTATCTGGGGGAATATGAAATTTTAAGATATTTATTTATTTTTTTTTTTTTTTTTGCTTTAAAAATCAATCTTGACAATTTAAAATATCTATGTATTATTAAATGCTATCAAATTATTATAAATATATTTTCAATAATGATCTCTTTAAATCTATGACACACATACTTGATATTTTATAGAATATAAGATATTATAAGATGTAAGTACCTCGGTGGGAAAAAAATATATCAGGTATATTTGGGCTTCGGTTATTTTTAATTGAAATTTGCAAATGAGCTAAATTTAAAATTACACTTTTATAATTACAGATATGAATCAATTAGTTACTAATTTGCGTAGCTTGTCTTGTTTTTTCGGCTGGTGAAACAAAAAACACAGCTCTACACAATTAATGAAATTTTAACGTGGAGTAAGAAGGAGTTTGTTTACCTAGTTTGGGTTACCTTAATCCGCAACTTTTCTTTCTCTTGTTGAAAATATCTAGCTATGTTAGATTCAGGGACTCTATCGGAATATTGTGTCATGTAGTTAGTAATCATGCGTACCTCGCAAATGTCTCTCTGCATGACTTTTGTTCTTATAAAATCTAATTTTCACGAGCAAAGAGTCAATCTTAATTGTTAAAAAATGTGACTTCAAATTTTATAATTGAATAGTTAAACAATAATTTAAGTAACAAAATTAGACACAAAAATATACTTTATCTGAATAAACACATATTTTTTACAAAGGATTTAGATTCATCAAAATATAAGAAACAGCCACAATTTTAAACATATGATCTCAAAAGTTAGTCAAGAGAGCAGTCGAAGGTTAGGACCCCTTAATGTTAGTTTCACTTTTTGTGCATTACACCGTAAGTCGGGAAATTTTTGAGTGAATCAAAAAATTTTTGTGCACAATTATAAAATTTATTAAAAGAAAATCTCAATAAATTTTTTTTTAATGATTACTTATTATAATAGACGATAGAGTTAGTTTCTGAGGTAGAATATAGTTTTTATCTATTTAATCAATCTAATTTTTAATGACAAAATACAAATTTTAAACAAACTCGGTCAAATAGTATTTGAGAAACGAAAGTTTAAAGAAAACTTCTTTCTTGTGTTTTTATTATTTAGAAAAATTTCTATGAATCTTCGTCCAAATGTAGTATAAATTTGTATATCTAACAATGTTTAGCTCAATTTAATGAAAAAAGAGTTACGCTTAAAAAAATTAGTTTTGCTTAGTCTAATACTGACGAAATCCAACAATAATAATAAAAAATATAATTGTTTTAACTTTTTTAAATTACCACAGTTTTGTGTACAATTGTACTGTGTCGTAACTACCACGATAAATATTAAATACCAATTCACTAGTATATAAGACATGTTAACTTGATTATGTCAGGAAGTACCTTTTGATAGATGAATTTTGACATAGTCGATAATTAAATCCCTTCAATGGTGACCCGGACGTGATATGAGCTTGCCAATATAGATGGATGGTCCACATTTAAACAGTTTATTCGCTTAAAAATATTCACTGCTCAAAGAAGAAAAAATCCGGTGAAGTAAATAATGTCTCCCGGTAATAAACAATATTGAGAAAAAAGCCAACTGAGCGAAATGTTGTGAAGAAAAAACATAATGAGCAAAAATGATATAATGATATAAGAGCCTAAATCAACTAGTGGTATTCATTCATCGAATTCTATCACAGATAAAATTCTGGAAGGGGAGTTGTGTTGCTTAACTACCACTATAAATATTAAATACCAATTCACTGGTACATAAGACATGTTAACTTGATTCTATCAGGAGGTACCTTTTGATAGATGAAGGTTGACATAGTCTATAATTAAATCCTTTCAGTACATTGTTGATTAATATTGGTTGATTAATATTGTTTAATTAATGGTTTACTTTCTTTTTATTCTGTTTAAAGAATAGATAGTCATTTAGTTTATTATAAAATTTATGTTTCAGGTATCAAATTAATACTGCTAATGACGTTTTGGATGCCTTGATCCGTGTACCCCCACAAGATTCGGCGAGTGGGGTGGAGACTAAAGAAGATATAGTCAGCAAAATGGCAGAAGAAATGCTTCAGAAAATGCCGCCAGAATATGTGTCACACGAGGTAAAGTATTATAACTGTCTTCTACCAACCTTAATCATAGCTATCTGTAGTAAGATATAAAATTTTAACCTTTTAATTACTTTTCATATAATGCTAAGATTTCAAATAGTTTACAACACAACTTCACAATTCAAGGACATAACTATTACATGATGTCAATTTGCTTTATAGTTGACATGCTTAGTTTCGGAATCGTAAAACTTTTTCTAAAAGTTTGTCTTTAGAAAGCTCAACTTACTGGAAGAAGACTAGGTTTTAAAATGTTGGCACTAATGTAAGACGAATGAAATGAGGTCAATACTTTGAATGTCACGGCATGCAGAGTATTTTTAACATACAGAGTGTCCCTGGAATATTGGAACAAATTTTAAAGCGAGGTAAGGAGATCAAGAGAATATTTGCGTAGCAACCCATGGTCGGAAATGTCTTTGTTCGCCTCTAGGTAGTGTTATTCACAAAATGGATTGGGCGCGGTTAACCGGTTACCTTGCCACCACGTTTTCCTAATTTAAGCTGCATGTATTTTTTTCGATGGAGTACACTGAAAAGTGCTATGGTTGCAAGAATCGTCTGTGTTGCTGTGGTTATCCAACAAAATATAGGTGTATTAGAGCGAGTCAGCCAATCTATGGCCCGACGGTGTGACGTAGGCATCGCCAGCAATGGTGGAAACTATTATCATCTTTTGTGACGTGTACCACAGCACATGTTATATCTTTGACCAATAAATATTTCAGATGTTTTCAGTCTTGTGTCACTTTAGTTCTCGTTCCTGTCCTACTACTTTTCCATGATGTTTCCGATCATGGGTTGCTATGTATTTCTGAATCCTTGTGATGTCCCCTACCTCCCCTTAAAGTTGGTCCCATTAATTCTAGGACACTCTACATTTTCTTTGTGGTATGAAGGTAAACCAATTTTTTTTAAAATTACAGCGAAAAAATAAAAATAAAAAGCAAATCTCATCAAGTGGCAAATTCTCCAAACTTGCTTTACCTGTTATATGGGTCATTCTCACAAAAACAGTCATTTTCATGTCCCCAATATATTTTATGTTTGTTTTACAGCTTACGAAAAAAAAAAATTCAGGGAAAGTGTCCTTCAGAATGCAAGCTAACAAAAGAATAAAAATAAAATTATCAATTTTCATTTTTTATTTATTTTAGGTAATTAAAATATACCAATATGTCATTCCCTCACTTGTCCCCACTGCTGATTTAAAAAGGGAAAAAAATTGTTTCTGAAACAAAATTTTTTTTTACAAATTCGTGTTTTTTATTTCAGAATACTGAAATATAGAATTCAGAAAATGAATTTTAAATTTAATTTCTGATAAAAATATTAACACAGTACTATTTTAAACTTTGTCCCCAGTGTTTCGCGTCATTCCCTCACAACAATGTTCTTACCACCTGCAATCTTCTTAGAATAAAAATATTTCAATAAAAACTTCAGAAGTTAACAACTGGCATCATAGAACAAAATTGCAGTATGTTTCCATCTTCCACTTAAAGAAGCTTCGCTGTGGAATAAATTTGAATGGATCAAACCAGGTAAAATTTTTTACATTTGTCATTCCCTCATGTCATTTTTTAGAGTAAAATAAAATACAACTTCATCGAGAAAGTGGATAATTATATGTTGCTTTCTTGTATGAATATAATTGTATGTGATTGACTTCAGAAATTAATTAGGCCTAACTGTTATTTTCAAATTTTATTGAATTCGTCATTCCCTCACTAGTGTATAAAGTGAGGGAATGACGCTGAAGTGAGGGAATGATTCAAGATGAGTATATTATTAAATTTTTTTTTTGTTCAATCGTGCCAGCCAATTTTATTTCCCAAACCTGTAAAAACAATTTAATATATAAGACTAAATTATAATAAATACTAGATATACTTAGTATGTTATCATTTTCAAACTTTAGGTAAATGTAACTTAGATAAAAACATGTATTAAAATAAAATATCATTCCCTCACTATTAGTGTCATTCCCTCACTTTTTAAATAGTGAAAATAATTAATTTACTTATTAATTAATTTGAAAAATAAATTAATAAATTAATTTATTAAATTAATTAATGATTAATTATTATAAATTAATTAATTATAAATTAATTATTTAAAAAATTAATTAATTTAAATATTAAGTATAATTTATAGGATATATACTTTTATTATAATGCCATTACATATTTCTATTCATATAAAAAGTTTCAGAGCTTTTTATTCACTTTACTATTTTGGGATTTTATGAACTGAAAAATGACAGTTTTCGTGAGAATGACCCATATAGTGATTTTTGAATAGAAACTTATTGATTTTAAAGGTGCGTTTGTTTTAAGGAAGTTTGTTAGTTGCGCGGTGCTGGTTCACATTGTCCAAAAGTTTTTAATGAACAATGATCTCAATTGAAATCTTATCATTGGAACAAAGGGTATGATTGTTCGGGGTTTTCTGGTTTCTTATATCTCAGTAGCAAAATATATATATATATATATTTTTTTACAGTTTCTTAATGTTATTGATGTTTGAAAGTAACAAAGTGATAGTCCAAATCTTCACACAAAGACTTACTTTAACAAATCTGGAAGAAGCTTACAAGTTTAATTGTGATAGCAAAAAGCACTGGATTCGGGAAACGATAGAACCTTTGTATTTAGTACACGAATAGTATACGAAAAAATATCAAATAGTATAATTTTTTTTTCTTTTCTGTACTTAATAAGAGTTTTTACTTATTGCTAAGATTTGAACAAGTAACGGAATATATGTATTTTGATTATTTTAGGTATTAATGTGCGTCAAAATTAGAAAAAATGATTTTATTTAACCCTGAGTTCTCTCACGTTACTCATACTTTAAAAAAAAATTTTAATTTTATGTAACACTTAAACGGATTTAAAAAATGAGCAAGAGAATGCTTTAATTTAAAACTTCGCGAAATCTACATAATTTATGACTTTCCTTAAACAGTTTATTCGCAATTTTGACATTCTACTAATAGAACCCAAAAACATTATTCATTAATAAAACAGATATAAAGCCTTGTTTATAATCCAAAATTTGCTTTACGGTTTCTTAGAAAACTCCTTACGCAATATCGCTGACTTTTGATGAAATTTGATTTTCAATATCAAAATTTTCCAGCGACTCCTCTTTACGTGGTTTCCCCTCCCCAACCACGTACCCTCCCTCATATGCAGACGACATTTCATGGACATTAACGACCAATTCGAACCTTAGGAAGATGCATGGTAATGGCCTAGGTACCCCTATTTTAATGCCCTACCCCCATTACATCTCATTAGGTACGTTATTCACTTGCAAATGATGTCAGAAAGTAGAGTGCCATTCATTTGAAAGACTGAGGGGATATTGGGGAACAGGGGGGGAGGGCTGACCCAACTGTTAGTGGACACAAAACAAAGTCGGAAATGGAAAAGATGGGAATATTGCGAGGGGGGTGCGTCGCGGTTTCCCAGTCACTAAATATGCACATTTAGAATTATGAGTTAACATTATTTTAGAAACTGGGAATGTCGGGAGTTCTTTAATGAAGGTTTGTAGCTCCCATTTTGACAATTTCGAATGGAAGAAGACACAATGGTAATATGGCAATTTCTTCCTTTTGCTTTCTGGAAGAAAGGGGGTGGAAGAGAAATGTATAAAGTCTTTCAAAATAGATCTTTTCCTCAACTGGAGTTGTTCAATGACCTAATGAAGCTTGCTTTAGTTTTGAATATTTGTAGTTAAGTTCCTAAGAGGTGGTTAGTTTTGGTTAAATGGTACGTAAACACAAATAATAACGATTAATTCCATACTCAGGGTTATGGAATTTGAAAGATGATCCAATCTATGTTTGACTTAAAAACATTATAAAACACATTAATGAGTATTATTATTATAATTAAAAGCCCTTGAAATTCTTTTTAGCGTTGGCATCAAAGAACTGCAAACCGAAGTATCAAAGGAGTGAGTTATAAGCATGAACGTTAACTACATTATTTAAAATTTCTGAATGAAAATTATTTTCTCTCTTGGTCATTGAAAAGCTGAAATTAACTGAGCCATAAGTCAAACAGAAATAAAAGTTTAAAGGGGGACAATTCATATAAACAAACTGTTCTACATTTCTGCTTTATTTATGTTATTAAGTTCCGCTCCTTGGTTCGGTCCTCGGGCAGGGCAAGGTTAACTCAGCCTTTCATCCCTTCAGTGGATCGATAAAATGAGTACCAAGCATGTTTGGGAACTAAACACTGGGGGTTCCACGTTGGGCTGACCATCCAACTGGAACATCTGCTCTTGCACCCCAGAGCCCAAAGGTCAAGAAAATTGAGATGGGCACAGTAGGTCTTGGTCCTCTATGGGCTGTCGCGCCACTGAATTTAGTTTAGTTTAAGTTCCGCAGGTTCAATATTTTTCTTTGGTTTTGTATACATTTCATGAGTTGATGCTAAAATAATGGGATTAAAGCAGTAATTAATCCATCACTTAAATTTATAATCGTGTACATTAGGGAAATTTTATTATTGTTTTGTTTCGAATGCATTTTCGAGTAGCATTGAAATATATATAAATCAAATCATAACGCATATAATTTGAATAAAGTGTTTCTAATTCTAAGGCTTAACAGAATATAGATGTTGCATATATTCAGAACTTCATTCTAAAAAGAGTACTCATACAAATTCAAAGTTAGACTAAAATAGAAAGGTACTCAAAGGACTAACACAGTGAGATCGAACGACAAAACAATCTGTAAGGGACTCTGATGGCAAGTGAACCCCTTCTTAGAACTTTATTTCCTCAACTGTAATTGATCAATGACTTTATGACAGCACCTGTAGCTTGCTTTAGTTATAAATAATTATAGAGACCGTTACCAATAGCCCATTACTGTAACTTTAATGATACATTTATAACCAAATCAATTACTTATAACTAGATTTAGTTTTAATTGAATGGTGCATATACAGCACACATCACAAACCATAATACACAATCAGAGTATAGAATTAAAACGGTATTCTAAACCGTGTTAGATACGAAAGTAAAAGAGGTAAGATGGAAGTCAACCTTGAAGTAGATAATAGATCTAAATTTCCTTAACTGAAATTAATCAATGGCCTAATGTAGTTATCACTTACTTTAAATTCCAACATAGTTCTGTTTTAATAAGCTATGCAGCAAAATTGCAATTTCTATTACAATCTCAGAACATGGTATTTAAATGGGGAGCTAAATTTTGTCTGATGTTAACATTTTCGTTGTCTATCCTGCGCCTGAACAGATTGTGGCGTCAACGCTACAGGGCTAATCAAGAGCCAGTGTGGGTCTGATGTCTCATTCAACAATCACGCGTTCTGGAGGAAGAGTTTTTGCAATAGGGTAATATCTATGAATGTCAAACAGCAGAGAGAAGACGACTGAAGGTCTGGTTTCTTAGGACAAGCGCCTTATCTGGGCGTCAGCGGAAAGTTGACTTAGAGCTGACGCCAAAAAAATACTTTTTTGTTAGCTCAGCGTGAGCAGTCGGTCCAACGCAGACATTATCTCTCATTGCGCATGCGTTAATAACGTAAACAAATATTTATTTTGAATTTGTATTGATTTTGTTATTGTCGACCAGTGTTTCTGAGAACAAATAATGACTTTGTCCAAGAAAAAACACAATATAGCTGAGCTAAATGAAGAGTGCTATGTTTAATGAAGAAGCTATGTTTAATGTCAAAATCAAAATCTTGGCTGATTTCAATGTGGTGTTAAATGTTGTCCGCCATTGCTTCTGTGGTTAACGTCACGTTGTAATCCAACTGCAGTTGAGTTCGACGGCAATTGTAGTTCAAGATGAGCGTTCGATGACGTATACTATCAAACTCACAAGTGGACCAATCAGAGGTAAGCGCTGATTTCCAGCTGACGGCTTCCTGTCCTAAGAAACCAGGCCCTGAGATACGACAACAGAGTGAATGCAACAGAGATCAGAGTTAATACTCACCATGCGTCAATAATGTCCAATCCTTATTAGCTCTTGAATTTATTGTTTTTAAAGTGAGTTATGTGGTTTTTATTTTTGGTTTTTCTGCATTAATTACACCTAGATATTCTTTTGAAGAACATCGATGCCAAAGTAATTATACACCTTCAGAAAAATTAATTTTAATTCATAAATTATAATATTATACCAAGAATCATGATATTATGCAAATTAACAGCAATTTAAATAAGGTGTTTATTTAAATCATAATATGATGTAATCAAGTACAATAAAAAAAATTTTTTAAAAGAGAAAGTTCAACTTTAAGCTTTATAAAGGTTGCAGTAAGTTAGCAAGATGCTTTACTTATCCATAGAATAGGCCACTTCAACTTAACCAAACTTGTTTATTTTATTCCTCTTCTTATTGGTCAATTTTTACCACTCGACAACTTCTAGTTTCAATTATTTCTGTTGATTCTGCCTATCGACGTTGATAATGCTTATTTATTGTACCGAAACGACTGTCTTTTTAAATCTCACGTTTGTTTTTCACGTTGTTATTAAAGTTACTATAAAGTGTTGCAATCCTCGGGCCGGGCAAGGCTGACTCAGCCTTTCATCCCTTCAGTGGGTCGATAAATGAGTACCAAGCATGCTTGGGAACTAAATACTAGGGGTTCCGCGTTCGGCTGACCACCTGACCGGAACATCTGCCCCTGCACCCCAGAGCACAAGGTCAAAAAAAACTGAGATGGGCACAGTAGGCCTTGGCCCTCTATGGGCTGTCGCGCCACTGAGTTTAGTATAAATTGTAAGTGCAGTATTTTTTTAACTATGTCATATAATTTATTTTATTTAATAGACTTAAAAATAAATATGTTGCACATTTTAATCATTTGTATATACTAATCAAAGATAAATATTTATTTGTGTTTTATGTATAAGCATTTTAATTTTCTTGTTCGTATGAAAGACAATGAAGCATTAAAAATAGTTCTTTTAAGCTACACTTTTCTTTGTATTTTATAGAATACACTGTTTCATGGATATTTTTATTTGAAGCAAGATGCTTATTTTGTTTTAAATTAGCTTACAGTGAATTTTGAAAAAAATACACTCAAACAAAATATAGTTATTTGAAATTGAAAGCTAAAAATATATTCATAAATCCACTACGTATTTCAAGAAAATTAATTAATTATTTAATGAAATAAAGATTTTCCATTATATTATTACATGATTTATTAAAATTCAAATACGATACTTTTAAGTGACGTTTTATTAATCATAATCGTTACTATTACGATTGAATTTAACGTCAAAACCTTATGTTTAGTAGAAAATGTTTATTATAGTAAGCTATAACATTAAAACAGATTTTCGTACATAGTTAAACTGTTAAAAGGGAAGCGGAGTTTAGTAATGGAATGAAAGTGCTTCATTTATAATCTATTAATTCCTTTTACAATTAAATTTAAATCAAGCTATATAATTAGGCATCTTTGAAATTTAAATATCTGATTGATAGTTAAAAAGGATATTCTGAATTCGAAACTTTTAACTATACTTTTGCTAGTAAACGTTAACCAAACTATTTCGATTTAAAAAGTATTAGTTATTTTAATAGATGCGATTTATTTTAGATGATAGGTGACGGTTTATTTTGATAATCAGCGTTTTTGAATATAAATATTATTGGAATTCTTTTATGCAGTTATCACGTAGCGTTATTGCTCTTTTTTACTGTTCTGTTATTAAATTAGTTTTGTGTCTACGTTTAATGAATCTTGCCATCGATATTTTTCCTCTGACTAGAGCACCAAAATTCCCGTTGGAACTCTGTGCTCGTTGGCAATGCAAACTTCAATTGTTCCTTGATAACTAAGTAGAATTCATTACCCTTTCATCATCAAATAGAATATATCATCAATCATATATGACCATATAAGGGAGCAGCTAAGTAGGCAAAAGTTTCATCTGGATCTCTGTTTTTGTTGCAAAATAAAAAGCATCTATCGTTTCCTCGTTTCTTCAAGCAAAATTAATATCGACATACTAGTCACGCGAAACTTATCATTAATCATGATTCCATTAATTTTTAATAGGAGCGTTTGTTACAGAAACAAAGACACAGAGTATTAAATGTTTGCGTAACATCCCATGTCACACCTTTACAAATTTCCAATACTTTTTTCTGGCATTCAATTTTCTAATTACTGCTGTTTTAGGAATTTCCGTACCAATTTAAATATAAAAAGCTATTTTTTTATAATATTCTACAAATGGTGACAAACCTTTAGCGATTCCGATTCCAGATAGATTTTTAAGAGTGCAAAACTTTTCATTACGGTAGAGTTGATGATTCCCCTAAATTTGAATAAATAGCAATTTATGTTATGACCTTTGCTGACAAACAGTAAGAAATTTTGAAAAAAAAATTCTGTAATCACACAGAATTTTTATAAGAGTTGAGTTTATTTCTGTCCAAATTTAAATAAAATGTAATATTTTCTGATGATCTACTAAAAATATTTTACAAAATGAAGGCTTTTTTCAATACCTATCGATATGCTATATATTATGCTTGCGTGGTTTCGAAAACACGAACACTTTTCTTTTTAAAATAAACAGTATAAGAGCAACTATAGCGACCACAGTAGTCACTGTTCCTTAGACAAGAATTCTTTATTTGGAATGTACTTTAAGTAAATTTATTTTATTTGTACTTTAAATAATGGAAAAGTCCAGAATGCTATAATTTTCATTGACGTCCCAACAATAAGTGAAATAGGTTTATGATATTAACCTTTTCTTATTTAAAACTGATAAAGAAATAATGGTTACGACCAGCAAAGCAGCGAATTAGCAATATGGTTTAAAACTGACCAATCTAAATGTCAAAGATGAGTTCGTATTGTCATAATTATCGTTCGTATCGACATAATTTAAATTAGAACATTTAGTACCCACACAGAATTATCGTTTCAAGATATATATAGTTGGTAATCTTGAACCACAATTCTACGCATGTTTGTTGACAATTTAATAAGATGTTAAACTGAACAACGCTTCTGTTCAAGTTGAACAACAGTATCTTCTAATCAAGTTTAAGATAATTTAATTTAAAAGATAATATAATTTGCTAGATAATATCTTTCAACACGTTCCAAAATTTCTGACTATGTTGTGTACTGTTTTAGCAATTCTAATACGTATGACTGACTACAGCTACAGCACATTACGCAATAATTATCATCGATAATTAAATCTATCGATATTCCGAAACACTCATCATTTCTTGAACCATCATTGGCATTTATATTTTTGCTTCTGTCCCCGAGAAGACTCCACTAAAGCAGAAGCGTCATCAGTCTTTATGTTGTAACCATGGAGATGACGTTTGATCGCAGTAAGTCATACCTCTGAGACAAACTCTCTTTCCCCCTCTTATAAATATGAAATGTGAAGTGAAACTGATAATATTTTGTTACCTAATAACAGATCCCCCTTTGGAATAATTGCTCACATTTGTGGCGAATTGAGTGCCGTTCTGTGTAAGATAATTCCGACGCCTATAGTTTACGCGAGCTTTAATTATTCGATTTGGGATGGATAAACACTCTATTGTTTCGTTTGGTAATGGACCTAAAGTATTGTTTTTATTGACATCTGGAACAAAATAATTTGCTTTAAAAATGGGCTTGCAAGTGGCGATTGCAAGATTTGTGTTGGTAGTACCTCGCAATATGGATGATATGATGATATAATATAATATTTTATTTTCATTCTATAAATATCTGGATTGATTGATTTGAAATAAACTTTATGATGTAGCAGGCCCCAAAAAATATAAATGCGTTGAAATCTTTAAATTATGAATTTTGCAATGATCTAAATACACTCATTGGATTATATTTCGTCGGAGAGTATTTAAATCTGGAAACAGATAGTTAGTTCCATCAAAAAGTGTTTGTTCCAATTCTTGATTCAAAGTTCCCTTGTCTTCTGAGTTGTGTTCAAAATCGCTAAACATTATTATGCTAATTAATATTAAATATGCTAACATTTTATTTTCGTTAGCATCTACATGAAGAATAAATTAACTGCTATTTATTTATTACAAAAGAAATTAAAGGATTGTATAAAAATTTAAAAAAAGGTAGAAAACATACAATGCCTCTAAATGCAAGACAAATGGCATTCTTATGTAATGGAGAAATGATATCTAATTCATACAGATCTTGGTGAGAATAACGTTACAACTAAAAAAAGAAAGTAAAAAGCCTAATTTCATTTTATGAAATCAATGTCCAAGTAGATTTTCATTTTATTTTACATCCGTCGGTGAACAGCCGACCCAATTTTTGGGTTTACGACTACTATTGTTCAGCTCCGTAACCTTGTAATTTTGAACCAATCCAGAGGACAAGGAAACTCCTGGATCCCCCAGAGTTATTGATTTGTTATGGGAACATGGAGGACTTTGCTACTCGACAGATTTAACGTCCTTCAGTCACCACTTACTACACGGGGATTCTTCGGCCGGCGGGGATCAAACCCACGAACTCTTGGACATGGGTCCAATGCCCTACCAACCAGGCTTTCCCGGCCTGTTGTCCAAGTTGCTTGGAAAGAATGAGTTGTGAATCATGTACCTTCTCATTTCGAAATAGAAATAGCGCATTCATCACTCTTTCAACACCTTACAAACTAGCCTAATAAATGCTAACTCAAATGTGGACATTTTTATATTTTGATTCTATTCTAATGGCTTGCGATCTATTAATAGCTATACCCATAGTCATTTCACAGGAATCAGCCAAGAATTATTAAGTTTCCGCTAGAATAAATTGCGTAGATATTTCTTTAAGTAAAAATTAAGAAAAGAACACGGTTGTAATGCTCTATTAGAAATAATGAGCAATCGAGTGAGGGCACGTGTCCTGTAATACACGGTTTCTTCTTTCTCAACAAATTGTACTCTCAGAAAAATTGGTTCAAAGCTGAAAAATAATACCTGTAACATTAATCATAATATTGTGCAAATTTGCTGAAACGTTGATAAGTTGTTAAATTAAAACAATTTTGTTTCTGTTAAAGCCATATTATGTTATAATACATTCAAGAAAGATTAATTTACACGGTAAAAAGAAATTAAAAAGGAAATGCACGGTAAAATGCAATGGTTCAACTGGGTACTTGCAAAAAATCACGTGGTTGTGCATGCCGTGTTAACGTTGCAGCTTTAAAGCTTGCGTTTATTACCATGAGGAATCAGTTTTCGGAACAGATTTATTTGGATACCTGCAAGCGACGTCATATGTATTTGCCAAACTTGATTGGCTAACAAAAGCGTGACGTCGCTTGCAGTTAGTATTCAGTTAGGCACCGTTTTGAGATTGAAGAAATTTTTCGCAATATTACGGTTCAACACACACAAAAAATTATAAAAGTAAAACATAGGTTTTAAAAACGTATTTTTTTTTAAATAAATAAAATCAATATAAGTTTAAAAAAAGTGTTACGAATTAAGATTACTTATAGGTTCGTCGAGCACTTCAAGAGATGGGTCCATTGCAGCCTATGAATATTTTCCTGAGACTTGAGTTAGATCGCATGAATAAAGTACTGACCACAGTCCGGAATGATTTGGTAGACTTACAATTAGCCATTGATGGTGTCATAATCATGAAAGATTCCTTACGAGATGCTCTGGATGCCATCTACGAAGCAAGAGTTCCTGAACTCTGGACTAAGGTTAGTGTTACAAATAAATAGTAAAAAATAATGATGGTGTTATTATTGCAAATTAAATATTTACTTTTTATATAATGGGCGAATGACGTCGAACGAAAACTGAGCAAGCAACATAAATTACACACATTCTTTCGCAACGTTGGCAACACTGTCGTTACGAATCCATGCTGCCATCTGTAGAGTAAAAAAATGCGTTGTGAAAACTCTCAACTCAACAAAGTAGATTTCTTAATGCTCTGGAATAAAAATTGAGTTCATCCAATATTGAAAAAGAAGACAAACGAAGAAGGGCGGTTCGTTTTTCGGGAACTGAAGGTGCTGGAACAAGCGGAATTCATTGTTGTATATGCGTTGCGTTTGGCGAACACATAATGTTCTTAACACGTGCACACGAGTAGCAACTAAGATTTTGCGAAGAACGCACATCACCGCAAAGCGATCGAACTCTCTCGAAGCGAATTACGCTGGATAAAATTGCCTGGTTTCATCTGATCCTGGAAATTCGACGAGTCACAAAGGGAAGAAATTCGTTTTCGATCATTATCATCCATTATTAGATTTTTCTTCTTTGTGACTTCCATATTTTTGGTCATGTGAAGATAGATGTTTGTGTTGACAGGACGTTGGTTTCTTTCAGAGGATGAAGTGCAAGAGTGAGGGACGTTCTGCCAGTCATTATAACTCTTTCTGCAAGACTGAAATTGATTGTGTTGTCTCCCTGTATGATAAATGTATCAACGCTTCGGGAATTATTTTTGAATAAAACAAATTCTACTGTCCATTTGTAGTGAGTGTCCAGTTTTCATTTGACTGCCTGTTATATTTATAATAATCTGCTGAAATTTCCTCTTTGAGTTCCACCTTCACAGAAACTGAAAACGATCATTAGAGTTTAATTATGTTTATGTGCTTTTTGAATTTAAACACTAACTTGCAAAGTCATGTACTTATTTTTTAACAACGATTTTACATTACTGAACACTCCGTAAAAAACTATTTTCCTTAACATTTATTTTTAGGTATCTTGGGAATCGAGTACTTTGGGATTTTGGTTTACAGAACTATTAGAAAGAGATCAGCAATTCAGACAGTGGTGTTTCAATGGAAAACCACATGCTTTTTGGATTTCTGGTTTATTCAATCCAACAGGATTTTTAACTGCTATGAGACAGGTATGAATCTTATTCGTAATTTATCGTCTTATGAAATTCGTAACTTATGAATCTTATTCGTGAAAATTTCGGACTTTAGTTAAGGTTCGAACTAAGGTTGCCGACAGAAGGTGCTACAAATCATCGATGACAAGAGCTATAAGTTCTTGAGTTAAAACGTAAAAGGACTCTGTTGCAAAGGTTTAGGAAGTTTGAGGCGTATATTCTATAGAACAACAAGTGTTTCTGGTACTGGAATATCACAGATTGATAACAGTTTTATGGCATTTGTATTCTTTTCAAGAAATCTGCACACCATATTGGGCTTCCTGTTGGCAACCTTTGTGACTAAATTCCGAAATTTCTGCATAAAACTTTTAGAATAGACATACTGTTAGTTCCATTTTTATTACTCTTTATTTCCGAGATTTATAATTATGAAATCAGTCAGTCATGTGCTGAACACTCTACAAGTAGTTCTTTTGTTTTTACTAAGTGTTTGTTTTTACTTAACTCTCTTTAGGTTTAGTGTAAGGAATCTTGCACTCGAAATTTCAACAGCTTAAGACTAGTTAAAGCAGTCAAATTTCTATTAAAGTTTTGTGATTGATATTAATACAAATGTTTACAAAACGTTCGAAGCACAAATATAATCATTTTACCAACAAGTGGAAGTGATCATCAATCTAAATTTCTACCACTTTCCTACTAGTTAGAGCGTTCAGAACTGAATAAGAATTTTGTTCTGGATTAAAATAACTTTTTCAATCCTTTCCTGTCTACAATGTGCCGAATCGATCATTAACACTAAATCGAATCTATCGTCAGAATAATTTTCGACTGAAATTTCAACCGGAGATTTGTTCCTGATATCAAAAGCAAATTATAATAATTTACATAGAGGTGCAAGCAAAACATATATTTATTTGAAATTTATACCACTTATCTGCATTAACAGATTAAAGAAAAATTAAAAATCACGCTTCTTAAATAGACCTAAAAGAAACAAATTTGTGTAGGCCTATCCTAAAACGAAGAACGTAGTCACAATAAACTTCTACCACCTCTGAAAATCAATCACTATTGCTTTTCGAAAATGATGCGCTCTACATTTTTCGTCTTAGATCTGCAAAAATAAATTACTTTCTTCGTTTTTATTTTACTTGAAAAACGTTTCGTTTAAAATTTTCATTATCTGTCTATTTCAAAGAGGCATTTAAAAGTGCATTTAGATATTTGAGCTTTTTTCCATCCAAATGTATAAAAATTTTGCAGGACTTATTGGAAAACAACAACATATCACATATCCAATCCTATAACGATATTTGAAAGGAAAAAGGAAAATAAAAAGTCTTGGCAAATCATATTGGTTTTAGTGCATAAAGAAAAGAGCCATAATACAATCGCGAATACCATTGATGCTTGCAATCGAAACATATATAATTCATATCTAAGATTTTCTTAACTTCACAGCTCAAAAATTAAATAGTTTCTGAAAAGAAAAAAGAGTCATATTACTCATACATTTTACTCTGTCTTCAATTTGCTGTGGTTTTTAATTGTTTAATAATAAGCTCTTCAATAACGTGTGATAAATAAAGAATTGAGCTGACTATATATTATATTATAGTGATATTAAAGTCTTTCCTGTGATACATCCTTACATTTAAAATTCAAAATAAAAAACAATATTTTTAAAAACCACGTTTTTGTAGTAGAGAATAATAATTAAAGAAAAATTTGAAAAACGAAAAACGTGGGGCGCTTGAAATACATAACAGTAATGTTATATTAGTGTGTGTATGTGTGCTCTTGAGAATATGTGTATGTATATCTGTAATTGCAATTGTATCTGAATGTAGATATGGAATATGTTTGTGTATATGCATATGCATGTAGCTGTGCATGTGTAAATGTGTATAGAAAATGTGTATATATATGCGTATATGTTCTGTTATGTATTTCATTCGCCCCACGTTTTTCGTTTTTCAAATTTTTTTTTAATTATTATTCTCCACTACAAAAACGTGGTTTTTAAAAATATTGTTTTTTATTTTGAATTTTTTTATTTTAAATTATAATTTTTTTAATTTTTATTTTATATTTTTTAAAATTATTACTTTTCAATTATTATTCTTCACTACAAAAATCGTGGTTTTTAAAAATATATATTTTTATTTAGATTATTTTTCTTAGTCAAGAGTAGTCAAGACTACTACAAGACCACTACTAAAATAATAGAACTTTCATTTTAAATTAGGGATCCGAAAATCTTTATAGAAAAACAATACCTTTACGACTTTCATTAGTTTTATGCTGATGACAACCAAAACGATCTAGAAATGAATGAGGAAAAACTGGATCCTACCACGTGATTTTTCAGCCAATAAAAATACTCCGACAGTAAAAATCTTTTCACCTGACATGTAATACTAATTTGAAATAATGGAATCGACAACAAAAGACAATCTCGAAAATGATTTTTTTTCTAAATTTTAATTTTATTCTACTTTGTATGTCTTTTTTCTCTTCATTTTCATGCATTGTCATCCAATTCTGAACTATGCGCCAAATTTGAAGTTTGTGGCTAGTCGGAAAGTTAGTTTAAAATCGATTGCAAAATTCCACCCGGACAGACATACACGAAGGCAAGTCTATATAAACGTGGTAAAATACAATAAAATATTGTTAACAAGTAACGGAAGTAACATATCAAACAAGTCGGGGAAGTAACATATCAAAATCTAACATTCAGGTTTGAATTAAAAGAATTCATCTTAAATTCTCATACCTCATTTACAATATTAAGTTTGAAACTGATCGATTTTTCGGAAATTTTTTAAGCTATGATTCAGATTTAAATGTTTTACCTCTAAAAACAGTCATGATTCAAATAATTTTCATAGGGCCTTTACAATCATGTTTGGGTCCCGCAGTGGACTGATCATAAGATTCCCAGTAGAACAACTAAGTCGAGGAGCGTGGCTTTTAGCAATGAAATTTCTGAGCATCAAGGCTCGCACCCCCGATATAATGATTGAGAGAGAGAAAAGTAACTGAAGATGTTAATCTAACAAATTTATACACCAAAATCAAGCATCATTGCAGATAGGTGACACTTAGATCAGCCTGCTTAGGTCCCGAGAGTGAGCGGTTTGGGTTCTCGTTAAACTTTTCTACCGTAAAGTGCTCGACTTCGCGCATATCGTTGGGTTACCAAGGTAGGGAAGCCATCTTCTCTACTAAAACTAAACTCAGTAGCGCAACAACCCATAGAGGGCCATCGCCCACTGTGCCCACCTCAGCTCAGCCGAACTCGGAACCCTCAGTGTTTAGTTCCCAAGCATGCTTGGTACTCATTTTATCGACCCACTAAAGCATTGTTTCTCAACGGGGCGATACCGCCCCCCTAGGGGCGGTGGGAGTATGCGGAGGGGCGGTGAACTTGTTTTTGGCGGTAGGGGGGTGTTGGGTATGTTTTGGGCACTAGGGGGGCGATGAGCATGTTTTGTTATTCAAATTTAACTTAACACGTTCACGCCGGGGTGACCCACCGGTGGGTCACGCTAGATTGTCTCATCTTGGCATCGCACCGGAGTAAAAACTGGTAACAATAAATTTCATTTTTTAGTTTTTTTCCGGGAATAATAAAAATCCACAACTACCAATTGTTTTTAACGGATGCAATCTTTATATTGAATTGCTTCTTCGCCGTGATAAATTTCCTTACAGTGAATTGTTATTGTTGAGAATGGATTAACTCCTCCCGAATATTATCTAATATTGAAATAGTTCTTCTACCAATATTTTCTCTTTTCCCGTACCAGTATTTTCACTTTTCCCGGCGTGAACGAGTTAATAACTCCTAAATAAAATTAATAAATTAAGATTTATATAATAAATAAAATTAATCTGAAATTAATATTAAGGAAAAAAGATTAAATTATTATAATAAACTAAGACTATCTGATACACGATTTGTACCACCAACAAAACGAACTCATGCGACACCTATCCACCGATCCGAACCAGCACAGCGTAGAGCAGGAATTTTTGCCTCTGACTCATTCAAGTTTATTTAGTGAAAATTGAAGTGTATGCGCTTTTAGTATGTATGCTCGATTTGATCCGAGTTTCTTATGATGGTTTTCGTTCGCTTCAATCAAGTTTTTTCCCAGTTTCGATTCGATTTTATTCTTTATTTGGCCAGGTACGTGGATGAATTAGTTCTTTATCCTAAATTGTTTATTAATTTGGAGAAATAGTTGATTTTCTTTCATCGTTTGTATTTTGCTGCCACCAACGGTTAAACTGTCGGTTAAATAAGTGTCGTTAATACAGTGTCACGTACTTGAAGTTTGTATTTGCTCAATCGCTGTCAAACTCTCAACTACCCATGTGTTTATTTTATAACAAAATTATCTAATGTGGCAATGGATACTTTTCATTAGAAGGACCATTTGCAAAAAACTCATCCTGAGAAACAAAAGAAAGATATATCATGTTTCCGATCATCAAAGTCAAGTTTCTAAAGTCACCTACAGTCTCAGGCTTACTAGCAACCTCATCACAAAAATGCGACGAAGGTTTGATTGTCTCTTATAATGCATAAAAATTAATTCCTAAATTTGGGAAGGCTCATACCATCAGCAAAGAGTTGATGCTCCCGGCTGACGAGGAAGTTTTAGAAAGTTTTACCCCATCCAGCCGCATCGAATTTAATCAAAAATATCCAATTAAGCAACGATACAGTGCTGTGACGAATTGATGAAATGGCTGAAGAGGTTGAAGTTACCGTATGCAAGCTTTTGATATCCGACGAATTTTCCTTTCAAGTTGATGAATCAGCCTTGCCAAGTAATGTAGACTTTACTGTTGGCGTATGTCCGGTTTGTGAAGGAAAGAAAAATTATTGAGGAGATGCTTTTTGCTGTACTGTAGATACCAAAGGTGAATCTATTTTCAATACAGTCAAATATTATTTTAAAGAGCAAAACATTCCTCTTGTGAATATTTTGTCTGCTGTCACTGACGAAGCTCCTGCAATAGTGGATTGGCAGGTTGGTTTATCGCCGTTTTGAAGAAGGAGTTATCAGATATTTTAGCTGTTCACTGCATGATTCACAGACAGCATTTAGTAGGAAAAAATAAAAGCGACAGTTGGCATCAGTCTTAGCAATGTGTTATACCTGCTGTGAACAAAATTAGCAGTAATGCTCCCAAAGATTGATTATTCAAACAGCTATGTCAGAAAAACGATGAAGAAAATCACTGGCTCATACACACCGAGATTCACTGGCTTTCCAAAGGTGCATGTTTCAATAGGTTTCGACTCTGTTCTTGAGTTCCTCGAAGACAGAGCTGTAGCTCTGTTATTTGCAAAGATGTTATTTGCAAAATTTAATGGCTTTAATTTACAACTTCAAGTCAACGAGCTCAATTTTGATCCCTACTAAATCAGCTATTTCTACCTTTCGAAGAAAACTCATTTTGTGGAGGCAGAATTTTGGTGGGAATGAGTTCAGCCAATGCCCAATCTTATCATATCTTAAAAAGAAGGACGAAATTACCACTGATGATGCACAAGAATATTGTCAACACCTTGACTCTTTGCACATGGACTTTTCTGATTATTTCAATGATGTTTTGTCTCTGGAAGTCCCTCAATGGGTTATGAACCCTTTTGTGAATATTGAGATAACAGAGGTTCAGATTCAGGAGGAATTGGTTGAACTTCGGTTGAACTAATGAAGCTTTGAAATGGTGATCGTCTCACAAAAGTTTGGCTTCCCTTGAAGCCAAACTTTTGTGAGACGATAAACGTCAGTCGTAAGTAACGTCAGTCGACTCTACCCTGGACTGTGGATTATCGCCAAAAAATTTTTAATCGGCCTTCCTTTCTCCACCTTTTTGAACGTAGGTTCAATGCTATCTAGTCACAGAAAAGAGAAATCGACTCGAGATCGTGCTATGAAGGGACTTGCGTCTTCACCTCACTAAAAATATTGAACCGAACGTTACACTGATATAGTTACTTGATTGTTTCGTTGATACTACTTTTTAATGTAAAAAAAAAATAATTTTGGGTGTTTTTTTAATTATTTAATTAAGAATAAATTACTATTTTTTGTTGCATTTTTTTAAATTTCCGTTACCGTATTTATTTTGATTATGACAAATAGACTGCGAATACCAGGCGGTATAAAAGTATCGAGTTAACGTACACATTAATTTAAAGAAAAAAAGAAAACCAACGAATTTAACGCATAAAAAAACTGGATTTTCACAAAGGGGGGCGTTGAAAAGATTTTGGCTCTTTAAGGGGGCGGCAGCGTTAAAAAGGTTGAGAATCTATGCACTAAAGGGATGAAAGGCTGAGTCGGCCTAGCCCAGCTCTAGGATTGAACCGTGGACCTGTGGCACGAGAGCGCGAACAGCTACCATTCCGCCACCGGGCGTCCATCTCCTCTACAGAGGATCAAATTTGTGATGGCTTGTCTTCGGATCATCCTCAGGGATGTTTCCCAGACCGTCGGTAATAGCCCATTGCGCAGCTCTAGAATAACGTAAATAAAGTTCCTACCTACCTGGATACTGGGAAGTAAGGTTCATATTCATCTGAAAAATATCTGATATGCAACCAGGAAAAATTATAAAAAAAGTCGAATTCAGTAAAAATCGTCAATTTTATTGGTTTTGTAGAAATTTAAATTATCCCATTTTAAAAACATCACATCAGTTATCTTGCTTAATAGTAGTTAAACAATGCATCTGTACATATTCTTTTTTTTGTAAGCATCCAGTGCATCAATAATTCAAACCATAATCGGTATAATTTAAGCAATTTTCTTATTAACCATGTGTGGTTAGTAACACTCATATTTATTTGAAAATTTCTGAGGTTCAGCCAGGGAAAATGAAACACAAACACCAATTTCTGTGAAAACCAACAGTTTTATTGATTTTGCAGAAACGAAAAATATCAAATTTCAAAAACATCACATCAACTGATAGATTTAGTAGCGTGGTTAAACAATGCATCTGTACGTATTCTTTTTTTTAGGAAGTAACAAGAGCACACCAAGGTTGGGCTCTCGATTCCGTGTCTCAACGCAACAAAGTGACATCGTTCATAAGTTCGTCTGATGTGACAGAACCTCCCACAGAAGGTGTGTATATTTATGGCCTGCATCTGGAAGGTGCCTCTTGGGATAACAAGTCCGGTTGTCTCAGGGAGTCAATACCCAAAGTTCTGTTCGAACTTTTACCTGTATTACACGTGTACGCTATACAGAGTACAGCTGGAAAGAGTCCAGATGTGTATGAGTGTCCAGTGTACAAGAAAATACGAAGAACGGATGAAACGTACATAACATCGATCGATTTAAAAAGTGAACGGAACCCAAATTACTGGATATTACGAGGAGTTGCTCTGTTGTCGGATATAAAATAAAAGTATTAGATCATAGAAAATATTTAATGCAAGTTATCAAGTCCTATATCAAAATGTAAGAACTTTATACGTCATGTAATATATCTTTAATACTTTTATTGTGTAATCAGTTCAAAAACTGATGGTTTCATCGCTGATATTTGATAGGTAAGTTTGCTTCACTTACTGATCTGGTTCTGCTGTTTAGTATTTCTATTTATATCCGTATCTGTTTATGTCTTCTATTGTTATATATTACATGCTGAACAAAATGATATTTTTAAAAACATTGCTTTTATATAATTTCAAAACACTGATTTTTAATTAATTGCAAGATTAAAACTATTTATTACACGCATTTCATACGTTTAATTTGAAATGTTGCTCGCAGTTTAATCTCATTTTTAAGCATAATTATTATAATTACCTTTCCAAGTGATGCTGTAAAGTTAATTTTTCTAATTTCTGGCATAATAATTCTGACAGAAACATAACGAGATTCATTTTGGTCAACGGTTACAGGATTTCAGCTGTCGATTTTTCCGAAAATGTAATAAGTCTCTATTTAATAGTGCTATAAATGTAAGAATGCTTTAAATCTCGATTATTTTTTGTGAGAAACTAATTACAATTTTCTCTTCCAAAAATTTCTTTAAAATGTTTTAAAATTTAATTTTACTAATTTGCATCACAAATCTAAAACATTTTGACGTAAACGATTTTAGTTCAATATATTTTGCTACATAGTATCATTTATTTTGAATTTAATCTGTAGTTTTTTTTATTCTAAAAATGTTAACTATGAATGTATATATTTTTTTCAAGAAAATGTATTTTTTCTCTTTTCACAATAGTTTCTTAAAATGATTTAGAATTTAATTTTTTTATGGCATCTCAGATCTAAATTATTTAGACGTAAATAATTTCAGCTTAATTGATTCTGCTATATAGTGTAATTTATTTTGGATTTGAGCTATAGTTTTTTCTATAAATGTTAACTATGAATATCAATTGTTTTTTTAATGTATTAAATGTATTTTTTTTTCTCTTTTCGAAAGATTTCTTTAAAATGCTGAAGAATTTAACTTTTCTAATTTACATCTCAAATATAAAATAGTTAGTCTTAAGTAATTTGAGTGAAATTTATTCTGCTAAATTGTGTAATGCGAAATTTAAACAGGATTAATTAAAAGGGTTAAGTCCATGAGGGCTCATTAATTTGCGTAAGTAAGCAACTAGGAAAGTAAATTAAGAATAAAATTTCAGCCACTCAATTTAAAAATTTTGTTTGAAAATTATACACGAGAGTGTGCTAAAAAGATGTTACTATTTATTATGTGCATTGTAGTACAAACTGATTTGTAAATAGTTTAAATATTGCTACTTATAGTTATTTTGTATATAAATTTATAATAAAAGAATATTTTTAGATGTATTTAATTTTAAATGTATCAAACTCAGTGTACTAATTTTTGTACCATTTCTTAGTTAGCTATAGATTTTTTTTAAAAATTTTAAAACTCAGAAGGAGTGATAAAACCAATTTTGTAGTATTATTGGGTTAGAAAAATCTTTTGCCTCATTAAGGCTTATTAAAGATTACGTAATTTTCGTAGAAAATATGGGATTTTCAATTTTGATAAAAAAATGAGTCGTATGGAGTATTGTTAAGAAAAGCACTAAAATCAAACATCAATATTTTTCAAAAAATTCAATTAGTTTCAGAAATAAATTTACGACTTTTAATAGTTTTTTTCCACCTTAATGAAGTACGTTATCAGTAGTAAGTGAAATTAAATTAAAAAATTAATTTGCGATTTTTGCATATAATTTTTATTTTCTTTAGTCCTTAACGTAATAGTTTGCTCTTTCGTAAATAGATGGCAGCACATTATTTTTTACCATATACATTTTAGACTTTCCAACAACGAAACTGTGAGTTTTCATCAATAGTTGCTGAAAAGACTAAAGATTAAGTTATAAACATGTGTCTACAGTGTAAGCAGTAAATAGAAACAGGTCTGTTTTTTTTCTCTTATTCATTAAAATCTTTAACGTTTATGGAATCGTTTATGAATACGGAATTACCTTCGTGGTTAATTTTAAAATAAATTTCGAGCAAAATTTTATTTATGTATGTAAAGTTTTACTCAAGAATGTCTCATTAAGCTTTCCATCATGTAAAGGACGTTTCCCATTATTAAATACGACTAAAAACAGTCTAAGCCTCATCGTCAGTATAAATATTAAAATGCGATCTTTCTTTAAACTCCTTTAGGAGTTATGATATAAGCGTGAAAATTTAATTGCTATAAATTTTATCTGCGCCATAAAGTATCAGAAATCTAAGCATCATGCATTTTAAAACCTTAAACTAATTATTGAACCTTTCTACGTAAATCTCAAAAATTTCTCAAAGCATTTAAGATTAATGTTTCTTAAAACACATTCTAAAGTAATCAATTTTTGAACTTCACTTGAATTGTCATTCTCTTAAACGACAGTTGGATATTTGCTATCAAATTTTTAAACGCATTAAAGTTAATTTAGGAAACTTAAGTGCGTAAAATGTCAAACTCAGTTGTTGTTTCATTATCAAAGCTGTCACATGATTTATTGATAAAACTCCCATTTGAACTTGGGTTATTTTTGCTTGATGATTTTTTTTTTTTTTGGTTTATTTTCATCTGTTTGAATACCGTAATTATTACTCATCATTTTCATCTGGAATTTCTTTACTATTATAGATTAAATTTTTTCCACGTTTCTAATTCTGTATCTGAAAAAATATTTTTATGATAAATGTTTTATAAAGCCTTAACATTTTATGTTTTTGTATAAGAATTTTAAAACTTATTAAAAGTATTGATTTCATCATATACCAGTAAAATTTAATGCAGATTCATACCGATTGAATTCTTGTTCAGAATACTGAAACTTGATTTAGTATAATAGATTTTATATGTAATATCTGGAAAAATAACACTTATAATATGAATAAGTCTTGTCAAAGCTCTTTTAAAACAAGTTGAAATTAAAAAATGAATTTTCAAACTAAATTCAACAAAAAAGGAAAGGAAAAACTTCGTCTAAATATTTTAACAATTATGTAAAAGTTATTTTTTCTGGTATTATGTATTACTATTAGGTATTTCTGGTATTAGGTGAAAAAAAAGTATCTGTTATTATTTATCTTTTGTATAAATTTCTCTTATGTAGTATTATAAATCCTGCTGCATTTAATTTTTTTCGGTTGGCAACACTAAATTTTTTTTTGCAAAGCAGGCATTTTGTTTTAATTGCAATACTAAGAAAGAATCTGATAGAGGAAATACGGTTACGATATTATCGTATTTGAAATATCGATGAAATATTTTATGTTAATTATATTATGATGAATAAAATTACACTAACATCTATAATCAAAAGAAGTGAAGATTAATGCCGTGCCTTCAAGATGCTTTTAAATTACGATAACATAAGGTTGATACACTCTGGTCGGCACATATTTTTCGTAATGTATATACATTTTATTAAACTAATTTTGACAGCAACCGAGGTCATAAGGACACACATTGAAAAAAAAAACAGAGAGAATATTAATGATGATTGTGATATGAAAATTGCAGTTTGTGGTTCTTCCAGTGGATCAACTTACATATTGTAGATTGTGGTAGAGTGCGACGAGATCTTTGCAATATAGCTCTGTATTTCCATTAATGTAGCTTAGGGTTGAGGCTTGATAGATAACTTACATATTCTTATTTGTTTATATAAAATAACGTCGATTTTAAACAGTGAAAGCTAATTTAAATTACAAATTATATCATGCTGATACTTACAATCGACAGGGCCGTTACGATTGGCGGAGAATGGGCAACAGTAATCGTCTAGCATTCAACCTAAAAGCTGTTCACTCATTCAAGATGTTTGAAAAGAGCAAAACTGATTTAAGTCATACTTTTTCTATGTCTTATATAAATATGAAATTTCCTGAAGTTGTCTAGCAATTGATTCTATTGTCAAACACTAGGACGAGGTTTTAAACACGACTAACTTGATAGCAAGTGGACCATTTAAGATTGCGTGGTAATCTTTGATCGGCGAGAGTTAGTAATCATTTGAAATACAATTTTTTACTTATTTTTGTTTCGAAGCATTTTTTTTTCGATTTTAAATTTTAATGCCATTGTTCTTTTAACCTCATATTAAGTATATTTGCTTTTTTTTTCTAGAAATATTAATTTTTTTCCATTAAATTTATTTAGTCCAATTCTAGTCAGAATCTTGAAGCCACCTGAAATACTTTCGAAATGCTAATGAGACATTACAAAAAGGTAAATTAAAGTTTTAACTAGTTTTTTCGTAAGGGAATAATTTTATTTTAAATTAATCTTTTGTGGTGATTTTTTAAACGTTTTTGTACATTACAAATCACTTGTAGGGACTGATGTTACAGGTGTGAGAATTTTGATTGTTTCTTTGTGTATTCAACTCGTTTTTTGACAGATTCGCCGCTATGTACCTTACTTAATGGATTTCTGTAGACGTAGAGTTACATTTAAAATTTATGGTGAATATATTGCCGAAAGTGGCTAAGTGAGATGATGCACCTCTATCTTTTAAGCAACTGTTACGTTTTTGGATTATATAAAAAACAAAAACAAATTAAAGTTAATAAATATAGTCTTTGGAAGGAAACGCTACGTATATTGAATCGGATTTTTTTGAGAAAAGGGTAACATGTTTAAATGATTTAAGCGCATCATCTCCATTCTTAACAATTAAACGCAATATTTTTTTTTAAAAATAAGTCAGTTTCCAGCTTAAGTTGTATTGTTTAATGCGTTAATTCTTTAAAATATCTTCTCGTCTTCAGAAAGTGAAAGTATTATTATTTTTGTTTCTTATTTTGTATACCTTTCTATCATTTAGCTTTGATCCAAATCTTGGAAGAACTTTCAAATTTATAAAATTCTGGTAAATATTTCTTGCATATTTTTTTGGTAAAATTCTTACTAGCTTTTTGAGTTGAAACTTTAATTTCTTCCAATATCATACAAGTAAATTCTGGTAAAATTACCGTACTATATGGTAATGAAATTTCTGGTAAACAACAACATAATTCTGGTCAATAAAATAAAAATATACGGTATTTAAATCATTCATTGAGTAATTTTTCCGTTTATATATGGTTAACTGCAAATTCTGGATTTCAAAATTATAGTTTTTATTACCACACATTTAGTAAAAAAAATACAAAACTAAAAAGTAAATTTAACCAAATAAATGTTATGTATTGATAATATGTATGACGCATCTAATTTTTCCTACAATAACAAACATAACATTGATTATCTTAATTTTATTCAATTATTTACCAAAAAGGGTGCTTAGGAGACTTTATCGTAACTCATTATTAAGCTGAAATATTTTTCAATTACTGTTTATTAGATTTCAATTAAAATCAAATTAATAGCTAAACAGCAAATCTACTTGCACACGAAGTTTTATAATGCGAAATAAAAGCTATGATTCAGAGATTATTTTCAAACAGACACATACCAAGCGGCACTCTGGCCGCCTGGAAAGAATAGAACGTAATTTAATTAGCACATAAATAGAATAAAAGGTTCGCTATTTCTGCCCTAATTCCATTGACAGAATTTTGATCATATCGTTTTAGAGGAATTTTATGTTTCAGTTAGTGATATTTCATTAAAATTGATGAGGTGAAATCGTAACAAAGCATTCCTGTATCACCCAGTTGTGGGCCTAAGGAGTTGGGGAGGTAAAGTGTCCACGATTTGGTGACCAATCTTGTATCGATAGCAATCTGGCATCGATAGATCTAAAGCTGGATAGGTTTTAATCACCCGCGAGTATAGAACTATGTTTCTTATAACTGGAGTTCCAGTTCCTTAACTGCTAGGCAATCATGGTTTAAGATTGATGAGGTAGTCTTAGAAAATTAAGTACCTAATACCATACCATTGTTAATATTAAGTTTACTAACTTTAAATCCATTTAAGGTTTGGGAAGACGATAGGAAAATTAAATTCATTAAAGCTTCAATCAATTGTTGATGCATTTATGGTCGTATAATCAGAACATATTTATGAACTTAGGCTTAAGGTATCCGAGTGAACGAAAATCGGCAATTTCGACGCAAATTTCGCTTTTTCTTACAATCCATATCTGAACTTTAATTCATAAGCATTATATTTAGAATTTTTTTAAAACAAAAATAAACACTATATTTAGTTCTATTTCACTGTCTTTTTGAATTTTTTAAGATAATAGTTCAAAACACAGGTAATAACATTATTGATCGAGAAAAAAAAATTTTTTTATGCATTGCAAGCTTGTTGAAGAGTTGTTAGCATTTATAATCTTAGAGCTCCTGCTTACCAAACTAAAGATTAATATTTTATTTGGGCTTTTTAAAAAATATCTCGAAACCAGTTGGATACCTTAATAGTGAGTTCACAAATCATAATACAACTCAGAAAAGAAAGAATATAAAATGAAATAAACACAAAGGCTGCTTTTGTAACATATTTTTTTATTCAGTTTTTCACTTAAATACAAGACTTACATTTTATGCACACATGTAACATCTTATTTCCGCATGGAAAGCAGATATATAAACTCAAAAAAAAGAAAGATTTTTTTTATCTGCAGAAATTAAAATACAAAGCGAACACTAAAATTCCTCATTAAGAAATTATAATTTAAATTTGCACCCAAAATAGCGAAAACGTTTAAAAAAACCACCAGAAAGTTATTCAGTGAGAACTCAAAAGGTTTTTGAATTTTCTTTATATTTTATCCCAAATTAAGATATTTATAGACTATTCAAGAAATTAGTAAATATCGTCCATTGAATTGAAATATTTTACTTTATTTATTACTTTTTTGATTTACAAATAAACATTTCGATTCTCTTCGGCCCAAATTTTTGCATTTTAAATAAAGAGATAATTGAAAACGTAGAACATAACCCCAGAATAAAAATAAACTTTCTAACCGAGAAAAAAATTCCAAATTTTTAGAATACTATTTTTAGCATCCTGTCAAGTTTCTGAACCGGAAAATAGAATTTGGTTCAGAACAATGCACTAAAAATAATATTTTGAAAACCTGGATAGTAAATGAGTTTACAATAATTTGTTTAATTGTTAGTCAGAAAGGAATTTTATTCCCATAAGTTTAAATTCTTTGTCGTATAAGCAACAATATAGAACATGAAAATTACCATTAGTTAGATTATGAGCAACAATTAAATTTTTCTTACCAAAATCAAAAATAAAATTAAACAAATATTGGGCCTCAGAGTATAAAAAAATGGAAGTAGAGTAAAATTTTTAGAAATAGAGAATGAACAAAATATTATTTGTAACATTCAAGGTCTTACGAAATGACCGCTTAAAGTACACATTTTAGCCAAATTTATACAATAAAGCCAAAATTGAAATAAAAAGAGGAATAAGAAAAGCGATATTTGGACATTTCTGAGGATGTTGAACTAAAAAACACAAAATCAAGTTTGATCCTTTTAAAAATCTCGAAGAAGTAATCACCTTTCAATACTATTCTGTGTCCTTCGGCAATCAAACATGTTTTCGATTCCGCTTTTCTCAGTAGTAATTCGCAAGATATTGAAAGAGGTTTTTGTTTTTTCTAGCTTTAATAATTAGTGACTTTACTTTCGTTGTCTACTTTTTGACAGAGATTTCAAAAAATAATTTTTAAGGATGGCCATTACGCAACACCTTGTATAAAATGAACACTCCCAATTTTAGTTTTGAAGATATAAAATAGGTAATAGAATTTTAACTCAGTGTTATTTTGCATGATATATTAGAATACCAGAAAAAAAATTGTTTTTAACCCATTTCTTTTAAAAACTTTTATATACACAGTAATAAAGACAACTTCTTAATGCGTTCACTTCTTTACTAAAGTTTCTATAGTTCTTAACAATTAATACAACACTAGAACCATAGAAACAATCTACAATTCTACAGACAGAAATGTTATTTTAAAATGTCAACCCCACACCAACGTGGAACAAAAAATGTTCGGTGTCAAAATATACACACAATATTTTTATTTTTGTTGTTTGAATGTACAAAAACGCTGCAATAGTAGTGAGCTTTTTAAATAACTCTACTAAAAAAACTTGTTTATACATTTACATATATGGTTTATATGTATATGATACTAGATAATATGGTTTTTAAAACATAATAATCTAAATTTTTAAAAAAACGGGGAGTTTTTATATTAATTTCATATTATATTACTTATATTAAATTCAATTTGTTAAAAGAAAAAGTATAAACATTTCAAAAGTCGTCCATACACATTATTATTACTTTTTTCATGAAATTTTAGACCCCTACCCAAAGTAATAAGTTCTCATCATTTTTATTACTTAATTTTTTTTTATAAAAGCGGTTTCAATTTTAAAGACAGTGAGAGTTTTCCCAATAATTTCCTTTATAAAAGTTTTTCTAATTTCTAATGTATGCAAACTTTTTATTTAATTCTTTTAATAAGCATTCTCAATTTCATATGCAATCAAATAGCTTCTCATTAAATACAAATAAACTGTACTATATTTAACTCTACAATGCATTTTTAACGACTATTTTTACAATTAAAAAATAATGAATCTGCCGAAAATTAATTAAAAAATAAATACAGACAAAATTCAATATTGGTATTATAAGCCAAAGAACCAACGACCACAATCAGTACTATAATGAATCTGCCGAAAATTAATTAAAAAATAAATAAAGACAAAATTCAATATTGGTATCACAAGCCAAATACCAACAACCACAATCAATATTACATTTGAATCCCTCAGAACGATATGCATAGAGATTATGTATGGACAACCCCAAAACAAAAATAGAATTTAATTTATTTAATATAACTTTTGAACAATAAATTTTGCTTATTTTATTTTATTGATTAGGATATATGAAGACTAATGTGTTGCAAAATATATAACGAATTTAAAACGCTAATCATTTTTTAGCCAGTATATTAAAAAGTGTCATTTAAAACAGAATAGTTTGAGATATCTAACAGTGATGAAAATAAGTCGATGCACATTGATGAGCATATGAATTATTTTACGAATTACAAAACATAAATTATCTTGAGAGACAGTCTCTTAGTCATTCTTTGACTTGCAGTGACTGTGTTTGGTACAAAATGCATTGACATTGAAAATCGACACAAAGTTTCTGACTTAATTGACAGTTTTTTATTTTAAAGAAATTTCAAAACATAATTAGATCAATGCACGAAACAAGAAGTACATAGATGTTAAATTATAAGAAATATTGCTTAACATGCAGAATGCAGTTAACCAAAACTGTGATTCGTGGCTAAATTTCTTAATTGTTTTCAGAAATATAATCAGAAATCATGGTGGAGAATTTCTATTATTCTTTTAATAACATTATCCATGCTGATTTAAAATTATATATTAATATTAGAAATTATAATCAATTTTCAGTTTGTGGTATTATACGACAAATTATAAACAATAACATCAATGCACCGTTTTTTTTCTTAGAGAACTACAAAACAATTTTTATAGTTCTTATTTTGATATTCATAACAATCCACTTTAAGCAATTTGAAACATCAAAAAACAAATTCCAATTTTCACAAAGATGTATCAATAAATTTTTTACTTTTCACTGATTTTATAATCACAAGTTACAATAAAAAATCACAATAAACATATTTTTTTTCCAACATATATCTTCTTAATCTTTTACCCTGTCGTAAGCAGTGCACCATAGCCGAAGCATTCAAAAAATTGACAATAATATAGTATTTTCGAATATAGTCTTCATGATAATCAACCAAGAAAATTCTAATTTGTCATTTACACTTTTTTTCTGTACACAATAAGTTTTAGTGATTGAATCACAAACAATGCGAATTCCTCACTCGCGTTTAGAAGCGGTTTTATACACGGCAATTCAAGATTTAAGTTTTCTTGCTGCAGTACAAAACTTTAAACATAAAAGTATCGAACATATTGACGAGAACAACTAGTTAAACTAACTTGCTTCTTTCTCCTGATCAAATAGTCTACATATTTGTTGAGAGTTTGATGTGAGAAAATATAATTCAGACACTATTTTGTATATACCTTTTCATTCTTTCACGGGGAAAAGAGGAAAAACAATCACCAAATGAAAATTATATCTGTGTTAATCGTGGTTATAATAAGAATAATAATAATAAATCAATAGTCGTTTATGCATTACGCGGAATCTGTGCGTAGTCTCTCTGAAGTCAACTAACTCATTCATAAAGTCATCTGTTTTAAGTCATTTTTCTTCACAACAATTCACCGCGTTTAATTTGTTTTTATTGTTTCAATTTTACAGTGTACTCTAGTTTAAAGAGGATTTCAACTTATTTTACAGATGCATAAGAATTTTGAGGAGGTCTGGCAGCAACCCACGTTGTGAAGACATCCCTAAAAAAAAGAGAGAAAAAATTAAATTAAGTTACATAAAAATTATTAATAGTTAATGTGTGTCATTAAAAAATTAATTTTGAAATTTATTTATTGGTTTAAATAAATTAAATATACAGAATTAATTTATTAGTTTTCATTCGGAATTAGAATGTTTCAATACAAAACTCCATTTACAAGAGTTTCTTTTCAAGCGATTGAAAAATATGATTGAATTGAACTCAGTTAATTTTAACGAGTTTTATAACAAAGGACAAAACAAACTTGTCTAAGCATTATCTCGGTCATTTATTAAATGCATTCAGGTTTGGATATTTCTATACTTTGATGCTTATGGTATATGAGTTACCATAACGATTTTGTTCCCAAAATTAGTACTTTTCAAATTTTAGTTATTTAATATTATATGTGTCATTAAATAGATTATATATTCGAAAGTAAATGCGAATAGACTATTATTTTACATTTCATATATTACTGAGAGAACCGAATGTTGGATCCAAAAATTAAGACACCAGTCTATTATTCTTAGAGCAGTGATTTTACTATAGTTTTACTTCGCATAGTAGAGTAAGTTTTAAGAAAAAGTTTTACATAAGTTGTTTTTGAAGATGAAAGTGCTACTAAAAATATTAAGTACTCTTCTCAAATGATTATCCACGTAGCAAATGAACTATCCAAAACATTATTAGACATAATTTAACTTTCTAAATGTTAATAAAACAATTAATACTAGAGTGAAAAAAACTCCGTATCGAATGACGGTAAGAAGTACCGGACCGCAGGGTGCCAGTACTTTTTACCGTGAAATAAATTTTTACCTTTAAAGTTTGCGAAACAAACCATCTGATATATCGTATTTTTTACAGTAATATTTGCTATAAAATCACTGTAATTAAATAAATATTATTGTAAAAGTGAATTTTAGGGGGAAATGGATTTTACGGACTCATGGTGTCAGTACTTTTTACTGTAATGTGACCAGGAATTTTTTACAGTGTACTTTTTGTGCAATTTTGGATTGCCTAACTATTTATAAAAATAAGATATATTTGTTCGTACCTGCAATGTGAGACAACGCAGTCGTTATTGCAGTAATCACCCCTGTCCCATTCTTGTGGTGTGTCTCCTCTGGAGCAGCTATTCTGGAGTGGCGATGCACACATCATGCCTCCTTGCTGCTGTGGTTGCTGTCCTGGATGTTGCATCTGCTGTGACTGCAACAGAAAAACAAATTTAAAAATCAGGAACGCCCACGTAAAAAGTCTCTGTAAAAATCAATAATTTCAAAAACTTACCATGTTTGAAGGGTAAGATATATTGTTGTTGTTACTGTTGGCGTTATTGTTGATAGGTGTTAAGTGTTGCATTCCTGGATGTTGTTGCATAACATGCTGGGGCGGAGGTGATCCCATGTGCATCATTTGCTGTTGAGGTGGCCCAGGGCTCAGCATTTGATGCAGCATCTGATGTGATGGCGCAGAAGAATGAGGAGACATGTGTTGCTGCATCATGTGCGGATGATGTCCACCATTCATCTGGCCCTAAGGAAAGTGAGAAGTCGTTTGTGAACAAGAAAATACACTCTCAGCAAATTTAAATTAAGTGGAATCATTTGGATGTTTCCAATAGGTTTATTGTAAAAGAATTCCAAAAAAAAAGATTACATTGCAAACTTTGTGGACAAAACTTCGTTCACCAAATATTGAGCAGTCACATTAGTGTGTTATGTCAAAAAGCTGAAGCCATGTTATGTCCTAGCCAGAAGGTGAACTATATCACTGAGTGAAATAAATGAATCGTCATCTGCACCATCTCTATTGGTCAATTCATATTCACATCCCAATAGAAACTTATTCTTTTTGGTTGCTATCTGTAACTCATTGATCATTGATGGATTGTCAGTGGACAGAGAAGTGAAATGACGTCAGTTTAGATATCTCTATATACAGTGTAATATTGCTCATTGGAAATAGCTCTTACTTTTGATAGCTATTCCGGCCCGAATAATAGCTAGGGTTCGGTTTCAGCATACAGCTCCAAGCACGAGTTAAACTATCTGTAATTGTCGTTGGATTCTGGATCAGATAGGATTCTAGATTAGAGATCTTTATTACAATCTAGATCAGGGATGGCGAACCATTGGCACGCGTGCCATTTATGGCACGAGGCACAATATTTTGGGCACGCCACCAATCACAATTTTTATTTCACTATGAAGTATATGTAACAATTAAATTAAAATTCAATAAAACAAAGGAAATGATAAACAATTATTAATAAAAAAAATTACAATTAATGCTAAAAAACAATTAATAACTATAAAAAGCAAGCTAACAATAGATAACTAGCAAAAAAAATAAAAAATTAACAGTCCTACTTAAACTAACATCTTACAACCTAATATAAGTTATTTGTAACTAATCTATCTAAACAGAAGTCACACTGATGTTACTTTAAGTTGTTTCAAGACATGGCAAAATGTTTATTTTTCTTTTTTTCAATGTAAATAAAGAGTTTTGAGTTGAAAGTATTTAGTATTATTATTATCCCAATAATCATGAAGTCAAAATTATTTGACGGCACGTCTATGAATTCACTAAACGATTTTTTAGAAAAAATGGCACGTTGGTGTATAAAGGTTCGCCACCCCTGATCTAGATAATATGTGAAAGGTTTCATGGTTTTTCTTTTTATGCTTGCTTTTATTTTTATTTGAGATTGGTTACAGTAAAAATATCTTCATACCTGCCAACTTTTACGCATTTGGCGTAAAATTTCATTTCTATATTTAAAGTGGTAGTAAAATGTATACTTACTATATATTCCTTGCATTTATAAACATAATTTACAATATTTCTGACCATCACTCTATTTTTAAAAAAATTAAGCATATAGATTAAAATGTAATACTTATGTTGAAGCCAGTCTACGCTTGTTCAAAGTGCAGCATATGTTTCTGCCTAATATTGTAATTTAGATTTCACTTTGCTACCACAGGGAAAAATCATCCTCGAAATGATTAAATGTTGGCAGGCATGTATCTTCCACGAAAATAAGTTTGTTTTTGGGCTCTCCTTGTTTCCTGAATTTTTTTAGGTTCTGAAGCGCTTGGATTAAAATTTACAAGAATTTAAGGTGATTGATATATGGGATCTATTAAATTTCGTAAGACAATATAACCGCGCAATATAATATTATACAATGAAACTTCGTTCATTTTAGTTTACCTAACAAGATTTTGCCTACACTAAAATTATTTCATTAACAACAATGTTTGATTAATGTTTAATGATGAAAGTAGATTCCCTTACCTGCCCCATGATGAGAGACTGAGAGTTTGACATGTTCTGCAGATTTGAAACCGGATTTCCCTCCATAAGAGAAGTCAAAAGTGGTGATTTTTTCTGCAACGGCGATAACGCTTGGCCAGGCATTGAGTTCATGGCTGAAGACATAGATGTTGGAGTAGAGCCAGTCCCATAAATATTATCCGACTGATCATTCGCAGCCTGCAAATTATCATACATTTCACATTTAATCAAACATTTTCAAAGGACTACTCATAGTGCAGTTCTACATTACAAGTTCAGGATTGTCCTATTACTAAAGTGGTTGCACAATTATAAAAATTTCATCTAATGCTTTCTAATATTTAATAAACTTTGGACATTTACTTTTTAGAGACCTACACACTAGGGGACTATACTCTTTAGCAAAAATCTTTGGTAGGGAATACTCAGATACATGTAAAAATTTAATAACTTCAGGTTAAAACAAGCCTATAAAATTAGCCAAATGTGATGGGAATTTTCATATTACAAGGAACATTTAATATTTTCTTCTCAACGGTACTGAATAATCAGAAAAATATGTTTAAAAAAAATCAAAATTCTTCTAGCCAATATGTAACTTTTTATTTAACTTAAAATATAAAATGCAAGAATATTATATTTTGCATCTAAATATGCAAAATAAATCGAAAAGAAATATTTCAAATTTAACTGTTTTTTTTTTTTTTTTTAAATATTTTCAGCGTTGTTTTCCAGATAGCACGAACATTTAATAACAAACATAACGGATGAAACGTTTTCGCACGCAAAAAGGATAATAAGATTAAAAAATTGCAATTGTTAGAACTGAATGTGAAACTCGAATTTGAATTATTTCGAATTTACTTTATTGAATTATTTCAAACTTACATTTTTGTTAAAAAAAAATCATTACATAATCTGCGTTAGCCGGAAAAGTATTTAATGCAAAAAGAAAAAAGTTAATAACCTATTGTTCTGCTGTATACCATTTACCTTATTTTTCAAGCACTTTTTACCTTTTAGATTTTTGTTAATTGTTTTAGCTTTATAAAATAGCATTTGCTCATTTTATTTTTAACGATTATTTTCGCCAACATTTTCAAAATTTCATATAACACAGTTAAAAATCCAACAACACATAAAAACTTATTTTAGTTTGTAAATAAGATTAAATAAAATTAACTAACCATTAAGCTTAAGTTCATAAATATTTACTGATTTTACGACCATATTCGCATTAACAATTAACTGCATTAAATGGATTTAATGTCATTACTGAATACCAAGAATAGTATTTGGTACTTAATTTAATAAGACTACCTCATCAATTTTAATGAAATATCACTAATTGCAATATCGAATTCCTCGAAACTAAAATGGTCTAAACACAGCTTCAATAGAATTAGAGAAGTGGAACTTAAGCATTATCCATAGCAGTCGAAATTACAGAATAGACTTTGAATTTCTTAAATTAATTATGTTTATTTCAAAATAAATCGTATACAGTTCTTTGTTCGGATTTTTATCTGGTGTATTATTTTAAAGAAAACAAACATTTGAGTTTATAATAAGTACTCCAGTTGTTGCAGTTAAAAGAAGAAAAATTAAAATTTCTTGTCATATATATAAACATTTGACTGAAATTTAAGTTAAAAAAAAGTACTTACCAACATTTCACAAAACAGAAGAGATCCTTATACCAAAACATGCATTCTAACATCCGCTCTCAAACATTCATACACTTAATGATTTTTTTATAAGAACAAAACTACTCACAAAAGATTGAAAAGAAAAAACATAAAAAGAAAATAAGCATTTTTTGAACACAAGACACAGATTTTATTGAAACAGGTGGAAACAAAAAGCGAAATTTATATCATTTAAAAATGTATGATTTAAAAAAATATTTTCTCTTTCCTGTCTAAGAAATATAAGTTTTAAAATACAAAAATTGTTATGAAATGTCAGTCTAATTAAAGCGTACGAAAGTTTGCTTATAGTAATAAAAACAAGTTTTTTTTTAAATGATTGATCAAAATTATTGTTAAACAATTGTAGGAAATAATTTATTGTTTTTAAAGAAAAATTGCGATACAATTTATGAAAGGCTTATTTCAATCATAAAAAATTAAGTTCAAGTTCAAGTTTCAATTTGGTAGCAATGTATTAATATAAGAAATATGTATTTTGTAAACACACTGTAATATGCAATAATCGATACTGATTCATATTCATTTCATAAAGAAAATGATACAGTAAACTAATTAATAACACTAAACGCTCACAGGAATTTAGTCATCTGTTTTTAACAGTTATTTAGCCATAGTAATTTATAACTATTTTGAGTGACTTCATTCAACATTTGCTTTTTTTTTCATTGCTGTTCACTTATAATGTTACAATTTCGAACTAAAACACACATAAACGGGGGATGAATATAATTAAACATTTTAATTAATAACTAAATTAATAACTTAAATTTAAATTCTAAATCAAAACTTATTCAAAAAAGTGGTACAAAATTTTTAAGTTGCAAATTTGAAGCTAATAACCATAGATCAGAAATGTCATTTTGTTTGGAAGTTCTTCCTTAAAATTCTAAATCATTTTAATTCTTACACTCAATATAATTAAATTTAACAGCAAAACAATTAGTTAGAAAATGAAAGCGAGATAATATTTACCTTGGAAACAAGACTTGCTCTATAAGCTGCAAGTGCTTTCAAATATTCTTTCTTGGCTGCTTCAGTTTTCTTTTTGTATACCTAAATTAATAATCATTAGGTTTTACGTTCATTTTTACCATTAATTATAAATAAAATATCTTTATAAAATTTTACTTTGAAGTATATAGTTTTTAGTATGTCCTCACAAAATACATTGACATGAATAATTGGTAACATATAAATAATATCTTGGCCATAAATTGAAAAGAAATTGGACATTTTGTTACTTAACTAAAAGGACAAAAATTCAAAAAACTTATTATGAATAAATGTACTCTTATTGTTTTTGACTAACCTACTTGTGTCATTTGATTGATTCTACTAAGTTCGAAATTCTCTACTTTTGTTTTAGTTGATAATTACATTAGTTAATACTTACTAAGTTGAAAATATTTTAATTAAAAATTATTTGGATTTAGAAATTGATTAATTCTAGGTCGCAGTTTGTACTGTAGTGCAAAAATTTATTTATGTAACATTAACTTATAATAAGTTAAGAGAAGATCGGTTTCATATTACAAAGTCAATGGAGTACAACCACAGAACGACTAAGTTATGCAAATATCTCTGGAGTTAAATTTACAATATTTGTAAGGTACACGGTAAAAAATTCCGGATCAAATTAAGGTAAAAAGTATCGGCACTTTAAGTCCATCATCTGTTTTTAAGTTCAAAATCCATTTTTACCTTAAAATATTATACCGAAATTTTTACAATGGTATTTATTTAATTACTGATTCAGTGATTTCACGGTAATTATTACTGTAATCATTACGGATTTTTTGTTCAGTACCATGCTACGGTAAAAATTAACTTAACGGTAAAAAGTACCGGAACCCTGATTGCCAGTACTTTCCTCCGGAATTTTTAAAAGTGTATAGATGAATCTAAAGTGTGACTTTATGTAAGACGTAAACAAATTTAAATGAACTCATTAATATGGCGAATTCATATGGATTAAAGAAAGAGCATCGATCATGTCTTATCATTGAAGTCACGCCTTATCATTTATCGAAAATCAGAAAGCTCATTCAATTCAATTTTCAAATATTTCAAAAACGCATCCATGCAGAGTTTGTTAAGGCATCTAAAAGGATTAAATAAAACTGCAATAAGCCATAAAATTTAATATCAATCGCAAACCTCAATAATTATTTTAATATTTATTATTCCCGGGAGGTAAATCTATTCCATTAAAAATTTCTCACGGAATTTAAATGTTTGTCCGCTTTCAGTTATAACTCATCTTCCGTGATTAGGTAAAGAGCCATATTAAATCTGTTTACCGTAAAGCCATCTACTCAATTTCCTTAATTTAAAAGAGCTAAAATGGAAAATAAACGCACTTAAAAACCTCTTCTCCCTCTAACCCAAATCATCTTGAAAATGACTCATTTTTCACATTCACTGCAACAACGCGGCTGCAGTGTAGGTTGGTGATAAGGGCCCGCCTCTAACAATAAATATATTCATTCTGGGGGGCTCTTATAAAGCCTTGCCAAGATTAGATGCAAGGGAAAAGAGAAAGTGATCTATGTTTAAGTCTGGAAGGAAATCGTAAAGCTTTCAAAACGGGGGGAGAAGAGATGATTTGGAGTTTGAAGTTTATCATCAATTCGTGGCTAGGTAATCAATTTAAATTAATGTCCAATAATTTATTTTGAAGGTATTTTAATTATATTGACACATGCGAAGCTTCAGAGAGAGATCCATCCAACCCATTCTAATAAAGAGAATGAGAAGGAAGATGAAAAGGGTTACTGCGATTTTTTGGCTTCCATTGGCTCACATTTTGGCGATGTTCTGTAACGAAAATGTAAATAATATAGCAGTTTTAAAACGCATCCGATAGCATAACGAAAATTCATCATTTGTATATTGCAAGAAATAATTATCATTTGTATATTGCAATAAATAATTATTCAAAAATGCCGGCATTCGGTGCAAATAATGTCGAGCGGATATGTGTTAAATGTAAAAACACCTAAATGGCAGAATGATAATTGTTCAAATATTAAAATTTTAAAAAAAAATTTAGAAATCCATGAAAAAATTGCATGGTAGTGTGCGTGAATGTATATTTTAAACACAACTTTTAAACAGCTTTACATCATTAATGATGTTAAATCATAGTTAGTCATATCCTATTAATATTAAAATCGCTAGTCTGTAGTAATATCATGATTGTTTTAAGTTTAAAAAAAAGAACATAAAATACAAAAAATAAAGTAAAAGAAAATGTGTTTTAAATTTTTATATTGCGTTGCACTCTATTTTCCCCCCTACAAAATTAGGAAACTTATTAACAAAAGTATTTAACTCAAATTGTAAAGGAACAATTCCTCCACAGTATTTAATTACATTTAAAGCTGGATATAAGTGGGGAATTTAATTAGAATGCTCTTGCTTTAATTAGAATGAACAGTTAAAAAATAGTTACATAAAATAGAATTGCGAAATGTTAAAAAATTAAATATAAAAGTATTTTTAAAAAAAATTAATAAACATTTATTGAAGTGACTTAGTACATCGAACAAATAAATTTATATATTAAATGTGCACTGAACGTAGATTTGCACTATTCAAAGTAAAAAACAAAAATGCGTTTTTCTGTCATATTACAAAACATGAAGAATTTAAATAAATAAAAGTTCGATTTGGCACAGGGTCGATGTTATTCAGATCGATTCTTAAAAGTGATATCTTTTAAAAGTAAATTTATTATGCTTGCAGAAACAAAACAAAAATTTAACTTTTTAAGCTAGTTTGAAACTATGTTTCGAAACAAATATTGTTTCCATATCAAAATATTTGAAAAGAATTTCATACGCAAATTCCTTACTGTTTTTATTTCTTTCATGTTAATTAAAAAGCATTTATTTTATAAACGTCGTTGAACAGCCATTTAGGGTTTACAATTACTATTCAACTCCGTAACCTTGTAATTTAGAACCCGATCCAAAAGACAAGGGAACTCTTTGATCAAGTATTGGGAGAAATTTGCCTTCGAGGAGGACTTTTTTGAGGGAACAAACCCGCATTTTCGTTGCATGGAGAGGAATACCGCGAAAACTTCATACGATTATCCTTACAATAAGGGGACCTTAACCCATGATCCGTCTGCCACTGAGGATATTTTATGTCCGCACTGTGGTCGGTGCGAGCCGGCTGCGGAATTCCAGGCATTACCGGTATTCGAAACCGGTTCACCTCATTGGAAGGCAAATGAGAGGCAATCCTCTGAGCCACCACGGCTCAAGATCCATATAATTTCCGAAATGAGCATAGTTAAAAATTTTAAATTTTGAAGAAAAAATGTCCAATAGTATGTTCCTTGTTTGTCGCCAAATAAGGCGATAAGTAACCGATAGTGTATCAAGTTCTCCAATATTCCGGCAAAGATAGCTAAGGCGTAACAACCAGTTACAAATCATGTTTGTTTACATTCACGTGCGATTGTTTGCTCAACAAACTCCAACCCAGATATAAACCGGAAACAATAAACCTAATTAATGTAGTAACTGGAACGCTCCTCTACAAATTAAACAAATTTCAGATTTGCTTGGAAATGATTTGTTGCAGGCTGCTCTTCTCCCTCCACCCCCAATAACTCCACCCATCCCCCTCATATAATCAGAAAATTGAAGTTTGCATTGTTCTAATTATCCCAAATGTAGATTATTGTTATTATAATCATCTCTTTCTACAGAAAGGGGAATTGTTCAATAATTATTTACTCAGTAATTAGTTGGATTGAATCTATATTTTCCGCATCTTTTTTAAAAGCAGAACTGATTCTTCAAATGGAAGAGAATTGCTTCCCTGCACCCATTTTGGACTTGAATGAACTTAGTTCAATTGTTTTGAGCTTTTGTATTACTAAATACTTTGAATTTTCAAAGAGAATAATTGCTTTTCTCTTTTCTTTTTTTTTTTTCGCTTTCCAGTTTTGTTTGTAGTAGTTGTTCCTTTATGTATGATTAGTACATTGCAAAGATTGCGAGATATTTTGTCATTTAATTTTGTCATAATCAGAGTTGCTCAAATCATTTGAAAATGAAAGAAAAAAATAATTACTTATTTTGAAGAAATATTGCTTATGGAACAAAATTATTAATACTTAAAGATGTAATGAGTTTTGGAATGCTTTTATTAGAACAAAAAATTCATACTGCAAAAAAGAAGAAAATCCACTTGCAGACTTTATCCATGAAAATACTGGTAAATAAAAACAGCCCTATTTACTTTTTGTTTTTATTTTAAATATCTCAACTATTTATATTTTGTGACCTTAAGAAAAATCACCTGATCAATCAAAAAATAATTTTTAAAAAAATCGATTTCTTTGAACTTTTTGATTTACATATAATTTTGATCCCCACGTCAAAAATATATTAAAAATATCAAATACTTAAATTTAGTTGTCTCAAATTTTTACGTTATACTTTTCTTTGCTAACAGGAAAGTTAAACACAATGATAATAATAAAAACGAACTATGTCAATTTATGCTTTAAATCTGTGAATCATACTATTTTCGTAAATTTTTTAAAAAAAAGTAATACAATTAGTCGATCATAAATAGTGTTTTATTTGAACTTTATAAATAGTGTTTTATTTCAACTTTTAAGTTCAAATTCAATTTGAGCTCCACAATGAAAAATGAGTCAAAATGTAAAATATATGATGTAATTAATTTTTAAATAAATTAAATTTCATCATCTTGACAAAACTCAATTTTTTTTCTTTCTGCTTCTTATAGTTTTTTACTTAACTTCATAAGCTAAGAGAGAATAAGTAATAAAACTAATTTTAACTAGAACATGAATTGAAAGATTTTTTTAAAAACTATTAAGTAGAAGGTTTATTTACTGCTATTTATTCCTAATGTATTCTGTTTTTTTATAGCATTTTACAAATTTTTAATGTAGGGCAACTTACATTGCAGATATATACAGAAATATTTTAGCTCGCAACGAAAAAAAACTAAGATTATAATTTTCATTACAAACTTTTTGGAATTCGTAGTAATGAAAAAGTATTTATCTTATGTTTTTATATTACTGAAAATAATTCATTTCATGAATGATAAACAAACTATCATTAGCTTTATTTGTTCTTGAAATTTTTTTCCCTTATTTTTAAAAAACTATTTTACTTTTCTATATTTACTTAATGTTTAGAAATAGTTAGAAGCGAGTATAATTTTATTGCAGCGAGTGCAATCTCGCTGCAATATTGTACTCAATATTGATATAAAACTACTGAACTATCTCAGGGAGTTCCGTAATGGTTGCCATTATTACATATTTCAGAATCCTCGTTAAAAATTAAAGTAAAAAAAATCATGAACAATAAAATAAGGTCACTAATTACTATTTAAGGGAGGAAAAAATAAAAAAGATATCGGTATCTATAACGATATCGTTCTAAGATCTAAGACAGATAAGATCTAAGATAAGATCTGAGATAAGATCTAAGAACTAAGATAATAAAGAACTAAGATAAGATCTGATAAGATCTAAGAAAGATCAAAACATGCTGGATTGCAGAGAAGAATTGATAAGTTGCTTTCAAATTTCACTAAAATGTTTTTTTTTTTTTTTTTTTTTTTTTTTTTTTTTTTTTTGTAGTTTTAACCATTTAGGTAGTAATTACTGGGGTTGCGCCATTTTATTCTTCATATTAATTTGCAATTTCTTATATGTGCACTTTTCAGATTTCCTTTCGTCAAGGATTCTAAATATATATATTCATACCAGTCATTATGAAACACCTCCATTTATAGAAATATTTTGAGCAGTTTTCTTCCGATGATAGTGATAAACATAAGAAACTTAACTACGTAATATTAAAATAATCTTAGAAAAACATTTTTAATTAGAGAACTATAGTTGTACTTACGTTTTTATGATCAATATCAAGTCCATCCCACATCGAAGCGACAATTTTCGACACTTCCCCAAAACTTGCATTCGGGTTTTGACCCTTAATTGCAGCTTGAGTATCACGGAAGAAAAGTGCATAAGCAGATACCGGTCTAAAATTGAGAGCAAAAAAGAGAAATTAATTCACTTACAATCATTTGCACAATTTTTTATTTTTTTAAGTATAAATCTTAAAAAAAAATCAATAATTATTAAATATATATTTAATAAAAGTTGCAATTGAGTGATTGTAGAAGTTCATTATACCTATTTGAAAATAAATGAAATATCACCCAGTTATTTAGTTAACATTTTCAATAATATGTGACTGAATATCTGACTGAAAAGATAACTTATCATGGAAAACATGCAATAGTTCAATACTGCCTTTGACCAGTTTTTTAGAATTTTTATTCCAAAATTATGATAAAGTAACCGACAGCAGTCTGTCTATTCAATTAACCGTAAAGTCTGCGGTAAAGAGCATTTTTTACCTTTATGGTTTTAAAACCGTTTACAAATAATATAGTAATAAAACCATGAATATAAAACTAACCGTTTTTTTAACCATTTATAACTAGCAGGGTTTCAAAACCGTAAAAAATAAATTTAACTGGACTTTGGAGCTAGGCTTTTCGTTAGGTAATTGTCATGGAGAGCGCAGGACACTGAAAACTCTTCGTGTATTGAAGGAAATGGAGGAAATATTGTGATATCAACGCTGAGACTCGAACCCCCGTTCCGTCGATCATGAGATTGACAGTTCAGCCTTCTCGACTACAATATATACCCAACGGCAGAAAACTAAGAGGCGTCATTAAGTGGGCCTAGTTGGTGCGCAAAAAATTCTGGTTGTTTAAACGTATTGGGTGAAAGTAGTTAATAAACGGTTTTTCTCACAATTGACTGTTTAAATACCATCTTATTTATGGTTATTTGACTATTTCGTGAGAATATGGTAAAATAACAATTAAATAAATTGCTATTTAACCATTTTTTCCGAGAAATGTTTAACAGTGTGCTGCTCTCCGTAACATTAAAAAAAATTGAAATATCGGACACTTAACATATTTTTACAATACGAGTGTCCGTAACATTAAAAAAAATTGTTTGCATAACGAGATTCTCCGTAAAGAGTATTGAAATTAAAAAGAAATTAATATTAAAAAATGCGAGAAAAAATAACATTTGGAAAACCATCGTAATTCAATTCGAGCTGCAATCTAAAAAATTGATGCATGTAGAATTATTAACTTCAAAAACATGCTAATAAATAAATAAAAGCATAAATATGTTAATCTGAGTGTTCAAAAGTCTTAGTGCTAATTTTAAAGATATGTAAATTAAAAAATACATTACAAAGAAACTAAAATAAAAGTTTTAAAATAGGGCTAAGGGATGTATAAACTGGAGTTGATATCCATCATCACCATAAAAAATTTCGCAGTTGTGAAGTGACACTGTTTTCTTAAATACTGGCACATAGACAAAAAGTTATATTTTTTTATTCTATGTTGAGATTATTTATTATTGTTTCTATTTTATTTAACTTTTTTATAACTATAACATGCATACAACTAATTAAACTGGTTTTTTCTAGCCATTTCTAAAAGAGCTAAATCTTTGAATATAATAACTTTAAATTAATAATACAGATTAATTCATAACTATTTATTTTCTACGCGTGAATAATTTGTCATAGTTCCATTCGTTGTCCTTCCAAAATTAGATTTATTTATTATTTGGTATTCATCTATGAAGAAGCATAAATGCCGATTAGTTTCTCTAAAATTTCCTCCCCTCCGCAAATTGTTCTAATACTTAAAAAAGATCCTCCTTGTCTTTTTCATAAGTAGAAAATTCTAAAAGCGATAAGTTTTAGCATAAGAAATTAATTAATATCTTAAATTTATAATATGGACAACATTTATTTATGGTTATCAAATATATGTTCAAATAAGAAGCTAAACAATTAAAGTGATTTTTTCCAGCTAATTCCAAAATTGAGAGTTAAAAAAAAAAATTAGGTAAATTTTTGAAAGTGATTATATTTCGTCGCAATACACCACATCATCAACTTATAAAGATAAAGATATGGTTCGTTTTACCTGTTACTATTCTGAATAAATGGTAAATTATACCAGGAGTTCGAATATGATAGATTGTAAAGCTTTAAAATTTTTACTCGAAATATACTGGAAAAGGGGTGTAGGAAGGGTTTTGCAATCAAAAATCCCTAAACAGGGGAAAGATGGTCGTTTGAAATGGAAGGGCTTTTTCCCTTTTTAAAAGAATGTGAAACGAGATAGAAATATATATAAAAATAAAGTCAAGTCACATCGCAAAAATCCAATATTCAAAAGTGAAGCAAGGGCGGTAAATCACTCGGCTTTTATGAAAGCTCGCCAAGTAATGTCATTTTATAGCAGCCATTAAAACCGACAAGACTTGTTCGTACTGGGCCAATAGTGTGGGGTGGGTCTGGAGTAGTTTTCCCCCGTATGTTTATGGGGACCGGGGGTACCTTCGAGGCGGCCCATGTTTATGGTCTTTGCAGGGCCGTAAAGACAAATGTAATCTTTGTAATGGCCAGAGTTTCCTCGTTCTGGTACGACATCTGTTCTGTTGCGCAGCAAGTCGCTCGGATGATATTTCCAAAATTTAATCGCCACTTTTGGCGATTTCCTATTTGTCTTCATCGACATTTTTATTAAGCTTTTGGATACATTACATCATGTAGTTATGGATATTACACTGTTACGTAATTTTAAATGATGAAAGTAGAAGTTGCTAATTGCCATAGAAAAGAAATTTACTTCGAAATCTTAAATTCATAATTAGATTTACGTAAAGTGAATAGTTTTTGTTTTCAATATTTGTTTTATTTTTACAGAAACTGTGCAACTTATTACGTTATGAATTAATGCTGAATTATTATTATTTAATATTTTTAGGATAATGGTTTTAATACTCTTTTAGACATTACATATTTTTGTAGGGGTAGCAAAATGTGGTGTAATAAGAAAAAGAAAAATCTGATAAATATCCGACACTATCTGGAGTAGGAATTTGGAGAAAATTATAATGGTCTGTAGTTTAGAAGTAAATAAAATGCAGTTCTACTTTTTTGTAGCTGACCAATACTTTACATGAATTTATGATATTGATATTTTATTGATTGGTATTTTTCTTAGTCTTTTAATTATGATATTTTTAATTACTTTATTTATTTTTAATAGCTATAATTACTTTTTATCTATTTATGTTTTGATACCTTAATTTTAATTGCTTAATTTCTTGACTCTCAAAATTGATTTTATTTCATGCATCTTTCAGTTGTTTTATTTTTCTCTAGGGTTCCTTAATTTATAATTGATTACTTTGCTTTATTTTAAAAAGTAAATCTTTTATTATAAGTTTAGATCATTTATAAAGTCATTATACAACATTATTTTGAAGAAAAAAAAACTGATTATTTTGACGGTTTTCTTGCAGTTTTCAGATAAAACAGAAAACTTATTCTAAATACGTTATTGTATTCATTTAAAAAAGAAAATCAATATATCTATTTGAAAAAGAAAGCAGTTTTTATCATCAATAGATTTGAAAGAGTTGCAATGGAAAATAGAGAAACTAAAGCACCAAGTTGTTAACATTTTAGTTAACGAAAATTTTAACTATCAAATAAATTATAGGAGAGCAGTTAATCTAATTAAAACAAATAATTTACAAACTAATGGTACAATTAATGTAGACAGAAAAGTAATTGGTATTTTTGAGAAGAAGAAAAAATCCAATTTCAAACTATAAAAAAATCTTGCATTTATCGATTACGACGAAGTTTCCACGTTAAGTACGACGGGAAAAACAACATACGGTTATGTACTTTATCAAGTGAGCCAATTTTGGCGGTGAATCGTATATTGGGTGGAAAATAAAAGTGACAACCCTACTTCTCTTTCCACTTACGTTTCAAGTTGAGCAGCAATTAAGGAAAATAATCAGTTTCTCTTGATGCTGTTGTCTACAGTTTTTATATCCTTTCTTTTCTAAATTTCTCCCTCGTTTTTCCCTTTTTTTTGTGTGTGTCTTTTGGTGAACTTTCATTGGTTAAATTGCTTTCGTTATTTTTGTAGTAAATTTTCTTTCAGATACAGACAGAGTTAGTCTTACATTTATTTTTCTATTTACTTATTTACTATTTTTCACTTAAGATAATTTAATATACTTGGTATAGATATCTTGCATTGGGTGAAACTCGTAGACTTGTGATGATAATGTTATAGAAACTTTTCTGACAAAAATAAACTTTATCTAAATTTTGTGATTTTTTTTATTATTATTATAAAAGCTGTGCTCTCAGTAATGAAAACATTAAAAAAATATATAGATTTGCGTATAACCAAATGTCTCATTAATTTTAAAAATCATATTTTTACATTAAACATTACTAGTAATATTATAAATATTTGTACTAATATAATTCAAAATTTTTGCTTAGGAAAAATCAATATTGCTGTTATATTTTTATTTTAAGAAAGAATTATTTTTCTTATTTTTAATTTTAAAAAAATATATAAGTCGCGAAAAATTATGAATTATTATTAATTCAAAACGGAAAAATAAATAAATAAATATACCTAAGTAAATAAATAAATAGCGCGCGGAAAAATGTATAGATTTATTAACATTATGCAGAAACTAACTAAAATCCATTTTATTTCAAACAACATCCATAGATTTAAATTTGTAATTTTAATTTAGTAATTGCAGAAAAGTTTAAAGCATAAAGATTTTCTTGGTGCAATTCATGACGTTACAATAATACAGTTTTTTTAAACTTTATTACCAACATATGCACCAAATAAAAGGAGATATTTATTACTGCAAATAATAACAATTGAGCAATATAGGTGAAATATATAACTTTTTTTTCTCATTGTAGTCAAACAATGTCTTTGATAAATTATAAACATTATAACATGAACCTATAATAGTTATAATATCTTTATCGCAGTTTTTAATATCTTATCAATCAGTAGTTTCTAATGTGCAAAAATATTTTTATTTTAGTTATAAAATAAAAACCATAATTTTCCCAGAAAATTTTTTATTCCTTTCGCAATTTACACAACGTTTAATTTCTTATAACATACTATTATTAACTGCCAATTAAAAAGAGTTATCACTAGCTTTTTTAAAACAAAATTTAACTGTACTCAATTTAATGGAGTATCATAATTTTAAAAACAATAAATATTTATGAAATGTTTATTACAAAAAAAGAATAATACAGTTCATGTAAAGATAAAGATAATAATAAAATTGAAAGCGAATAATTAAGTAGAGATAATAATATAGTCAAAATAAAAGTCATAATAATAAGAAAATGATAATGTCATGAAAAATAATAAAGTTCATGTAAATAAAAGAGGAAAAAAAACTAGAGTATGTAATGATTTTAGTCCTGATAAAAAAAAAACTATCAACATCAAGTTTAATGGAGTTAATTTCATAAATAGCTATATACTGTAAAATATTCCGGGTCAAATTACGGTATAAATGCCGGTACTTTGGGTGCATCATCCGTAAAATCCACTTAACCGTAAAAACTATTTAACAGTAAATTAATAAAATATTTTACCGTAAATTTTACAGTAATATTTATTTAGAGTGATTCAGTGGTTTCATGCTAATTATTATTGTAAAGATTACGGTAAATCAGATATTTCTCTGCGAAACGTGTTCCAATAAAAATGGATTTTACGGTAAAATGTATCGACACCCTGAGTGCCGTAACTTGATCCGGAATTTTTTACAGTTTAGATTACATGTTTGAATCTTAATTTTGGTATTTTAATCTCCAATATTGAAATCATTTTTTAGTTAATAACTTTTTAATCCATCGTGAATTTATTTCAAGAAATGTAAACTAAAAAAAGAAAAACAAAAAGGAATGGACAAACATTTTTTTTTCGGTAATGATTTTAACTCATAATATGTAATCAAATAATGAGATTACAAATAAAACAGAGGGGAAAATAAAACCGTAACACAAAATTGAAGCTAAGAGGTATTTCCAAATCCCCTACTCCACAAAATCCTTTCATGATCAAACCACACTAACAAGATACATACTATCATTTTTTTTTTTTAACCAAAGACAAGCCCTCCTTAAAATACATTTTCTTCCTCATGATTCTCTCGAAAACTATAAGACAAAAAGGGTTCATATACCCCTTCTAACATTCCTCACGATCTTATAGGACATATGTCTCATAAATGTGACAACCCCAATAGTTCATGGCACTATTTGAACCATTATACCTATATATACTTTTGAACTTTTTTTTATTTTTACTTCATACCTAACATTCCATACAGTATCTCATTTTATTCTTAGAGCCATATCTCACGAATAAACGATATAAAGATATATAAGGAATTATATATATATATATATATATATATATATATATATATATATATATATATATATATATATATATATATATATATATTAAAAAAAGTACATTAGGCATGAAAAAGAGAGATAAGAATGGAAGGGGGGTGTAGGAAATTTTTATTTTGAAGAATGAAGGCTGTCAGTGCAAACTGGAATGGGAAAAAAAGATAGTAAAAAAAAGGGGGATGCTGGTAGTAGAGGTAAAAGCGTGTTTGTTGTATGTAATCTATGATCTATTGCTTGGACTATGGTGATGGCTCATTTTTCATAAGGTTTCTTTTTATTTTTTTTATCGTTTTCTTATTTCATTTATCGTTAGATATGAAATGTATATATCTATATTTGAGTTTCCTTTTTGGATACGTTCGTGAAAAAGTAGAAATAAAAAAGTTTTTGCTTTCCTTTTCTTACGGTCGAAATTTGATGTATGAAGCAGAGCTGAATGGGATGAAGAAAAAAAAGTGTATATTTGATTGTTTCGTTAATGCTGTGAGCGTTTCAATTGGAATTCATTTACATAAATTGTTTTTTTGAAATAGAAATTTATCTTTGTGTTATTTAGAGAAGATTACTTCATTCTTTTGTAAACTGGTTGATATCGAAAAATTGTAGGAGTGTTTCATACTAATGACGTAATTAAATGAGCCTTATGCATTTATATAATAAATATCTATAATTGCATTTTAAATCGACAAAATTTACTGTCGGAATTTCGCCTGCTGCTTGTCGCAATTTTTAAATTTTATTTGAATGGAGTGGATTTCAGATTCTAAATTGTATATGTAAGAAGAAGAAAAATTCTTGTATCTCTTCTATCTTTAGTTTTTAACAATATAGATATATTTCTATAGGTATAAACACTTTTAGAAATAAAAATTATAAAATATGTAAAATAAGATTATGGAAACAAAAAAACTAAAGGGCAAAACGTTCTAACATGTTGTCCATCAACGTAGACAATATAGATAAGTAGATTGCCTACTTCCAAAAAGTTTAAATGGAAAACAACGCTAAAATTACAATAAGTATCTCATTTAAATCGCAATATAAACTAGAGTAAAACAAAAAGACGCAACTATTTTTACAAAAAAAATTAGTTAAAGAAAAATTGCTAATACTAATGATTTCACACATGTCTAAAAATACTAAGCATTTTCACATTATATCCATAATGCATGATAAAAAGGCATGATTTTACACTTTAATAGAAGGATATAATTGATATTGCCTATATTTTTATGCTCCAAAAATTATCAGCAGTAATTGTTAAGACAAATTAAATTAACTGCATCATTATGATCACAATATCAGTTCTAAAGACCAGTCGTTTTCATTATATACCAATCATTTTCATACATAATATCGAAAATATTAAGCATTGCGAAAAATAAATAAATTAATTAATTAAATAAAACAAAACTAAGCAAAAGACTGAATTCTATGATGACACCTACTTTTGGGGTTCGTTGGGGTCCCTCTTCTTCTTTTTCTTCTGTACTTTGGGTTTCTTGATGGGTTTCCCTACACTTGGGGGCCTTTCAACTGGTTCTGGTGAAGGCCGTTTCATTCCACACATCAACTGTTAGAATAAAAAATGGAAAGAAATTCTTTAATGATCAAAACATATACAGTTCAATAATTTTAAACCCCTATTTTTTAAATCGCTTCTTTTTTACATGATTAAAAACAGTACAATATGATTATAAGAGTAGTACAATATGATTAGAAGAATTAGACATTCATGCAAATAATTATCAGGGTACGTAGCCAGATTTTTCAACAAAAAATAAGCACCTTTTAAGTACTTTTTAAGCACTCAAAAATATTTTTCATCACTTTCAAAAAAAAAAAATCATAGTTAGGATCTGTACAGCAATAAAAATTATTTTTGTCTATCGTTTAAAGCTTTTAATTTATAAACATAGAATCAAAAAAATAAAAAAACATTTTCAATAATTTCACATAATCATGATAAAATAACTAGTTTCTGATAAATATTGCAGAGAAAATAGTAAATAGAAATTAGTTTTTTTTTTTTCGTAAATTAGAACGACAATCGAAGCGGCAAAGAAAACTTTCATTTTAAAAGATAGAAAATTAAGCACTTTTTATAAACCCCGAATAAAAAAAAGCACCATTAAGGGCTTTTTAAAAACATAAATCAAAAATAAGCACCTTTAAGCACTTTTTAAAAACGCTACGCACCCTGATTATGTTTTAAATATATATATTTTTCAGACTAAAATTGTCAAATTAATCATTACTTTTTCTTTACACCATAAAAAAGAGATTTTTTTTTAAAATTAATTTTTAGGCAAAAATAGGTTTTGAAAATTTATACAAGGATATGCATTGTTACTTTTACACAAAAAGAATTTAAAGCAATATAATTCTAAATAAAATTGGTGTACACTTTCAGTTTAGAATAAACCATATTATTCCCGTTTCAATTATAAAATCTAACATGAACAAATCGAATTTAATTTCTAACAATCAGAAAATTTCTATTTGAAACACAATCTAACTTAAAAGTATAAATAAATTTTAAAAAAATAAAAACATCTTAATTTTTGAGCATGCCTTGTTATAAAAAGAACAACAAATAAAAGATATGAATTAAAATTTCTTGAATAACAAAGCATAACAAAACCAATTTTATTTTCTCCACTTTTGAAATATACTTTTCGAATATAATTTTATCCTTTCGTTCAGAAAAAGTTTCTATTAATAACAATGGAAATACAATATTTTAATTTTAGAAATCTCGGAAAGGACTTCGCAGATTACTATTTACCCTATAGGTCAAATTATCTGATGACAAACTTCATAAAATGTTATTTTTTTTACTAATTTAGTAAGTGGTTAGTAAAATATTTTCCTTTCAATTATTCAAACACTACTGGAATAAGTGAAAATATTTAAAGTTTTTATAAGTTGAATTAAATGATAAAAACAGTTTCAGTTTAATATAATTATAAAAATGTATTCAAGTTTCATAAATAAGAAAAATAATGAAATAAATACTAAAAATAAAAATCAATCTCAGTTGAAAACAACAATAATTCTCCCTAAATAAGTTAACTTCTATAAAAGAAAATTGAATACTTTTAAGAAAAAGGACTAAGTTTTAAGTTGCTCGTTTAAATCATAGATGGCAGCACAACAATGTAGAATGATAAATCCTTTTCTTCGCGGATAACTGATGCAGCTGAGGATCTTATTAAGAGTTGATGTTCTCAATCAAATAGATACTATTACAAAAAGATTAGATACAGTGTTTCAGGTGGAACAAATTCAACACGGAAAAAAAAGCGAAAGAGACCAAAGAAGAAAAAAAAAAATTCCTCTGTCTAAAATCTGAATTTTTAACTTATTTTAAAATTTAGTTGACTAACTTCTCAACCTCTGAAAAACTAGGTATTCTTATTATATTTCTGACAAACGGATTAAAGTAATTTTGAATGATTTTCTAATTCTTAAGTTAAGGTATTCTTTAGTTAGAAAAATTTCCATTTATTTAAATTTTTAAATGACTCTACTGATATTTGAAAGTTTTAGTTTCTTAAAAAAATAAACGTTATATATATTGCAGATTTGTTGAAAAAATAACTATTTGAAATCCACTGCAAGATTATAAGAAAAAAAATTTAATATTTCTAAGACAATAACACTTTGCAAAACAAATTTTAGAGCTAACAGAGTATTTTAAGTCATTTATCGAATTAACTAACATTAAGTAATTATCACATTTGGAAAAACATATCGAGATACAAAAACTATTAGTAAAAAAAAAAACTACAATAAAGCAATTTGAATGAAAAATCAAAGTTAATTAAATGTAAATGAGAACTTTTCTTTCTCAGGTAAATAAAAAGTAATCGCCATATAAAATGTTTTATGACTAAACTCTTTTTTACGACCATGCAATCACATTAACGTCATGGTAAATACATTTCTTGATCACCATCATTATGTTTTTATTGATTTGTTATACTAATTTCTTCTGAAAAATCTAGATCAAAAAAACGACAGCTGATATTTCATAACTATTTCTCACACTCAGTTTTCGAAATAAAATCCTTCAGTTTTAATTTCGTACACTAAAACGTTTTTATTGAGAACTAATTGCTAAATAAACACCACAAACAATTCCCTTAGTTGAAAATTATCTGCTCATAAAAAGGAATTTTTTTTATACGAAAACAAAAGAGAACTAAATAATTATTTCATTGTTATTGAGAAAAATAATTATGTCATAAAATACAACACTTATAGACCAAGGCCACTATTTATTGCGAAAAGTTTTTAACTTCTTTTCAATTCTTAGGTAAGGTCTAAAGCTGGCTCAATTTCAGAACTATTTCGGGGAGGAAAATAGATTTTGGTGAAATCCGTTTGTATTTCGCAGCTATCGATCATATCAGTGAGTTGAAGCCGGCATCTGTTGCAGAGCCGATAACGATTTTAAGCGTTTTGTTTGATATGATGTATCAAATCGATTTTAAAATTGCGTTTCGGAAATTATCGTAATTCTGTTACGACGGTATCCTTAGCTGGAGATAAAAAGATTTTTATGCAGTTGGATATTGTAATTAAAATATGAAGTAAATTTCACTTGACACAGATTGAAGATAAATACTTTATGTTTTTATATTTATGGATGTAAAATTATATTTTTCTTATTTTAAAATAAAAATAGATTTTAAAAATTAATTGCAGCGTTTGCTCTTTAATTTTTTTGTGAGGGAAAAAAATGCATATTACCGGTATTAAGAAAAAGAATTCTGTACGAATATATTTAGGAAATAGAAAAATTATTTTATAAGTTTTGAGTTCAGCTCAGTATCAATATTTGTAGTATGTTTGCCTTTTCACCTAAGATGGATTCTCCATCTTGAATTTATTTACAGGGAAAGAATCACAAGCTTAAACATTGTTAGGTATTGCTTTGATGTAATTTTCACTCTAAATCCGTTGGAATAAAACTCAGATTCTAGATTAAATGAGACCAAAACCAAATTGTATGACATTCCTACTTTTGTGCAGGATAGAAAATAGTGGTGAAATCGAACAGCTTGGAACAATAATCAAGCAATTATCGTTTAATTTTATTTTATTTTTTTGAACAGCTTACATAGTTTTGAACTTACAACTATCGATGTTCAATTCCGTAGCCATCTGATTTTTAATCAAACTCATCGTGCATTGTTCAAACCTATGATGCTTTTGGTGGAACTAACTCTACATAGCGAAGAAGATCACGAAAATCTCCCTTGGTAAGCCTCGTGGTAAGAAATTTAGCTAACCCATGATCCGTTTACCCCCCCAGGATATTTTACGTCAGTATTGTAATGGGTTCGATTCGGGAACAGAATTTTATCAGCAAAACATCACAGGAATTCAAACCTGGATTTAGTTTCGAGCGCCCGTATCCCGTGAGTCACCCCTTCTCCAAAAGCTACTTGTTGTAAAATCGGTGTTGAGCAACAGACCCGATTCTGAGTTTACGACTATCAATTTTCAACTCCGTAGCCTTTTGAGCCTAACCCAGAAGATAAGAGAACTCCTGGATCAAGCATTGAAACAAACTAGTCTTCGTGGAGAACTTTTTGATGGAACTAACCCGAATTTGCGTTAAACGGCTAGAAAGACGGCAAAGTGATTCTAACCCATAATTCGTCTACCACTGAGGATGTTTTACATCAGCACTGTAGTCGGTGCGAACCGGGAGCAGAATTCCTATCAACTAGCCAATTATTGGAATTCGAACTTGGGTCACCTCATTGGGAGGCGAATGCTCTATTCCTTGAGCAATCCAATACCTTCGAGAAGTAAGAAAATCCTCGCACGGGTTACATTAACGAGAAATCCAATCCCTTAGTAGTTCGAAAGTTGTGACATCTTTATTATTTTTCACTCACTGCGCAGTTTATGCTTGTTAAGCCTGACTACAAAATTCTTCCGTGCAGAGGCCTTCTCTCCTCTACAAGGTGGCTCCCAACAACACCCATTGTAAATATTATGTCTATTTTAAAGAAGCAATTTAGGCTCTGTTTATGATTTTTTTTTAAACTTTCATTCCTAATTTTGATTGATTCAAGCATAATAACTACTTACTTGAGACAAATGTCCGCTATCATCGCTATCCTCACTAGTTTCAAGACCGGGAGATGTGTGATTAGAGCCGGGTGGTGATGATCCCACTGACCCGGGCCTCTGATGTCTAGGTCCTCCAAGCTGCAGAGCCAGCATAGGTGAAGGCGGTAGAAGTTGCTGGTGATGATGCTGTGGGTGCACAGATGGATGGTGTGGGTGAATGCCCATGTTGTGGTGTTGAGGAACTTGGTGGAGATGTTGCTGTTGTTGGTGTTGCGCGTGCTCCATGTGGAGATGTGACTGTGGCATTGGCCCATTAGGGTAACTTGTAGGAATTGCATATTGTTGGACACTGCGAAAAAATATTTCCTTGTTTTATTATGCGAGTATTAAAGTAAGAAAAGTTATAATTTTATGATATTATAATTGCAATATATATTCTCATATCGAGTAGTTATAATTGTTATATCGAGATTATTTACACATTTAAAACAGGATTAAAAGCATCACTTTCTTATTTTGATTGCCAGATGAAACTGAAAACTATTTTTAATAATAATCGCCTAACTATTTTTAATAATAAACTATTTTTAAAATAACTATTTTTAATAATAAATTTTTTTCACTTTCACCCGAAAATCAAACTTATTCTATGCTTGGCTGCGTTTTTCAAGGCTCTGTCGCTAAGGAAAATAAAAAAAGCCACAGTTTAAATGCCTTACACTCGAAGAGCAAAGCGATAATTTTAAGCTATATATATTATGTTGCCGTGAAGAATTATCTGGGCTTTAAAACTGACAAATAAATTAAATATTTTAAAAGTTATTAAACTTTTTAATAAATCGCCAATTTGGCGATATTTTTCCACAAGTGAAAATTATCAAAATCGCTGCCTTATTCTCAGTTTCAGTAAATTTTTATGAGCCCAGATAATGCAGCACTGGCGTAAGTTTTTAAATATTAAAATATTAGACGACACACGCTTTTAATTTTCACAAAACTGTGACTTTTCTTCATACTGACGTTTCGAGCCATTTTCAAAATAAGCATAGACAGTGTAGGCTTTAGACGGTCTAAACTTGACCTAATAGTTATGAGTAACTGTTGCAAACTCACATCAGTTATGAAAATAGTATATTATTCGTGAAAAAGCATTTCACATGTCAAGGAAGCCTTTGAAAAACAGACTTAACCTTTTGAAAATGATTCTGGGCACTTATAGACTACTTACTGAAATTGCACAGATTGTTGTGGAATCATGTTGCCAGGAGCTATCTGCAACATATACATATCACCGGGATGAGGATTGCCATAATGCTGTTGTTGTTGTTGCTGCTGCTGTTGCTGTTGTTGAAGCATGTGGGGCGAATGATGGTGTTGGTGCTGATGATGTGGAGAACCAGAAAAAGAAGTCATCATTGTCGGTGGTGAAGGTGCCGTCGTGACAGTTGTCATAATTGCACCTATCCTTTCCATTCCACTTCCAGATTGACTACAAGGGCTAGGAGACATTTGGGGAGGAGGAGACATGATGTGCTGTTGCTGGTTATTGTTGGGAGACTGTTGGGGTTGTGTCGATTGTTCTTGATGGCTCAGCGGCTATTAAGGAATAAAAATAAATTATGACTAATTTGTGTAGAAATATAATGTTACAACGCTAATTGATATGTTTTAATGCAATTATTTTCAGATCTCTAAAAGGATGCCAGCATTTTAAGACTTAGCGGTATTTAATTATAATTAATGACGATTAAAGTTATTGAGAGATGCATGGAAAACTTAGTAAAAACCCTGTAAAAAGATATGATAAGACAAAATGACTACTTGAAAGTTTAAAAGCATCATGACATCTTTTCAGCACCTTTTATTAATAATTTTTTTCGGATAATTATGACGTAAAATACGAAAATGTTTTTAGTCTCACATATTGTTTTTTATTTAACCCCAAACATTTATATTGGAAGATAATTCAGACTGAAACAAGATTTTCAGATGAATCGAAAGAAATAAGGCAATTTTTTTTATTTTATTTATTTTTAGATTTCATGATTATTTTTACCACATTAAATCGCTTTTCAATTAATTCAAAATTCATTAACTTTTCAAATATTAAAACGTTTTTTTCCAAGTATAACCCTGCTACTGATCGAATTAATCGAATTTAGATTAAATTTAAATAAGAGTTTCGATTCAAGTAAAGTGTTTACTCAAAACAACTTAAAATACCGATTGAGTTTTAACTTTAAAATAAACCTAACATTGCATTAATGCAATTCTCAGTTACTTAATAAATAATTTAATAAGATTTTACATCGCTTTGAACTATTATCTATATACTAATATACTATATATAGCAACACTACTGCTAATTAAAATCAAATTATTGTACTATTAATATTGAAATTTTAATGTGTAAGCTAAAAACTTACTATAAAATCGTTGATATATAAATGCGATAGATAATGTTAAATTTTGTTTCTTTTCTAAAGATAGCATTATAAGAAAATTAAACGACGCAAACACACAAATTAGCAATAGTGTTAAATCTTTAAATAAAATATCCTATGAAGTGTCGTGCAAGTGTTTCAGATTAATGTATGCTTGAAAAAGCGTTCGAATTAAAGGAATAAAATGTACCTGTGTAGAGCCATATACATCACTAGAATTAGTATCACTGCTTGGTGTTGTGGGGGGTAGATTAATTGGTGGAATGTCAAATTCTTCGTCACCAAAACTTGGCGTATGGAATGTCTACAAAAAACAAATTTAGAGTTTAGGTTAGCGAGAAGTTTATAACAGTAAACTTAGATTAACAATATTTTTGAATAAAATTTCATTTCAGAATAAAAACAAGTGATGTCGATTTATATGGAATCCGGATAAATTACCGCTAATAGTTCACCATTGGGCATCTCAATATTGGAGGTATTAATTTTCAAAATTACTTAAAATTAATTATATTATTAGTTAAACTACTACAGTCAACTCCAAAAGAGAAGCACTGCGATTAGCTTTTGATCTAATATTTCTATTTCTGGAACAAAATTGCGGCATCTTGGTCAGGAAGGTACTCTAAAGAAATGTAAATTAATAAAAAAACATACTTTCCATGAGTATACTATTTTTTACGTGTTCATATTCTTAACCCTCAAAGCAAATAGGAAACACAATCTAAAACATTTTTGCCATATATTTGGAATAAGTTGCGCCAATTTAAAAAAAAAAAAATTCTGCAGAATGCAATAAGTATTAATTCTTACTTTTTAAACTTTTATTTGCAATTTTCTCGAATCATTTTTCTTTCCTTCTTTTTTGCTTTACTAATCAACTTTATATTCAAACAAATTAATTTTGAAAAAAGATATTGAATTGTTTCTGATAGTAATAAAATTAATAAAAAAGCTTATTTTAAATAAAAATAACACTTTATTATGTAAATAAAATTTTAATGTAATTTTTTCGAGCCGTTCAACTAGTACAAACTGGTAACCATGGTGTCCAACCAGAATGCATGTACTTTCTCCCATTGTGTCAAAACTTTTCGGGGTCTAATTTACTTCGTTTACACCAAGTGCAATTTATTACGATAAATTATAGCGATAATGCTAAACAGTATTTCAACTAATTGTCGTCTACTACGAAGGCAAATAAACTTTCCAGTCAAGCCGAGCAATGATATCATCGTGTATGTTTCTAGTGAGCGAAATTAACTTTTAGTTACAAGAAAGAAAATTTTTGGAACCTTTTCTTGTTTACTTTACTTGGTTTTTTGGAACCTTTTCATGTCTTAATGCTACTTAATCAAATTGTTCTCAATCTTTACAAAAAAAAACTTTTATATATATACAACTATTTAAACGGCATAATTATTAATAAAAGAACGATGACAATAAGTTTGATCAAAAAAATTTTAATAAATAAAAATAACAAAAATAAACAATTTTTAAAAAATTAATAAAATAAAAGAGTTAAGTATTGATGTGATATCTAAGTGTAAATGGTTATGTAGCAAATTTTTAGCATAAAAATCTAGAAGAGTATATATTTACAACCTTAAAATTTTTGATTAATTTACTTCTGTTAAATGGTAAAACCAGAGGTGGTTTAGTCACAGGTATAAAGTGTAGATAAGCTGGCCATTAAATACCATTCAATCAATGAAGTCGGTAATACTTTAGTCTGATTTCTTTACAAATAACGAGTTTGTGGTTGTATGACGTAGGCGACGCTACACCACCGCCGTGGCTTAGCCACAGGTGCCCACTGTGTAATGATAAGAGAGTAGCAATTCCGGCACTTCTGAGGATAATGGGAAAAAGTGCCCACCATTAAAAAAATTGTTTATAAATATAAATGCCGTGATTCAACACTCTAAAAAATAAAATGTTCGCGACTACTAACTGATAGTTTAAGCTGAACAAAGTGTTTTGCATTGCACAATGGCAGCCAAAATGCTAAACAATACATATCCTAAGCTAAAGACAAACTGAATTCAACCTAACATATATTTTTTACATCATAACTTCATCACATAGTTTTTTTTTTGGGGGTATTATAACCAGAAATAATGAAATTGACATTGATATTGCAGACAACAATTAATAATAAGAAAGAAATTTAAACCCAATTTATAGTATAATACTAAAACGCCCAAAATTGATAATAATTTAGTGATATATTAAAACCCGTTTTCAAATTTAAATTGAGTAAGAATAATACAATATACAACAAAATAAAATTTAATACATAATTGAGTAATATTGCATCATTAACTCATATCATTTAGAAAATACCCAAAATTCGTGACTAGCAGTTGTTAATTATTCCAAATAACCGGTATGTTTCACATTCATTAAGCGTCTAAGTGTTACTTTTTTTAAAAAAGAACAATAAATCTTATGTATAAAATAGCCCTTTAATGAATAATAATAGAATCAATAAGTTAAATTTTAAATAATAGATCGTTTTTAACCAGGAAAAAACGTAAGAAACAATGATATGTCCTTGTTGGAGTATCGTAAAACTTCTTGAAGGTTCAAGACAAGCAACGAGGCCAAACGAAGGTCAGGAGCAATTAATATCGTTTACAAGAAGTGTGTATTTATGATCACGCCATCTATCTACACACGAGAGAAAAAACAATTTCCAAGAATAAACCGATATCTTTGTATCAGATTTGTAGCCTGAAACGAAAGAACAAAGTATTCTTTTCCAGAAAATAAACAGATCGCGTTGTTAAATCAAAAAAACCTTTTTTATGATAGTTCCTCCAAGAAAATAGCAGTTCCTCCATGTTTGATCTTGTTGCAATAACGTTGAAACATTGTTTAAGTCTATTTGGTACAATAACTGAGTTTAATTATCTTTTTTCTTTAGCTCCCCTAGGATAGTGCTTATGAAACTATCTATTGTATTATTTTATGAGTAATTCGCGTGATTCGGCTCGATTTTAAGGTTTAGTTAGACTAAGGGTGGAGTTGTGAAACCTATCAATATAGACCGAGGCCACTTATGTTTGTTATTACATAATTTAAATTATAACTTATAAAAAAAAAAGGAATCCTGTAATCTTTTGATATGTATCACCACATTAAGAAAATTTTTATTTTTTACTCTTCTTTGCTTTTTTAATTATATAAACTTTTAATAAAAAATGTGAAGTAATCGGTTCAAAATTACACGACAAATAAAAATAGTTATTCTAAGTAAAACATAGTAATTTTAAATAGATATTCTTTCGGAATTTTAAATCGATTCCGAGTTGTGAATTCCGTCCGAAGAATTACAATGACTATCATAATACAAGCAGTTTGCGGATACATTGATAAATATTTGATTTCTGAAGAAAAAAACTTTCAATAACTTTTTCATTGGGAGATAACTTTTATAATTGAGAGAAAAGTATTTTAGATTCACATAATACATTTTAAAAAGTTAGTAAAGATAATAAGAATAATAATTAATGTTTAGAATTTTCGATATATTTCTGACTAATCTCTTAGTACCGTGGAATTAAGAGATTAATCAGCATGCTATTAAAGATGCAACTACATCATTAAAGTTGAAACTAGATTTATTCGAAGGATTTAAATTCATAAAGTCATTATGATTTTAGAGAAAGTGCGTTTCTGTAACTAAATTTGTAACATAATTGATATTTAGACAAATTATCGATTATATATGTTAGATAGGCATCACGAATCTGTAAGGGAAATGAATGTGAACTACAATTAAATTTATGATAATGCACCGTCACATAACTAGGGAACAGGAAAATTGTAACAAACTTTAAATGATATAATTGATTATTGTAAATTGTAAAAAAAAAAAAAAAAAAAAAAAAAAAAAACGGAAAATTCATGTCAGCAAAGTTGCCAGAGATAATCCTTATGCTAAGGAAGAAAAAAAAATATGTTGACGGAAATTGTCTGTAGCAAAACACTACGGAAAATATTTGTACACAATCGGATATTTTCCGTAGATCAGGCTTCAGTAGAGAAACTCGCCTAGATGGAAGCTGCATATCCTCTGGTTTGCATAGCGAAACAGATTTCGAAAATATTGATTAGTTTTTTAATTATTTCATTTTCTGCTCGGTTTTCAAGGTATCGAAAACCATCTTGTTTGAACAAATCGTCGTAGAATTTTTATTACTTTTTATCGCTAAATCGGGATTCGAACACAAGACCTTCCAGGCTAACTCCTTCACCAACATTTAAGCTGTTTGGCATCTGTTTCAACGGATCAAATTATTTGTAGCCGCTTTGATCTCCAATGTTTTTCATGTTCAAAACTGGAAAAAAAATCTGTACCCAACAGATACAATCTGTATCAATTGTTACAGATTTCATTTTTTAACATAAAAAATGTAGATTGCGATGTAGTTTAATTTGTTGCAGTTGCATTTGAGCCAGCGACACATTGTCCAAATAAAGATCTTCCAACAACTAACAACGTGTTGATATTGGTACAAAAGAAATTTTAATTTTGCAAATAAATAAATAAACACAATTACTCTAATGTAATATAATGGGTCTAATTTTTATACGTGATAAAAATCAAGTAAATATTACTAAAACTTCAAACGAAGAAGATTCCCAGTATGTATGGGAAATAGATGGTATCGCCAAACAAATACACGAAGTACGCTGTTTTCCTCTGCCGTAATAGTTTTATTATTTATTGCAGTAATAAACAATCGTTCATCAATGGGTAAAATTGAAGAACAATGCTCTGCTAATTTAAGCAAATATGGAAGCGATTTAAAATACTTTATATAGTAGATTAAAAACGATAGGAGAAATACATCCAACAATTTATTGAATTGAGAAGCAAGCAGGGTAAAAACGTAGATCGTGACTGGCATAATACTGTAAGCGTGATCAAGACAATGTATTTATCTTCACTTTTCTACTGGTAAAAAAAAAAGTAGTTTTCTTAGTTTCGGGCATCGTATATCAAAAGAAGGAATATTAAAGTAAGATCATTATCTGGCAAATAGATTATTAGATTGGCGATAATTTTGGCAAATGCCAGGTATATAAGTTGTTACAGATTTTTGTGAAAACAATCGACAGAGTATTGTGGGATAAATTTTGAGAATTCTTTAGTCCTCTTTTAATGTTTGGAGGTTCTGTATTCAAACGAAATAACGCATTTTTGTAATTAGGATCATTTGTAATTAGGAACTGTTAGGATCTGTTACACTGTTAGAATTTTCATTCCAAAACTACTATAAAATAACCGGCATCAGTATATCTATCTAATTAACAGTAAAATTCAGGATAAAGAGAACATTTTTTACCTTTACAGTTTTGGAACAGTTTACAACTAGTATGGTTAAAAAACTATGGATACAAAACTATACGGGTTTTTTGAACAATTTACAACTAGCACGGTTTCTAAAACCGTAAAAAAAAGAAATTTAACTGGGCATTGGAGCTATGCTTTTGATTAGGTAATGAGCATTGGAGTTAGAGTGTAGTTGAGCTGTGTTTTGTAGAACGAATCGAGGAGTTTAATTTAATAATTTAATCTGGTTGTTTCTTCTATGTATGAGATAATCTACAAAACTTAAAAATAGGGAGAACAGTAACAGAAAAAAAACAGAGCAATATTTTTATGGCATTCTGCATAATTTTTTATTTTTATTTTTGTTTTGTTTCGAGAATTAGCCTTTTTTTACTTAATTTATACTTAAACATTCGAAGGGGTTTTTTAATTTTTGAGGTGAAATTACGAAAAAATGTTGGTAACAATTTTGTGAGCAAAAGTATTTATAGAATTCATTTATTCTTTTTAAAAATTATACTTTCTGACTATATAGTTGAACAAATGAAACTTCAAGCAAATAACATTTAATAAATTTAATTATTAGGCAAAATCATTAGATAAATTAAACAAAATTAAATTACAGCAGAATTGTGATAGACATTTAAAACAAAATTACATGAATCAGTAAAGCGAAATTATTATCAAGCTATCTAGAAAAAAAATATTAAATTAACAATAGCATTTGTTAATTTCTTGCGTTAAAATTTGTTTCAGATTATTGTAAAGGTAACAGGATGAACTTTTCGGAAAGAATTTTGTGGGATAAATTCCCAACATTCTTCGATATTTTCTTTTTTAAAATATACACCGGTTTCGTGTTCTAATTCTAAAATGAAATTCCTCTAGCTTCAAAGGTGTTTTATACGGCTAACATCATTGTATAAAGTGACTTAGAGATTTATTACACTTCCTTACTAAAGTTTAGAATAAATTCTTCTTCCAAAGCCTTAAATGTTGAGCTTTCAAAAGGTATACAAAAATAACTCTAAATAAAAATGTTAACTTTCAGTTTAAATCTTTGCAATGAAGTTTTCGAAAACTTTCAAAATTATGGGTAAAAATATATTATATAAACCGTTACATGTAAGATACATTATAAAACTTAGTTCGTAATTATAATATAAAAATATATATCTGTTCAGTAGTGAAATGTTCAATTTCTTGTTCAATAATGAAGAAAAAAATAACCTAAATTATTTTCTTAGTACAAAATACATGAGTTTAAAATAAATTGTCACTTAAAATATTAATACTTTCTAATAAGTTTATCAATTATTAACTTTTTGACATTTAAGTCATAAATGAGTTTTGGTAAATTTATCAGAAAAAGGTAAAATATTATCTATATTTTCATCTTGGCTTATCAGGTAAAATTTAAAATCATTTTGTTATTCAAAACATTATCATTTTCTGGTAAGTTAATCAGGTAAAATATTTTTACCATTAAAAACATAATTAATATTTTCTGGAAAATTTATCAGGTAAAGTCTTTTTTTGTCATTAAAAGCATCATTATATTTAAATAATCATATATCGGTTTTAAAAAAATCAATTTATTGTACGTCCAAATGTGAAAAAATAAATTACAAAATAAATTAGCGTTAAAACAAAATTCATGAATTTTTTTTAAAAAATATGCTGTATATGTAATAGTTTTTGATGTTTTACATGCAATTTTGAGCTTTTCACTATACTCAATAATGAGCTTTATTTCTTTAAGAGCTAATATGACACATTTTGCTTGTTCTTTAAACCCCATTCTTTTACAGCGATTCGCATTGTATGCTATATTCATTTTTATTTACGCATTTAAAGCTAGGTCCGTTTTATTAACAACGCTTTATGAGCCATGTCCATTTTCTTAATACACATTTTGCACTATGTTCTAAACAAGAATCTAACCGACGATTTATAGCGCAACGCCTTAGAGGTCTACTTAATCTTATAAAGCTCAGTTGTTATTTCGCTAAATGACTTGCTTATAACAGCATAAAAAAGTACTGATTGTTGTTTAAATTTCATAGATATTATCTATGAAATTTAGATATTAGATATTATAGTCTCCTCTATTAATCAGTTTGATTTCTTTAAAATAAAACACGTAGTTAATTTAAAACATTAAAAGTTAAAATATTATCAGATTTTTTAGACAATAACGACACAGAACCCATCTCAACAAAATGCGCCAAATAAAACGATGCCAAACTATTTGTGGTCAGACGTCGATTAAAGAAAATGAAGCGAGCATTTAATGTAGACTTGCACAAATTACAACCTGCCGCAGCAGGTGTATTAATCATATGAACAGGATTCTCTTCACTCATATGTTATTACACAAATCCAGGTATTTATTTCAAATGCAAAACCGATAATTTAGCGGACCACGCTTTCCCCGGGCGACACCCACAGTTGATTTTAAAACGTTCCATTTTTTATTTATTGTGATCGTAATCTTTTATTTCTCATAGCAAATAAAAGTTTTTTGATGTGAGGGTGAGATTTTTAAGACTTGCCTGATAAGAAAATTACACTAAAAGTGATAAAAATAAAAAAACGCACAAAAAAAAAATTCAAAAAGAAAATAAACAGATTTTGAAATATTTTAAGGAGAGATGTTCCATTTATGATAATTCAAATTGATTATTATTATTTTTATTACTGTTATTACTGTTTCAAGTGTATTTATTGGGTTAGGTTAGAATGGAGTACAGAAAATACTATCATCTATTGTCTTAAAATTCTTAGCTCCGACTGTAGATATTGAGTCAGGTTTGTTTAAATAAAAAGTTTTCAAGTATATAAAAAATAAGCGAGTCAGTCTTCTACAAATTAATTACTTAAAATATAACTTCTAATAACTTCTTAATAAGTTCTTTAAAAACTTCGAGAAATGAGTAAGACAGTTAAACATCTTGAAATGAATTTTGATAACTTGCATAAAGACGTTGCTCAGTTTAAAATTTTGAAATGCAATTTTATATACTCTAAAAATTACCTAAATAGTTCTACAAATTGAAATAAGTTTTAATAATTACTACAAATCAGCTAGATCGGTAAAAATTTCGAAATGCATTTAAAGTAACATACAAAGAATTTAGTTAGTTAAAAATTGAAATAAGTTTTAATAACTTTTACAAATGTGTCAGAACATAATAAAAAATTTTTAATAAGACTTCTTTAGAGGAAAATGTTAAAAAAAAAATTATTTTGCTTTCATAGCATAAACTGTTTTGCCCAACTAATACCTGTTTTTAATACAGAGCAAAATAATGATAAAAAAAATTCTCAACATAATTTTTTTTATTTCAATAGATATCATTTAGGAATCACTTTTTTTACTTAAAAAATGGAAAGAAAGAAATAGAACATAAAAAAAACTAGTTTTCAGAAAAAAATTCTTTTTCTGAAGTTGTACACAAAGGAAAAAAATAAGGTCAAAAATACCAGAAAATGATAAAATATACGTGTTGTTACTCTATGAGAACGCCAAAAAAGCTCGGTAATTTTTACCAAAGTGCTTAGTTAATGATTTTGGTAAAATTAACAATAAAATATATTTTTATAGTAAATAATGGAATTTGACAAAAGTGGTAAAATTTGGACAAATTTATAATGATACCTTAAGTCATAGCATAAAAAACTAGGTAGTTGGTTAAATTTAATTTTCCGTTTTGTATTTTTATCAAATGTGTGGTTATACGAACTATAATTTTTAAAACCAATATTTCCGGTAAAACATTACCATACAAACGGAAATATTATTTGTTGAATGGTTTAAATCCCGTATATTTCCTTTTTTCTTTTTTTGTTAAAAGAATTGCATTTTTATGTCATTACCATAATGTACGCTAATTTTACCAGAATTTTATACTCTATGAAGAAATTCAACTCTTACTCTACACCACAATAGTAATGGTACAAACAGAATGGCAACACTAAATTGATGACATTTTTGAGGTGGTTTAAAGAAAGACGTAGTATACATTATTTTTGAAATTGTATGATAGAGTGGTATAAAAGAATTTTCAAAATGGTATTTTTGAATGGTAAAAATGGTATAAAACACCAAAATGAAGAAAAAAAATATAAAAAATATTTTTTTCGGAAACGTGCTAAACGTAACAAAAGCAAAAAAATTCTAAAACAATTTTAGCTAAACATCAGAAACAATTCTTTTAGAAATTTATATTATCGCTAAATCGAAGGAAAATATTTATTAATTTCAAAAATTTCATTCCGGTGTGAGAAACTATAAAACATGCCCAGTTACTCGATCCCCATTTCTGTAACTTAACGATTCTGTTTTTCGCCCTTTTGTAAAATTTAAAATATTTTTATAGGCGCATTGTTTTTTACTAAACAACACGAAACTTTTTACATTACTCAATAAATAATTAATGAATCGACTGCCTCTATTTAATATGTATTTTGAAAAATGAAAGTGCTTATTAGTCTAATTAATACCAAAGGTAACAATTTTTCAAAAAACAATCTATCATCAAAATAGTTCACATAAAGAATTTTTTAAATTACCAATTTTCTTAATTTCATTTTACGAACAGTAAAAAAAGCTTCGAATTTATACTTAATTACTTTAAAAACAACCAATAACAGCAAATTAAACCGATATTTCTTAAAAATATTTAATTAAAAGATGGAATACTAATTATAAAAATTCCATCATGAGCACTCCCTAATTATTTCATTTCAGTTAATTACCCAGAGATCCCGTCAATATTTAAAACTGAAATACATTTAGTACCTCAATTAAAACTAATCACCATAATTAATTAACGCGGGATCTCCATCGTTCGACTCATTGGACGAAATTCCAAACGAAACATTTTAATCAGCCAATTACAGCAAAAGAGAATTTATGAAGAAGAAAAAAATTTTAAATTTTCTGCGTCACCCCCTCCTCAATTTTGTCATTAAATTTATGAATCGCAATTAGACATTTGTTTCTAAAAGATTTTTATTTTTATGTAGTTAAAGAACAAGAACTGAAAAAACGAGGGTAAAATTTTATGTGAGTTTTATACGTCCTCTTCGATGATTATTAAAGACAAGAGAAATATTGTTGAGGGGAAAAAACTAAGCAGGAATGAAAATCCAATTAAGTTAAATACACGTCAATTGGCTTACATTGTTTACATCATTACGTGTTAGTGCTGCCAAAGAATAAAATACAAATAACTAACTTATTTTAAGAGATAAGAGGGAAGATGAAACGAAAGAGGGAAAAAAAAAACTTATGTTCGTCAAGCACTATGTCGTCGTAATTAATTTCTACTCTATTAGTTCATTAATAAAAGAGCTTTTCTTTGAATTCTCCAGAGAGAAGCAATTAAAAAGATCGTTTCAAACAAGGTTTGGTAATAGAGTTCAGATACTCATTTAAGAAAACACAATGCTTAAAAGTATGAAAATAAGTACATTATAATCTCTTAGATTTATATTAGATGTTGGATATTGCTTAAAGTAAATTTTTTTCCTTCCGTTATCGAAATTGATTATTGTTTTCATTTTCTCATAATACAAATAATTTATTGTTGTAACCTTTAGCTATTTAGAACATAATTATACTTCCACTGATGAAGTTTATTAAGATCTTTTCTATATTGTCTAAACGCTTACTGCAAGGGTGATTTAACTTTTGTCTCATAAAAAAATAAAAGCTATTAAGTTGATTTATTTAATTTAAATAAAGATATTGTAAGTAAATTGAGAGTAAAAGTTGCAATTATTACTTAAGTCTTAAGCAATTGCTACGTACAGTAGAGCCTTAATTATTCGAAATAATGGGGACCAATGATACTTCAGATAAGAGGTTTTTTCCTGTTAATTATTGAATTTCATCGAAAACTATGAAAATCAAGCTGAATTGCACAGATGGATTTCGATAAATTCTACGCTTAATTTCTGTACAAATTAAGTTTCTGACTTTTTTATTATTTTATTTTTAAATTTTGCTCTGAGAAAATTTAGATGTAAGTAATAATTCATAGCTCACAATGTTTTTGTTTTTTTCATAATTGTACTATCAATGGAACGGTAATATTATATTCGAAAATATTACTATCAATAGGACATTTAAAAAAATGTTTCTATCAACTGTACTGTATTATACCTTTGAGAAAATTGTACCAATCTTTTTACCGTACCCATATTTAAACTTATTCTAACTTTTACTATCAGTTGTACAGTTTTATTTTCCATCAGTTTCACTTTAATTAATTATTTTTATAATTTTTTAATTATGATATCAATCGTACCACATTGTAGTCTTTCAAAATTGTACAATCAGGTGCGAACTTAATTTTAATTTAATTAATAATGCACAATTAATTTTAATTTTTAGTCTTAATTTTTCTAAATTGCATTATCAATAGTATCTTTATATTTTTTCAAAACAAATTGTACTATCTTTCAATTTTTCTGCCTTTCAATGTTCAATTTTTTTTTTAAATTTAAAAATGAATATGAAATTACCCTCTTTAATCAATAATTTTTATAAAAATATCGCATTGATTTATAAATTTCATTATTGTCTTCCGAACGTGAATGAAATTTTCCAAAAAAGTTTTCGAATGTACAAAATTTAAAAACCATTTTTAATGTATTTGATATAGTAAATGTGAGTATGCATTTTTTAATGCTTTTCTATTTGAAAGTAAACAACAGCAGAAAACTATGTAAAAAACAAAGTCAAATTTAATGACAACATTATTTTACATAAATTAGAAGAAAAAAATTCCACCATATAAAATAATTGTTGAATTAGAACATACTACAAGGAAAACCAGCATATCTTCGTGTAACTAATAATTCTGTTCTAACTTGAATCGTGATTAAATTTCAAGTCTAACATATCAAAAACTACGAAATAATAAATAAATACAAAAAAGCAGTTGTTGTTTATTGTTGATTACAAAATAAATTAATAGATAATCGATCAGAAACGAATAAGGTTGTAAGCATGGAAACAAAGCAATTTAGGCCTAATATCAGGAATTCGAATCTAAACAACATAACAATTACCCGAAAGATTTCCGCTCTAGTTATCAATTGTTTTGAGTGCTTTTGGAATTTCAATTCAAAGCTATCATTATAAAGTAATTTTGAAATGAAATTTCAATAGTTAAAGAAAATTTTATGATTGAAATTTTAATGCAAGTGTAGAATTTGTAATCCTTTATTATATTTCCTGTGATTTCCCATACCGCAGTCTAAAATACCATAGTAAGTACAACGTTAAATGAATCCAAATTTCCACATTTAAAATAAATCATATTCAAATTAATTATCAAATTAATTAATTATTAAAAATTATTTATCAATAAACAGTTAAAACAGTTTTTGATTGAATTCTGTATTCGAAATACACTGTAAATTATCAAATTACGGTATAAAGTAAACCGGCATCAGTCGTAAAATCTTTTTTATCGAAAATAATATACCGTAATTTTTACAGTAATATTTATTTAATTAGAGTGATTAAGTTATTTTACTGTAATTATTATATTAAAAATTACGGTACAGCAAGTTTTTTGTTCAGTAACATGTTCCGGTAGAAATGTATTTTACGGTAAAAAGAACCGGCACCTTGAGTATCGGTCACTTTTACCGTAATTTGAACAGAAATTTTTTACAGTATATGGAATAAGTTACAAACATTTCATTTAGTTTAATAAAGTTATGTAGTAGTTCTGACTTTACAATTTATAATTATACTATAAATACTTTAGATAAATGATATATTATCAGTTATTTAATAAATTAGATAGGGTAGAAGATAGTCACATTAATGTATTATTGATTTGCCAATAAAAGTGTGTTTTTTTTCTCTGTTTTAAAAAACCATAAGCGCCGCTGTAGTTTTTGAGTTTTATACTTAACGTTACATTTTGTTTTGCAACGCAAAAACTATAAGAATTATTTTTAACTTGAAATAACGAATACGATTAGAAAAATGTAAAGTTCGACGGAATAAAAAAAAAAATTAAACGTTCGCTTATTAATTTGAGAATTATATTAACTATTAAACTTTAGAAACACTATGCGGTCGGTTAATTGTATTACAAATAAATGCAACTACAGGGTTGAAATATGTGGTGAAAAACCCATTTTTATTCATTAACGGAACACCATTTTTTCTTCGAAATTAATATTTGTTGTAAACGCATCGCAATATTAAATTCTTTTTCGTGATTTTTCTTTTCACCTGTTATTTTAAGGAATGAATATTTATCCATTGTTGTGGAAAGTTTTAACTATTTATCTTATCGCTGACTAAATCTTACATATACAAAAATAAATTTAAAGACTTAATTCAAGAGAGATATTCATTGTTTCCGATTTGAACTGTTATAATGATGCATAACGATTAACATGCATCATTCTTATCGTTATGCATCGTTAACGAGAAGTTTTAATTTGTTTCTACTTATTGTATTACATAATCTGCAAGCTTAATTTCTGATAATTTTACAAATTCAAGTAATTGTTCATATCGTTAAGCTTAACATACTATAAATCATACACGTTTTTGAAAAATATGGACTTTTAATTTTAAAAAAATATGATAAATGAGAATAAACTATGTGCGAAGCGAGCAGAATCGAAGCCTCCTAGTAAAAAAAGCCTTCAGTTGAATTTCGTATTTGCATTAGATTTCTCTTTCGTTTTAGCATAAAATTACCACTTTAACAATACTGTAATTGCTAAATTAATTTAGTACCGTAACTAGATAAAAACTTTAGTTCAGAACTTGAAAATAGCACAAAAGAAATTTTGATAACTAAAATCGTATTGCTTTTTAAGACGCTTAATTTTGAATACAATTACATAAATGTTAGCGAGGAATTTTAATTGTAAGCTTGTAAAAGGATTTTTGGATTTCATAATAATAAGTATTCCAATATATTTAATTTTTATTTTGCAAAACCATGATAATACATATAGAATTAGTCTGTCTCACAATTGTCCCGTAGTGGACTAATCATTAAGACACGGGTGCATCAGTAGATATGGTCAGTGTACGGATGGGTGACCACTTGAATCAGTCTGCGAAGGAACCGAGGGTGTGCGGTATTGGTCCTCATTAAAACGTTCTACCGTAAAGTGCTCTATTTCACACGCAGATAGTCAAGCCACGGAAGTGGGGTTGCTCACCCCTCTTCAGAAGATGAAAATTGTGAAGGAGTGCCTTCGGACGATTATTCACTGGGATGTTTCCCAGAACCGTCGCCAAAAGCTCATTGTGCAGCTCTAGTGCGGCGTAAATAAACAATAACTACAACTATCTCATAATGAAAAGTACCTCATAAATAATTTGTTATCAGCTTCTTTTTTATTCCGCTCATTTCCATTCAAACAACAATATTTTTACTTCTTAAAATGTACTGTCATAACATAAAATATTTTACTGCATACCAAAAGATATTTACTAATCCGAAGGAGATTTTTCATCATAGAATATTTATCACTATATCAAGAATCCTTTACTATACCATTAAACCATATGATTTGAGTGAAATTCGTATATAACACACTAATCAATGGAGAGGAAAGCTTAGCAAGCCAGAGTTCCGTCAGACTAATCTTTCTTACTCTGGGCGCTAAAAACTTTTATTACAAAAATCCTTCGTATATGTGGGATTTCACCCTCTCAAATTATTTATTAAGTATTATAGATTACATTAAAAGTTTTACTTTGGGACGGGATAGCCTGGTTGGTAGGGCACTGGGTCCATGTCCAAGGGGTCGTGGGTTCGATCTCAGCTGGCCGAAGATTCCCCGTGTAGTAAATGGTGACTGACGGACGTTAAATCTGTCCAGTTACAAAGTTCTCCATGTTCCCATAACAAATCATGCCTCTGGGGTAGTGATCAAGGACTTTCCTTGTCTTCTGGATAGGTTCAAAATTGCTAGGCTACGGAGTTGAACATTAGTAGTCGTAAACCCAAAATTGAGTCGGCTGTTCAACGACGGTTATAAAAATAAAATATATAAGTTTTACTTAAAGTCCTCCACGAAGGCCAATTTCTCCCAATACTTGATGCAGGAGTTCCCTTGTCTTCTGGATTGGGTTAAAACTTACGGAGTTGAATATTAGTAGTCGTAAGCCCAAAAATCAACAACGAATGTTCAACGACGGTTATAAACAAAAAAAAAAGTTTTTCTGACAACATAAGAAGCGTATTAACTTAGTAAATATTATTAAAATCGGAAAAAAAATATAAAGTATTACGTCAATGTTCATTTTGGGTATTAGCTTAGTAAATATTATTAAAATTGGACAAAAAATATAAAGTATTACGTCAATGTTTATTTTGGGGTATTAACTTAGTAAATATTATTAAAATTGGACAAAAAAATATTAAAGTATTACGCCAATGTTTATTTTGGGGTATTCACTTAGTAAATATTATTAAAATTGGAGAAAAAAATATTAAAGTATTACGTCAATGTTTATTTTGGGGTATTAACTTAGCAAATATTATTAAAATTGGACAAAAAAATATTAAAGTATTACGTCAATGTTTATTTTGGGGTATTAACTTAGTAAATATTATTAAAATTGGACAAAAAAATATTAAAGTATTACGTCAATGTTTATTTTGGGGTATTCACTTAGTAAATATTATTAAAATTGGAGAAAAAAATATTAAAGTATTACGTCAATGTTTATTTTGGGGTATTAACTTAGTAAATATTATTAAAATTGGACAAAAAAATATTAAAGTATTACGTCAATGTTTATTTTGGGGTATTCACTTAGTAAATATTATTAAAATTGGACAAAAAAATATTAAAGTATTACGTCAATGTTTATTTTGGGGTATTAACTTAGTAAATATTATTAAAATTGGACAAAAAAATATTAAAGTATTACGTCAATGTTTATTTTGGGGTATTAACTTAGTAAATATTATTAAAATTGGACAAAAAAATATTAAAGTATTACGTCAATGCTTATTTTGGGGTATTCACTTAGTAAATATTATTAAAATTGGAGAAAAAAATATTAAAGTATTACGTCAATGTTTATTTTGGGGTATTCACTTAGTAAATATTATTAAAATTGGACAAAAAAATATTAAAGTATTACGTCAATGTTTATTTTGGGGTATTCACTTAGTAAATATTATTAAAATTGGAGAAAAAAATATAAAGTATTACGTCAATGTTTATTTCATAAGTAAATTTTAAGTTTTATCATGAGAACTAACGCAAGGAATACATAATGCAAATAATATCGATCTGACTGAAATATATTAAAGAAGGTGTAAGCGAAGGTGCTATGACAGAATCTTTCTTTTCACTGTTTATTCGGACATCACTTCTAATTATATTCACCCTTCAAATATTCACAATACAAAGAATATATTCCTTCTCAAACAATTAATGTATTTCAATTCTAATACGAAAGTATTCTGCAATTAAGAGCGTCTTCTCCTTCAGTTCGCTATCGTCTTTCGACACCCCCAATTTCCAATTTTAACGAACTCCCCCTAAGGGCTGAAAGGCATCCCCTTGATTCTTTTCCCGTTAATAACACGAGCAACATCCCTTCTCTCACCCCTCACCCTTATTCTCATCCCCCAGATTTTCGGCCATCCCTTCATTACCGACATTCCAATTAATCGTAGAAATTCCTTTGTCATTAAGAAATCCGACAACTCAACTCGTCTCTGACAACTTCGCAGTTCGTTGCAAGCAGTGTCTTCCGATTCTTTCGGCATGGATTTTGAGGGAGTTTTCGTCAGGGCGGACCTTTTAAAACGATGTAACTTCGGGTTATTTGTATATGAATTTATATTTGAGGTTAAGAGTTTTTTTTTTTTTAAATCTAAAGGAGTTGAAAGAATCTATTTTTGGAGAAAATTATAGATTAAAATGCAAAAACTCTTCTATAAATTGGGTAGTAATTTATAATTCAACATGAATTTCAGAATGTAATTGTAAAAATTCACAAAAAAATCTATATATTTTTATTGGTTTTTATTAATATGTTTAATTTTTATTTACAGGTTAATATTTTTATTTTAAATTTGTAGATTTCTTTAACTAAATTAAAGTTTTGTTATTCGACCATAACACTAGGTAGCAAATTTTTGTTGCTTTTATAAAAATACTTGATCTTACCTAATTTGGGTGTAAAGATTTCAAATCTGAGATTAGTGTTGCTTCTAAAGCTAAAGTATTTTTAAAATGATATTTTCAGTCTATTTTTTTGTGGAAATACAAAGTTTAAATACGTTATATAAAGCTAGGGGTGGTGTAAATGTTTCGACGAACTTCTAGGGGCACATTATCAGGATTACAATTAAGTAGGAACCCATGCCCGGAAACGTCGTACTCGGCTAGGGGATCGTCCTTATTACGAACTGTTCAGAAGCATATGAAGAAACAATTTATAATTGGGAAGTGCCACTAACCCGCATGATGAAATTTCCAATAATAGGTCTTACGCAATTTGAATATTGATGATTGACTGATTGAATTTGACGCAACATTTTATCCCTTGTTTTATATAACGTTTTTAAATTTGTGCATGTGTATTCAAACTTGTATTGAAACCAACATGATATTCCTTACTATAACTACGAATCTTCAGCTACCGATTCAGGTATGCAGTACAGTATTTTATGGAATGTAAAATAGAATAGCAACTTTTTGCTTTCATGTAATTACTTAACGGCAATAAATGTTTTTAAATTATACTGGGGAATACTTTTCTTTTCTTTTCTGTTGCATGCGGAGTTTTTTTAACAGATTTTAAATACTTTCCTATAGCTGATTTCAAACTTGCATACGATTCCTAACTCCATGCTTCAGATTTTTTTAAAAGATACTTTTAAAGGCCTGGTTGGTAGGGCACTGGGCCCATGTCCAAGAGTTCGTGGGTTCGATCCCCGCCAGCCGAAGACTCCCCGTGTAGAAAATGTGACTGATGCACGTATTAAATCCGTCCAGTCACAAAGTCCACCATGTTCCCATAACATATCAATACCTCTGGGGGTACTGATCCAGGAGTTTCCTTGTCTTCTGGATTGGTTCAAAATTACAAGGCTACGAAGTTGAACATTAGCAGTTGTAAACCCAAAATTGGGTCGGCTGTTCAACGACGGATATAAGATATAAAAATAAAAATGATACTCTTAGTTTATAGTTTCTACGTGTGCTTTTGAACAGGTTATAATAAGGGTAGCGCCCTTCTATTTTTATTCCCGGTGTTAACATTTCCGGGCATGAGTTTCTCTGCAGTTTTAATCCTGATGATATGCCCAAACTCTCTTAGAAATTAGTCGTACCATTTACGCGATCCCGTGTTTTATACAACGTTTCTAAACGTGTACTTTACGAAAAAGAATAGACTAAAAATGACATTTTTTTTAAAAAAAACTGGAGCTTTAAGAAGCAAAACTAATCTCAGATTTACATCCGATTAAGGCTATATCAAGTATACATATAAATGAAACAAAAAGTTTGTTCCCCTATGTTACCTAACAATAAATAAGAATAAAAAAATGTCCAGATCTCGATAATTTCAAAGTAAGATAAGACTAAAGGAAAAACATGCAAAATGAGTAAATGAAATATAGAAATATAGAAAAAGAACAACATAACAAAGATGAGATCATCCAATTCGGTAAGAAAGACAAATTTCAAAAAAGAAAAAGAAGATAAAAAATATAGTCAGATTTAATTTTTAATTTTTTTTACCTTTTTGAGTAGTCTGAATTTTAAGGTCGTAAAAAATCAGATAATTTTTAACAAAATATTAAGCTCTATGAACGATTTTCCACATCCCTGTTAACATTGTACTTAGCTTCTTAACATGTTCGAGCTAAAACTATACTTATTCCATTTGGCAGCTTTCTTTAATAATGACTGCACTTAGCTTTACTATAAACATCTTCAAATTTTCCAATGTGTCTGCAACCACATTTGGAAATGCTCGAATAAGAATTTTGATTATCATTGCTTTTTAAGTAAAATTTCAATTATTTCATAGTGAGGAAATAAAAAATTTTCTTAATTCGAACGTTCCCAGTTAGATTAGTTCCGTTGTTCCAAATTCTTCACGGTTGGAAGGTTCGCAGACAGGAAGTTTCTGAAATGCATCACCACAGTGAATCTTCATTGCCGGCTTTTTATTTTCAAATATGATCGCATTGAGAGGTGAAACTGCTGAACCCGGGGAACATTTGAACTTCCTCGAGAATCGTAGAATGGAATTTCGAAAAAAAAAGATGAACAGAAATATGAGAATGTTTTTTTTTCATATCGATATTTTTCAGATTAATTTAAATTTTAAAAAAAAATTATAACATTCAAGCTAGTTTTTCTATTAAAATTTGTCACGATGAAAATTAAATTATTAATCTTTCAATAACTCTTTTTTATGTTTGACGCTTTTAAACAATGCATCATTATCAGACAGTGAAATAATCAAATTCTTTAACTCATCGTAAGAAAATGACTTAAGAAATAATGAACGAATCTTTTTCAATAGCAATGGAAGATTGTTTAATTCGTTTAGTAAAACATTCTTAAATGTTAGAATCATAAAAAGATTTATGTATAGATTGAAAAAAAAGTTAAAGTTATTTAAAAAAAAGTTATCAAAAAGAAATTCTAATGATACTTACATGATCAACATTCATATATTCTCCGTTTTCTTGCACGTTGCCGTTCATCATACTGAGATCAAAATTGTCAACCGACTAGAAAGAAAGAAAAATTATGAAATTAATTACCTTCCAAAGTGCATAACATAATATTCACAAAAAAACGAATAAGATACATAGACTATGTTATTTTAGAAACATTTTCGCATAAGTCGAAAAATTTACTTTACTTTACAAGTATATATAGCTATTTAAAATATGATTTAACAATATACTCTTCCAGAACTTTTAAAAATGGTCAAATTTGCGAGACATTTTTGTCCCTTTTTCCCTTTAGCTCGACCAAATAACGTAATAAAATCTGGTTTCTTATGGTAAAAAGAATGCAGGTTAAAGAACAATTTTCAATGAGCCGTGGAAAATAAGTCATATTTTAATAAAAATGTACAGTAGGGGAGAGTGGGGTCAACTGTAGCAGGGTACGATTGTAACAGAGCGAAAATTTCGAGTGTCGGGTTCTGGATTTGGTTCCTATGTGTTGCACAAGGTGTATTTAATAAATCTACATGTACACCCCTGCTTGCAGCCATTTTTATGTACTTTTGAAAGAGTTACATCACAAAACATATTTTCAAGCTACGTAAGTACTTTTTTTTGGTATTAGAGTATTATATTGTAACAAAGTAATTTTGTTTAAACAAATAAAAATTATTAACCGAATATGTAAGTGGACACCTTAATTAACATTTCAATAAAAAAAAAGATTAGTTTTGTGAATTAACTAGCATTGTTTTTAACAAATGAAGCTGAAATATAGCGTCTTGGGGACGATTGTAACAATAAGTAAAGGGACGAATGTAACAGCTGAAAATAAATAATCTTATGTTTACAAACCATTACTTAACTCTTTAAGAACCACCACTATATCATTTATATTATGCTGCATGAGCATTATTTTATTTGTCACCTTTCACAGCATAAATTAAAATTTTTAACCCGTTAAAGTTAAAAGTTTAATCCTTTAGGTTTCTGCTCATTATTATTTTTACTCCTAAAATAACACTACTATTTTGATCAATAATAAAATGTGTCACAACTATGATAATATGTATAATTAACAATGTTTTAGTTAAATTTATGAACTGTTACAATTGACCCCGTAAGTGGGGACAATTGTAACAAGTGCACGACTGTCGAAAATTGTTAATAACTAATATAATAACATTTAAAATAAGGCATTTATTTTTTTTTCTAGTAGAGGATAGTCTACTTTACTCGTCTGTAAATTAATACTAATAATATATTGGATTTTTTGTTAACTAAAAATAGTTAAGTAAAAAATGTTACAATTGACCCCACTCTCCCCTACTGTTAATAATTAATGAAAAAATATATCCAAAAACTAACCATAAATAACAAGATAAACAATTCCCTCATCCTCAACCCCAGCAGTGGTTGAGAATAGTGGCGCGAACCCACCATTTCAAAAACATTCCCTGTTGCTGAACCCCTAAATACTGTTTTTCCTTCTTTAAACACGTGGCCCTTATAGAAACTGTTTACATTAAGTCGATGGAAACTAGCCTTCTTATTTTAAGCAGGATATCTTTTAGCAAAAGTCAATGTAAACTGAAGCCGAAAGTATGTTAAATTAATTTTTTAACAAATTACAGCAATATAAGATTTCTAAAAAAAAAAGACATTCACACATAAATTCTCAATAAAATCCTTTTAAATATTTAGAGAAACATAAAAACTTTTAAGAGACTATAAAATTAAGCCATTTCTCTCTAAAGGACGAAACTCACATAAGATGGAACATAAATATTTGATTGAAAATCATATTTATGCTTAAACTACTGTTAAACTTGTCTATTGCAATGATCATTGTAATAAAATTATATTAAATATCGAACTATTTCATTTATCATAAAAAAAATACTAAAGTTAATATATTACATGTAAAAGAAAAGAAGAAGAAAAAACTTTAAAGAGAAAACTACTGTACTTTAAAATATGTAAGTGAATAATGTAAATAATATTCCTTTCATAGAGTAAATTTTATGTTTCAAAAGCTGTTGATAAATTGACGATGCACTTTCTATAATAAATCATAAACTATTTATCACAACGTAAAGAAAGTGTTGATCATTTATTTACGTCAAGTTTGAACAATTTTATTTCGATATCAACATTTCACATTTCTTATGATTCAATTTTAAAGGGAATAGAAAAATAAAGGAAAATACTAGTACTTGAATCAAATATATTGTTCTTTGAAAAGGAAAAAAGAAATATTACTTTTCAAGACGATATATTTTTCAACATTATTTATTTCAATATTATTTAATTTTCAATATTAGTCATTTATATTTATTATTATTTAGATATTATGCTTCAATATTTTTTTAAGAAAAACTTTCTTTTAAAGAATTATTTATGAAATATTTATTTAACTCTTTGAGTCTCTGCAGCGAGTTTTAAATCCAGCGGCTTTGAACAACTTGATCTCCTGTTATTCTCTGCATATTTTTCTGGATATTTTTAAATCTCTCTGCATATTTTTAAATAATGAAAAACATGATTTTTGACTTTTTTTTAGTTCAAATAACAAAAAAAAAATTTGCATTATAACTGCGACCAACTACAGAAAATAGGAAAATCTCCAAAAAAGAGAGCTCGTTGTTAATTTTATTATAAATTAGCATTATAAATTAGCGTCTTGTCTTCTTTCGAACTTAAAAACAAGTTTCTTCTATTTTATTTATCGAAATTATCTACAATTTTGCTAAGTGTCAAAACTCTTGAAGGTTACATTTCTAGTTTTATAATTTGTTATTCGTAACAGTAGATATAAAATGTTTTGATGGGAAAAAAAGTAAAATAAAAAAATAAAAAACAGTCGAATAATCAATGCTTCAATATGGGAAGTTTTTCACTTTGATTCAAAATACTCGTTTTCTTAAAAAATATCCGTTTCATTAAAATTAAAATTTCAGAATGAATTCTTTTAATTTTGGAATGTACGATGGGTACTGTATTTATTTTTAGCTTATAGAAGAAGATTAAAAATTTTGAAGTGAAGACAATGATCATAGCAGAAGGATTTTTTTTCTCGAATTTTTATGCTCCAAAAATTATTGTAACATGGAACGTTATAAAGGAATAATAGTCTTAATAGAAACTATTTTAAATTTTTGTTCAGTTATTTTGAAGCATGCTTCATATTTGATTAAATTCATTTTATAAATGATAAATTACTAGGGAATTTCATTTGGGGGTATGCCGTTTTTCTTGACTACCACACACTCATTATCTTATGTAGAATTAATGAAGTAAACATGCTCTTCTAAGTTATCAGATTAAATAACGATTAAAATACAAAAGAGAACTTTAACAAAAGACAAAATGGTTATTTGCTTTTGTTGTTCTCTGTAGATTTCGTGCGAAAAATAACAGCAAACGATTTAAATCGTCGCTTGATATTATCTGGCGATCTAACTGTAACCATGAAAAATGGAACCCACCCATTTTGAAATGGAATCAAAAGAATGGGGAGGGCAAAACATGAAAAATATATATTCAAAATAAATGAAAGGAAGAAAATTCTAAAAAGGAAAAAAAAATATTTAGAACAAAGCAAGTTAGATAAAACAGATTCGAATTGCAAAGATAAAGCATAGAACAGAACGACTTTTTTCGATTTGTTTTTTATTTGCAAGTATGGCGTTACGGTCCAGAGGATATGAGGGATTCAATTAACATTTAAGAGTAGAATTTTATATCATTTCCTGAGTTGATATCGAATATTTACGTTAGATTTATGATTTATTTTTATGACATGAAAGGGTTCTAGAATCAGAATTAAATCATTAAATATGATCAATGACAAAATTTGCTTTGACCATAAATTTGCAAATGCACGCCAGTCTGGGACAATAATGTAAATAGGTCTTTGAAAGACCTTTAATTTATGCCATACTTCATGTACTGTAATTTTCTCGAAATTTCTTTAAGAAAGTAACACACTGACCTTTAAAGTAAAAGTATATATTTTATTTAACCTTTTTTAGAACGTTTTTGTTTAATACAATTAAATTAAAAAGTTTTTTAAGCGAAATAAGATTAAAAATAGATAATTTATCTTAAAGTGTATGTCGAATGAACAGGTAACATCGTTATTTTTTAAAGATTTAATAAAGCTATGTTTACATATAATAAATAAAATTTTAATTAAAAAATACTAGAATTTTATTTTGACGTTAACAGGGGATTTTTTTTATGAATAGTATATGTTATATAATTTCATTTATAACTTTAATAGTTTTTTTCGATAATATGTACTGTATTTTTCGGTCACCAAAATGTTTTGTGATTATCTAAAGGTAATGTTTATTGAATATCTAAATTATAAATTTCTTGCCAATTTCTTTTTAAATTTACGCTGAAATCTTTCGCTTTGTTTTGAAGACTATAGTTTCAATGACCAACAAAAAATACATTGGCAATCGTCATAAAATCAATTTGTTTTCAAACTGCACAGAAGATTTTTGTTTATGAGCGATATGATTTTTAAGTTAGGCCATTTAAAGAAAATATTTCCTATGCTTAATAAACACTGCTTAATACTTCAAAATGAAGGAGCATTTTAAAATTGCTTTTGTTTTCACGATCAAATTGAGATTCATCATGCATATCTCATTGTTGGATGGAAGAATTAGTACTTTTTATTCTAATTTTTCCCTATTCAGAGATATTGTTTTTTCGAACATATTCTCATGCATATGAACTTGTTTATAACATAAAAATCAGTATTAACCATACCAGTAAGGTAAACTACTAAACAAACAGCATAAGAAAAGGCGTTCTTCTTTCTGTTAGAAGTTCGAATTTTGTTGATTTTTTTAAAAATAATTATTAATTATATTAACTTTGACCCTGTTATTAAAACAATTGTTTAAAAGCGAAATAATTTATAGAGTTATGACTTAACTATTTCGCAATAAGTATGTATATTAACTTTAGCTTCACAATCAAGGGGTTAGGGTAAGGGCTCCTAAAATGTGTGTCATTGGTACTCTGATGTGTAGCAAACAATATGAGATGAGAGGTGCCTTGAATTTTTCTTGAAATCAATTCAAATTTTATCGGAAACCCTTACGTAGTCAAATAATATAATAATTATTATTGTTATTATATAATAATTATTTATCCAAATATAATAATTATTGTTCCAAAATCATTATTAATATTTATCATAAATTCATTAGTAGATACGATAATTTTAGTTTTCGTAAGAGCGTAGCAATTAGAGAAAAGTTAGTAATCGCGGGGTAAAGAAATATAAAATTATTTGTGTTACTATATATGACATTATTATTATTTAAATAATTTTTTTAAAATAAAGGAATCGTAGAATTATTTAATTATTTGATATACCATTTTGCATAAAAAGTTAGACGTTAATTTACTTAGGATTATTTTTCAATCTCTAAAGTTAATAAAACGCATTTAAAAATTATAAATAGCATATTTTTAAATGCTATGTCTAGATAAATACTTGCAATTGGTAATGGTTTGTAAAGATAAACCAGTTTTTTATCTGTAACTCCCACATTTATTGCTTTTCTATTTTTCATGTTCACATTAAATATCTCTGAAATATTGTTGAGCACTTCAAAACACGAGTAATACTCAAATTCGAAAAAGAAAATGAAAAATATAAGAAATGTATTTTAGCTACTGAAATAAGTTTTTAAAAATATTTAATACATCTACAAAAAGGTCACATTTTACTAACAGTTTTCAAATGTCGACAAAAAAATATGTTTAGAAAAATATATTAAACGTGATGTCAAATATACTACTCATAGTATGAAAAATTCACCATAAACTATTTGAGTATTTTAATATATTGAAATTTCATTCAGTTTTTTACTTCCTCATTCAATTGAGAACAATAGAAGAGTATAATAAATATATATATTTATATATGTAACGGAAGTATTCAAGTTATATATTGTTGGGTGAATTAATATTAAAAGGATAACGGATGTGCTTTCATTTCGTTTCGACCGCCAATATTTTTGTTAGTTCTTTCCAAATATCTTTTGGAGTAGAAGAATCACACAAAAGAGTTCGAGCAAATAATTTATGAGTTTGGTACAACTGTATTGCCGTTCGAAAAGTCCTTGTAAATAAGGAAATTTGTATGGGTGATTTTTGTATTTAATGCAACTGCTGAGTAAACTGCCTCGTTTTTTTTAATTTATTTTTTTAACGAAATCAATAAAAATAACTGAAGAGGAATAAATAGAGGATAATGGTTTTGGTTGAAAGTTTTATAAGCATTTAGAGTGGTTTATAAATAAACATAATTGTATGGCCAAATGATAGCAATAACAAATATTTAGTATATAGTTTAAAAAAATATATAAATTTGTTGTACATAGAAATCTTACGAATGGAAATAAAAAGTACAAAATATATTTGGCCCGTAAATTTAAATCTCAAGAGTCTAAGACACATGGTAATTTTCGAAAATTCTATCCTAGTTCCTTTATCAGAAAAACAATCAAACTAACATAAAATAAACGATAAACCTCTTTTTTTTTTAAATGTCATGCCACAAACACTGAGTATGCTGTTAAAAATAATTCGGAGTGAGTTGAACCACAATATCGATATTTTATTTTTATCTAATAATGAAATATCGATACTTTATAACACATATTTTAACTACTTAAAATTAAGTTTAAAAAAATTTATATGAGTTCCTGGGTTAAATCACATGCATATCTCATTGAAATAAAAAAGGTAATAAGTAACAACATAAAAAAGGGAAAAGTTTCTCCAATAATTTTTAAAAAGGTTTTACCGAGTAAGATAAATAGTATTTATCAACACTCCTGATAGTATCGTTTTCGCTAATTATCGTGTTAGCGGTATTTAAAATAAGACGTAATATTACTGAGATATCGGTAACTCTCATATATCAGCCATAAAATATAAATAGTAGACGAAATATCGTATGATTTTTTCTCAAGTTACATTTTCTTACATTAATCAGTATTTTTGTTACTCAAACTAAATTTACTTATGTTCAAAATATTTTCCGCTTTCGATATTTATCAAAATTGATAATTATCTTATTTTCGATATTTTTCCGAGAGATATATTTTTAAAATCGCGAAACTGAGAAAAATTTTAAAAAATACCGTTATCGCAATACTTAAATTAGATAGATTTTCTTTTTTACTTCGCCTACATTTAAGGTAAATGATTTTACACTAAAATAATTACTAACGAAACATGGCGAAATTTACCGTGTTTCTGGCATTAAGGGAACTCCAAAAATCTCTGTAATTTTTACCAAAGCGTTTTGATAATGATTTTGGTAAAATAAAGAATAAAATATGGTTGCCTATTATAATTTTAGGCTTATACTGAAAAAAAAATCAGTTATAATTCTCAACATAAATTTAGTTCGATTATTAATCAGGATAATGACAACACTGTTTTAGATGATGTGACAAAATTTTGGTAATTTAATCATGATACCTTAGCTTAGAGCATGGCCTAAAAACTATTTATTCGTTTAAATTTACTTCTCAGCTTTTTTTTTTTTTTTTTTTTTTTTATTACTAAATGTATTGTAATGAGAACTATAATTTTGAAAATCAGACTTTCCGGTTAACCGTTATTATAAGAACCGAAAAATTACCAAATCAATGGTTAAAATTACATATATATTGGTTTTATCAACTAGAATTATGTTCTTGTTTTTTTACCATAAATGTCATTAACATATAGTACGGTAGTTTACCAAACATTTTGACTCAGTGTACAACATAAACAAAACCGTATACATTTCAAACATAAGGAACTTTCTTAACCAATATTATGAGTCTTAAATGATGCTTTTATATAATAATCTGGGAATAAAAAAAGAATTTTAAGGTTAATATCAAAGTTAATTGAATAATTCGAATTTCAGAGTCTTAAATCTTCCTCATAAAAATCGTTCAGCAAATCATTTGTCCTAAATACTTTGACCTTCAAAAAGGAAATGAGGAATTGCCATCCATTTTCGAGAACATTTTTAGAGAAAAAAAGAGGTTAGTGAACGCAAAATTCCATCCTTTTTGCACGGCGGGAAAGCTAATTTCGAATGTTAATTATGTACTTTAATGAAGGACATCACACCGTTTACAGCAACCATTGCCATTTGCAACTCAACAAGCAAAACATGATACGCATATTTAAACAAACGAATTGAATTAATTTGTGATTAATGTTGCTTCTGTACGATATTTAATCAATTAAAGGGAAATAAATATTTTTAGATTCAATTTTAGATGATGGGTTTTCATTAATCATTTAGGTTGAAGTAATATGGATCAAGACGCCGACAAACTCTAGTTTATCTACTTAGTTCGCCAAAAAAAATTTAACTAAATTATTCGTAAAATAATACCCGCACATTTATAAATTAAATATATTTTTAGATTTTTTTTTGTAACACTTTAATTTCTTTTTATGTCAGTAATATATTAAATTATTTTTATTTTTTTGGAATTTTCTATTCTATATGAGAATTTGTTAATCTTAGGCAAATTTTCTACTGTGTTTTGCTAGTTAGCGAATTTGTTATTCTTATTCTGTTCGCTTACTAGCATTGTGAATTAATGTAACGGGTGCATGACTTAAAGATTGTACATATCAAGACGGAAAAGAGCAAAAAATGCTGAGATAATCTTTCATTTAAAATTCTTTTCAGAAAACGAAAAATATTCATGACTACCAAGATAATGAATATGGTAATGAATAGCTTACTATCACTTATAGTAAAAGCTTATTTTACACTAAGAAAAAAAAAAGTAAGATCAAAACTACCAGAATATGTTAAAATGGTTCGTGTTTCTGGTTCTATGGGAACTGTTACAGAAGCATTGTGGTTATGAATTTGCTAAAATTAACAATAAACTATAGCTTTGCAATGGTAAAATTTGGTAAATGTGGTAAAATTTAATAACTTTGCCATGATACCTTTGAGCAAGGCAAAAAATCATTTCATGGGTTAAATTTACTTCGGTTATTTTTTACTAAATGTGTAGTATCAAGAACTATAATCTTTAAAACCAGAATTTCAAGGAAACCATTACCATAGAAACGGAAAAATTACCAATGAAAGATTTAAATACTGTATATTTTGATTTTTATTACTAAAATTATGTTGTTGTTTTTTTGCCATAACCATACAATACGGTAATTTTACCAAAATTCTTTTCTCCGTGTACTCGCCAGGAAAAAAAAACCAGACATAATTGAAATAGTTTTAATACAAGACCTGGAAGGATATTCAGCTTATAGTTAAACCCGTAAACTTCAAATGTTTAACACAGCCCAAAAGACAAAAGAACTTTTCGGTCAATCAACGAGGCGGCATTGTTTGCATCCGTTAAAAAAGTTTTTTCTGAATCGGAAAACATCAAAATCTTCTCGTGGTCAGTCCAAAAGAAAAGTGACTTTAACTTCGTTCATCACCATCACAATATAAAATTAATATAAGTATTATATTTTGCATACGTTTATCTCTTTTTTTAATATAAATGATCAATAACGTTTAATACATGTACATTTTCTTCTGCATGTTTTTATTTACTTGTAATGCACTATTTATGTTGATATCTCAATCTTAGGATCTAAATGTTTTTAATAACAATTATTCACAAAATCTTATTAAAATCTCGCAATTATTGAAATAAAAATAATTACATTGATAAACGTTTAAAAATAGTTATATTAATTACTATTTCACAATAAAAAAAAATTCAAATTAATCTATGCAGTTCATTTTGCATGCGTTTATCTTTTTTTTTCTATTAAAATATAATACAAATGATCAATAACGTTTACGTTTAATGCATAAATATTTTTTTCTGCATGTTTTTACTTACTTGTAATGCACTATTTATGTTGATACCTAAATCTTAGGATCTGAATGTTTTTAATAACAATTATTCACAAAACCTTAATAAAATCTCGAAATTTTTTAAATAAAAATAATTACATTGATAAACGTCTAAAAATATTTTTATTAATTACTATTTTACGATGAAAAAGAAATTCTCGTTCAACAACATAACAATTTAATTCTTAAAACAAAAATATATGTAGACCGTTTCTAACAATGGTCCTCATATTTTATAATAAAAACTGGCGCCATGTCCCTTGAACAAAAGTACCGGGACAGAATACATCAAATAAAACTAATTTTGCTTATTTGCGGATCTAAATCATTTTATAACATGCATATACTAGGTTCTCAAAAACAGGCATATCAGCCGAGCTTAGAAAGGAGCCATCTAATTTTCTCATTCGCATATATCATTATTTATTTTTTATTCTGAAGAACATAAAATTATTCAAACATTTCGAAATTATAGACTAACGAGTTTTGGAAGGAAAAAAAAGCGTTTTTAAATTTATTGTTCTAAGTAAACGTTAACAACCGGTTCTCTGAGGGATGCAATGAAAGTTAAAAAATAGTTTGTTTAGGAAAGCAAAATCTCTTTTAGACAAAATAAACAGTAAATAGTCACACCTGCATAAGTTTTGGTTAAAAAAAACGCATAAAAATAATACTTCAGCACTATAGACCACACAAGAGGTTCTAAGGGAACAGTCTAAACAAAAATTAAGGGGGAAAAAACAACCAACAGATTTAGGTTTTAGGAAATAAAAAAATAATAATTGTAATTGCACTCAAATGTATATGCGATTTAAAAATCTGATGAAAATTACAAACTTAGATTCATTTTATTGAAAAAAAAATTGGCTGTTTGGTGCTTGGAATTAATAGGTATGACAATGCTATTTTCAGAAGAAATATTTTAAGGTACTTGAATTTAAAAATAATAATAGGCATTATACTTTACTCCTATAAATAAAGCAGAATTTAACGATTCATTTTTTATAGATAATCCATGGGAAAGAATGCTCTGATTTGTTTGAAAGGAATACGGTCGGAAATATAATTACAGCATTCGAATGTAAATATTATTTAGATAAAATTCAGAAAACTATAAAAATTTCCAAAAAATTTAAAATGATAAGAAATTTACAGAAAAAATGATTTTTGTTATAACGATAATGATGCGTTTGTTTAATAAACAATGACAATAAAATCTCCCTTCAAACGTTCTATTGTTGGCACAGTTACACTTATATAGTTAAAAACTTTCTGGGGACGAAACAGGCTTTTAAAGTTTTTAAACTTTAAACGTTTAACATTTTTAAACTAGTTTAAATCTTTAAACGTTTTTAAACTTCACGTGACTTTTTCCCCCCAATTCATAAACAAAGACCGAAAGCAAAATAGAATAAAGGAGATTTTTTGAGCTCATATACTTTGAAAAAAGAATGATCAAAACAAGCACAATGTGGTAAAATTTACAATGTTCCGCGAACACCAGAACTATTCGGTAATTTTTTTATTGAAGCACTTAGGTAATAATTTTGGAAAATGAACCATAAATCATAGTGTCATAATATGTGATAGAATTTAGGTTATCTGACATGTTGTAATTTTTTCGGAAAATCTTAAAGCATGGCATACAAGTCATTAATTTCTTTTCAGTTTCGTATGTTTTTGATAAATGTGTGGTAATAAGAACTATAAATACACAAGTGGGCGACCTTTGTGCTTAAATACAAACTAAGGTAAACAACGTTTAAGGGCACAAAAAATATTTATAAATGCAAAATAAATATTTTTTGTGCTCTTAAACGTTGTTTACCTTAGTTTGAATGAGAACTATAATTTTGAAAATCCAGAATTTCCGGTAAACATCAGTTACGCTATTACAATAAACGGAAAAAGTACCAGAAATGGTTTAAGTGCCGTCTATCCTGGTTTTATTAAGCAGAATTATGTATTTTTTGGTGGCGTTGTTAGAAATGTCATTACCATACAGTACGGTAATTTTACCATTTTTTTTTACGTCTATGCATTTGTCTTTTATTATTATGTTTCCCTTTTTTTCCCCAGCATTTTTAGAACTTTTTAGAATTGTTAACTCCGCTTATCGTTCGTGCTGATTGATGAACGAACCTATACAAAATCAACGGAAAACTCAACGTAATTATTCTAAATGTGTAACTTTTCCAGGGTTTTACCTCTATCTTTAAATGTCCACTACTATTCTTAAATATACCAACTGTTTTTCGATTCCTATCGTTCTTTTCTTACATCAATATCCAATCGAATTCCAAAACATTTTTTTACACTGAAACATCATACACGCGTCTAGCGGCATGTCCCGTAAGTCAGGATGTGCCATAAATCGTGTCACTTGCAGCGTTCATGCATGTAACGGTTCGAGACAGGCGCTATCGTTCAAAAAAGAAGCTTTTGTCAACCCTATGTCATTCCTAAATGTAACAGTCAGGAAGTTGACGGGAGAACAGATCCAGTATAGTAAATACCTTTTGTTCTATGCGTCTCCAATTCGACAATACTGACGCATGTAAGCTAAAGTGGTCTTTTATGTCGGGGAAATTTGTGTCAATTTGGCTACCATTGATTTTTTTATGCCTGTGTCATTCATCAGCTTTGTAAAAGGAAGGTATTTAAGATTCGAAATGTTTTGTAATGGAGCGCCAAGCCTTCATTTCAGTATTTCTATCTTTTTTGAAGTACAGATTTTAATGAAACCGAGGGACTTCGAAATAAATCTTGCTGTGTAATGTTCTATATATTTTAATGGGACTTTTTTTATTTATAAAATTTGTATGTCTACCGCTGATGGAACGATAAAGTAATTTCCGGTAGATTTTTTCCGGGAAATATCAAATGTATGATAACTATTATAATGTATACTAACATTTTAGAAGTAATTAGCAATTTATTATAGAAAGGGGATTAGGCTTCTTTTGGGGACCATTCACAAATGATGTCACAAAATTGAACAGTCGATGACAAGGAATAGGGAAAGGGTTACATTAAGTGTAAAATCATATCTTTTATTTAAACTGGAAGATTAGCAGATTATTTATATATTAATATTTTTTTCATCATTGTCAACATTAATAGACTAAAGCATAACAGAATTATAAAATAAATTACGGTGTGTTTTTGGAAGACAGTTTCTTTAAAATTATGTGTGATTGGAGTTTTCTGTTAGCAGCGCAATATAATATTTTGGTTACAAACTAAATAATTAAATTGTAAAATTTAAGGTGCATTTTTGTCTTTTCAAAAAATAAATTAAATAATTTTGAACAAATTAAAAGAAAAAACTTTCATTTTTTTTATAAATGTTTGAGAGAGTTGAAAAGTAGTGATGTCAGTTAAACGCTATTGGAATCGTTTGTAATAAATGGGTGTGTAAAGTTCATTAGCATTCACATAACATTAATTATATTATCATCATACAATATCATTAATTTAATATTCATATGTCATAAATTAGTTTACTATTCATATGAAGTCAATTAATTTAATATTCATACATCATAGAATATCAATTCAAAATAAATGTATCAAAAATTATACAAATTGTTACTCTTTTTTTTAACATGCTCATTATTAATTAAATTAAAATAGAATGAAATGCAATTAAAAGCATTTTTAAAATTAAAAAAGAAAGCTTGAGGAAAAAAAACGTGAATGTTTAATTGTAACATTCAAAATAAAACTGTTTTTATAATAGTTTTATATTTTTTTTAGAAATAAAAAAGAAAAACTCAAATTCTGCTAATGAGCTATGTAAATTGTTTATATGGGAAAGATTTATTTTGATAAAAAAGAAAAGAAAGTAGTTATAAAGTAGTAAAAAATAGTTAAATTATTTGAGTTGAATGAGAAAAATTGAAACTTAAATTAAAAAAATTCAATTCCTAATTCAAAAGTTCTCAGTTCTCAACGAATGTATTAACAAATTTGAAAAAAAAAAACAATATTTCAATAAACAAAAAAAAATGTAAATAAATTATTATTTATTATACTGAATTATATACTTAAATACTTTATTATATACTCGATAACGTTTAACAGATAAAATACTTAGACAAATTCGTTTATTAAAAAATACACTTTTTCAAAAACTGTAAGTAAAATCAACAAATTAATAAAAAAAATCTTGAAACGCTAATACAGGTTAGAGAGTAGAGAAGAGTTTGAACAAGCGACATTGGTCTAATTAGCTCTTTTAAATTTTAAAGATCTTGATGAAACTGAGATGAATATTTTATAAGTCACTCAAAAAAACTTAGAATTTTCTTTCTAACACGCACACCAAGGTTATGAGACATATTTGATCTATTAAAAATTTCACTTCTAATGGTAACAGTCAATGAACTTAAATTATTATTTGCCAATCATTTATCAACAAAAATTGGCAACAAATGAAGCACGTGTTGAAAATTCAAGGATTACTGCTTGGAATGGGAAATAAAGTAAACAAATATAGGTCATTGCTCGTTTATTTTTCGGAAGTTCTTCAAGGCTTTTTAGAGTTTAAGGTAAATTATTCGTGCAGCCTACTTGTTTTTAAACAATATTAATACAAATGGCTTCAGTAAGAGTTTTAATTAATTTTTTATATATTTTTGTAACTCAATTGATAAGTATCAAAAGAAATTTTTAAATAAGAAAGATTGAGTAAAGGAACATCGAGAATATTCTTTTAAGTAGTTGAATATCTCAGACAATGAGGGGGACGAGCATAGGAGTTAAAGTGCGCCGTAATGCCTAAAACTGTCATGGAACGTAGAAAAAATTACGCTAATAAAATTATTGTGGTAGTTCTGCAAAGTGCGCCTGCTAATAAAGTTAGTAGAAATTAAATAATTTTCAATTATTTTAAGAAAAATATCTAATAATTTTTTAATAAGCAACCATGCATTTTAAAAGCACACCATTCATAATTGAAATAAAGTCATTATCCAGAATGTTGCGACCATACATTTTTCAAAGTGTAGAATATTTTAATTTTAATAACTGCTGAGAAGCAAAAGTAGCCTATTAAAATTTTTAAATAGTAAAAAGCAATGTTCTAATTCATGGACCAAAAATTACTATTTCATCATTATTCAACGTTAAAAACACTGTAGAACACTATTTCGTTCAATATTCACGTTTTTAAAACGTTTTTTTTTTTTTTCATTTCCTAATAAAGATATTAAAAATTAATTAAATCAACTATATCAAAGCCTCATAAACCATGCCATTTTTAAATAACTCTAAATCGATGAAATAAAAAAATACTAACTAAACTAAAGCAATAAAATTATTTCAAAATAAAAGTCTATTCAATTTTATAGCTAAGAGGAAAAAAAGTAAAAAGACAAAACAAAGGGTTTTTTATAAATCTTTTGAATAGTAACGCACTAATTAAAATAAATCGCTTGTTTTCTACCAAATCAAATAATTAACTATTAGCTTTTCTTTCTTAATGCAGAATAAATGTTAAAGCAATCGTAAAAAAAAACCTTTTTAACAATATGAGGCACTTCTTTGGCTATCATTCACCTTTAGTTTGTTAAAAGCTTTCAGGATCGAATTATCGTCCCGTTCTTTCTCTGCTTAGCGGGCGAGCATAATTTCAACAATTCATCCTCATTAAAATGCTCTGTACTGCTATCATTTGGTGAGCATAATAATAAAGGTTAATTGCATCCAAGCGGAAAAAAATGTTGACGTAGCCGTACTAAATTAATGTTTTAAAGGAAGTAATAGTGAACTTTCATTATAAATGACTGCTTAAATGAAGTAGTGGTAGTGGCAAACGATAATTTGAAGGAGTCATTTATTCCGAAACTACCATTTTTTTTAAAACTTTTTGTCTTTCCCCCGATCGTTACTTTTATAAAATTCTAATTAAAAGTATTTTTCCCAGACTATTTCTTTGTCTCAAAAACGTTATAAATCTCTAATGATCATAAATAAAGAAAAGATAAAAGAAAATAGCGATATCTTACGTTTAAGGTTGAAAGTCGTTTGCAAAATGGAAGATAAAATTAGAAAAATGGCGAAAAGGGAAATATAATTTAAGAATTTATTTTAGGATGTCCACAGCACTACTGTTAATTTCTTACAATATTTTAACGAAAATCATATTTTAAGCTATAGGTTTTATAACTTTTTTTTATATTTATTTTACCTGAAATTATACTTGCAATCTATTTGTAACTCGTAAATATTCCTTCATTTTTTTAAATATTAATTACGTTATCTTAACTCAAATTTATAAATAAGTAATAAAAGTAACTTAAAATCAAATTTGTATACCAATATTGGTTAGAAAAATTTATTTCGTTAAAAAATTATATTATGATGCTTTTAATAACATAAGATTATCAAAAGTAAAATGGAAGCATAATTAAAACCTATTACTAAAATGTTTTACTGAATTTAACATTATTATTTGCATAAATCTCAATTTTTGAAAGTTCAAGTGCTCATCTTTCATAAAAATAATAAATTCATGAAAGCTACGAACACATAAAATAATTTCTGATGTTTTCTTGAAGACACTGTGTAAAATGAAGTTTAACTTTGCAAAAAAAAAAAATATCGTCTTAAAAAAAAATTTTTGAAAAATATGATTTTCAGTAAATAAATATTTTTATTTTAAATTTCAATTTATTAAGTCTTTCAACATTCTTTTTGTTGAGCCTTAATAATTAAAGCTTTAAAAATACATACTGTGGCAAACGATCTTATTTAACAACTAATTAAATAAACTAATACAATAATTTTAGTAAAGTATTTACACAATATAAACCTTTTGAGCTAGCGATTATAAACTATCCGTAAGATAGGGAAAAATCATTACACAATCGAATGTGGAAATACTAGAATTTAGTAATAAAATAAATCGCCTCAAATTTGCATTAACGTCTGAAAAAGTTATTTTGAAACTTGACCTTGAACAATTCTCAGGTAAGAGAATTTACAACTGTTTTTGTAATGGATTTTTATGTAAAATTATAGAGAAAAATTGGGAGACGTTTTTTTTTGTTTTATTATGGAATAATTCCATGGCGAAATGGTTCAGAATTTCACCGAACTTTATTGCTCTTTGTTAGAAAATATGACATTTAAAACATGGCACTTTTTTTTAGAAATCATGACGACAAAGATTATATTTTTTACTTAATATATTTCAAAAGAACAGTTGCAATCGCAAATCATAACTTAACGTATAATTTTATTAGTTTTTTAAGTGAAAAAATATAGTAATTTTTTACTGCAAAATAACAATAATAAAGTGAAATAAATATGAAATGACTTGCCTTGAGAAATATTAAATAAGTGCGTCTTATGACGTCTGTATCAATTTATATAATTTTTATAGTAGAAAAATCTAAAAATATTCTTATTCGATTTAATGGAAGAATTAGTTTAGTTTATACGATATTTTTAAGAGAATTGTCCAATGCATAATTGTTAATTTAGATAAAATTAAAAAAAAATTATTTATATTTTGTTGAGCGGTATCGATTTATGTGAATGTTTTAGTGGAAATAATTAAAAAATATTGCAGTTAAAGTAAATTAAAAATGTTGCAACAATTAAAAAGAGAAATAAATAAAAAATATGAGATTAAGTAAAATCTGCATCAGTTTATGTGAACTTTTTAAGGGAAAATATCTAAAAATATAAATTTCTGAGTTGATATAAGAATCTGCATTAATTTATGTGAATTCTTTAATGGACACAATCTAAAACAAAAAATATTATTATTCGCATTGATGACAGAACCTATGGAATAGTTTGCTAGAAATATCTGAACCTTGATATATTTTTGGTTTGTGTACCTGACAGCCTTGATGCATAATTAGTTTGTTTATGTTTTACATGGCTTCGTGCCAGTCTTTTAGTCGAGTAAAGAGTAGTGTATAAATAGAAATCTTTATGTAAGAATCTGTGTGAAAGAATACAGAATGTGTCACTTAAGAGAATTGATACTTGATAGGCTTGGCTTGCTCGAAATATAATGGAAAGAACAGTCGCTAACGTAAACAAAAGCTAGGTTTTAATTTCTTGCAGGTATCCCATTAATGGATTCTGAAAATTTTGAATGGTGACATTTTAATGAAAATTTTGTTTTCCAGAGTGCTTCTACATTGATATAGTACTTTTATCATTAAAAAATATTTTTTAAAAAAAGCGATGGGAAAAAGTGACCAGTTGTTAATTTATTTAAGTAGCCACTTTTTTCTGTTGATTCGCCACGTGGCGAGTGGTTATTTTTAGGTCTACCAGGGTGCGTAACCAAATTATTCAACAAAAAATAAGCACCTTTTAAGCACTCTTCAAGCACTCAAATAATATTTTAAGCACTTAAAAAATATCATAATTAAGCAGATTTGCAATTGACGGTTTTATCTGGTTTTAACCGTCATGTCAAAAAAGATATCTTTTGGCATTATTTTTGACAATTGTCAAATTTTTTTAATCATGTAAATCGAATGGCGTTTTCATATGCTACGGACTGACAATGCGCCGAAATAGAATGGGGTTGAAATAACTGTGAAAACGTTGAATAGAACAATGTGAACAGGGTCTTTCTGCATAATTCGTAGCGAAAATCAACATGGTAAAGGAAAAATCTCAATTTGGAAAAGAGAAAATTAAGCACTTTTTAATAACACCCAATGAAAAAAAGCACCTTTAAGGGCTTTTAAAAAACGAAAATCGAAAAGAAGCACCTTAAAGCACTATTTACAAACGCTACGCAGCCTGTCTACATACAACGACATAAGATGAATTAAAGTTATACCGTAGGGGAAGAAGGCTCCCAAAATAATCTCTTAAAGTAAAATTATTATAATAGTTTATCTCTAGAAAAAATTTATTTTAATAGTTTTTATTTTAATTCATTTATTCCTTCCCTAAAATAATAAAAAATTCTAAATAATTTTAAAAAAATTCATAACTTTCACGTGAGGCATTCGTGATGAGACGACACCCACACTGTCAAAGTGAAAGGGAAAGGAAGAAGTTAAGAGAAAGGGGCGATTAACTGTTTTGGCGACCTACATCCACTGACCTTGAGGCACAGCGGTTGTCACGGAACAGTTGACGCAAATAAATTGCGATTAAGGGGTCGCCGAACTGTTGAACTTGGGTTCGTAATCAGAAGCAGAAAGTCAAGGTATTCTGATGACAGAATCTCACTACCGAAAAGTTAAAAAAAAAAAGAAAGAAAGAATTAAATTGAAAGACACGTTTGTGAGTTTCGAGTAAATAAATAGAACAGCATCCATATCTAGCAATAGTTACCCCCCTTTTCTTTTTTTTCTTTTTTGCAAACATTATTTGTATAATTTAAATTTAAGCTACGTTATTTAAATTATAAAATATGATGGAATTTTAAAAAAAAGAAAGGCTGGAAAAAATATTGCAAATAATGTACACTGAAAAAAAATTCGAATCAAATTACGTGAACCCAATTACGTTAAGAAATACCGGCACTCAAGTTACCGGTAATTTTTACCGTAAAATCCATCTTTCCGCAAAATCCATTTTTACCGGAATATGATATAGAACAAAAAGTCTATTATATCGTAATTTTTACAGTAATAATTACCGTAAAATCACAGAGTCATTCTAATCAAATAAACATTAATGTAAAAGTTATGGTACAATTGTTACTATTTATAATTATTATATACAATAATTATTACTTATATTCATGATACCGTTGTTAATATATATATATTACTTACGTCAATAATCAGGGGTCTGTCCAGACATTTTGTGAAAGGTCCGTTTTTCGTGAAATTGTGAAAAAATTACTCATATTCTTTCAACCAGGGTCCGCTTTTATGAATATGTGCAAATAGAGTCCGATTATTGCAAAACACTTTTTCAAGGAGTTTTTAACTTGTAAATAGATACAAGATTATACTCGGCACTGTAAAATTATAATAAAAAAATTAAATTTTCAAAAATAAACACCAATTTCTGCTTTTAAATTCGAGATGGAGGCAGAATATTCATTTGGGACCAATAATGGAAGAATCGTCTGCCGAAGACAAAACTTAATTCGTTTACATCCATCTTTCTTGTTTTCTGCCCTGGGAAGGGTTTATTCGATTAACAAAACAATAATGAAGATAAACAAATTTGTGAAGGGTCCGTTAACAGACCCAAATTTCTTCTAAACAGATCCCTGATAATGATTGATAATATTGACATCAATAATGATTACTTTCAATTATAATATTGATGTTAATATTGATAATTGATACAGATATTATTGATATCAATTACGTGCGCCAATATTGATTTCTAATTATTGTTAATTAAAAATAACCTGATCTGTTCAATTTTTAAAACAAAGATGTTAAAACCACAATTAAATTTAATAAAATATTAGATGTTACTATATAGCATAAATGTAAAATTTTTAATATCAGTATTAAACAGCATTTTTAAAAACATACTCTGTATTTGTAAATGTATATATCCCATATCAAATAACAACTTCTTTGAAAGTTAAAGGCGTCTCTTAAAGGTTTTTTTTTCTTTTTTGTTTAAATTTTCTTTTTCAAATAGGTTTTCTTCTTTAGAAATAAAATCCTTTAAAAAAAAGGAAATTCTAGAAAGAAATTACTTTGAAGAAGAGAAATAACCAAAAGAAAGAAAATAAATTTCGTAAAAAAGGGGGAAAAGATACAACTAAAAAGTTTCCGCTAAGTTCAGTAGTTCGCAAACTATGCGCCAAAGTATGTTTTATTCGATCAGATTTTTTTAATGTCTTATCTAAGAACAATTTAAAAACATACTTTAGTGTACAAAACTGTAATATTTTTGTTAAATACGATTATATTTAACTGCAATATGCAATAAAAATATTAAATATTATCTTTAGAAATAGAATAAATGAAGAACAAAGCATAGATTTAATAAACTAAGTAATCAAAATAAGTTCTTTAAAGTATATTTGTACATCAAAATTTAAGTAAAAAAAAACTCTAATACTTGAAGCTATTTTATGTGTATGCTAATAAGGACACGTATTCTTTTCCTTTTTTTTTTTTTTCTAAGTTTCATACATTAAAATACATTTTCTAGAAAATAATTGTACAAGTATTAGGATTGTCATTAATTATGAAAGCATGTATTAATAGTTTTTGGTTTATTTTGAATAAAAAAATTTCATAATTGAGTTTATTTTCATTTTTTATTGTTAGTGTTTAAAGAACTTTTTTAAAATTATTTCACTTTTTCCTTTATAAATTTTTTTTCTTCAAAAAATTGCAAATTCCTTGGGGATAATTTAAGTAAAATAACTAAAGCCTATAATGCATTCCAAATTTCCATGAAGTTATTTTTTATAGGTTTTCAAATATATCGTTTTAAAGTTGGAAGAAGAAAAAATAAATAAATACTAGAAAAAAGAGCCTACGCTTGAATCTCAATATGAGTAAAAACGAAACCAAGCCTTATCTTAGATTCAGATTGAGATAAAAACAAACTTTTTTCTCCATTTAAAACATAATTAATTGCTTGTTTTTTAAAGTAAGCAAAAAAATCTCACTGTTTTTTAGAGTTTGCAGAGCACCTCTAATTAATAAACAATTATTTTCAATAGAAAACCTAAAATTTAACCTATTTCTCTAAGAAATAATATAGATTTTGCGATATAGCTTACTGGGTTATTTTATCATGTATAACATCATATACGTCATCCCGATTTTAAATTATTCATACTCCATCGACATTCCAAAATGCATAAAAGCTGTACGCCGCCTTGACAGCCTATTTAAGAGCTTTGTTCTTTTTCGCGTACAAAACAAGAGAGAGAGAGAAAGAAGCGGGGGTGGGTCTGGGGGTAGAATGCACTTAAGAAAGGGAAACGAAATTAGTAGAGAACACTATTTGGAGGTAACGTTGTTAAGTGATCCTTGAAGTAAAGTGATTCTGATTACTTTGTAGTGAGTTTTCGGGATAAAATAATTTACCCGTGAGTGCAGTTGCTAGAGAAAATGCAATGTTATTTCTGCTTGTTACTCGAAAAAGGGACTGTAATTTTTGGCGCCGCTTTTGGCGATATATTTTCTTCCCGCGATGCCGATTTGATTACAATCGGTAGAGGTTTCCGTAATGAATTATGCATTTCATTGCAGCTGTGGTATTTTATGCGCATTTTTTGGGAGATAATGTATGGATGAGGGAGTGTAGGTGTATTATAAATGTTCATAAATACTACCTTTTGTTGTTTTATCTGTTCAAATGTCGAAGCAATTGAATAAATTTAGATTTTGTTCAAAAGGGCATTCGCAATTGGAAATACTATGTTTAATGGAATACGTTTAATAGAACAGTTATTTAAATGGCGTAAATGATGAATCACTTTCTTGATGCCAGTTTATTGATGATATAATTTTTCATTTCTTTTTCGAGCGATAATTCTGATTTAAAAATAAGATTTCGACAATTTAAAAAAAAACTTTTGAATTCCATTTTTAAATTTTCTGTTGTATAATGATTGTTAAGAATGTTCTAAATCGTTTGCTTCATGTTCGTGCAGCCATTCTTTTAAATAATTTCTTTAAAGGTTTCAAATATTTTTGAACCTGTTTAGCAGATTTTAAACGAAACTTAAATTCTGTCAATAGACATCATGGAAAGCTTATATGTCTATTGACAGAATTCATAAGTTCAAAGATAATTATTATTATTGTGATTATTTTAAGAATTTGTTCTTTATAGAATTCCTTCGTTGATTTTTTTTTTATTTTAAAAATATTTTTTTATTTTTTCTTTATAGTTATTTAACTATCAGAGAACATATATTCTCTTTATTAGTGAAATATTAATATTTATCAGAAGATTTTTTTAAATTCCATTTCAATTATAGTTAAATTAGTTTTCGTCAGTTAGTAAAACCTCTATTCACATAGCCATACATTTAAATTACATTCTAGAAATGTTAGATGCGTACTAACTACAGCTTAACTACTTCTAAATTACGATGTAGAATAACTAAGAAAGTTCAGTATACTATTCAAATGAAAACAGTGAAACACATACTGATAGTCAATTCATAAAAAAATTCTCATAGCAATACAAAGCAGACAAAATGTTTCTATTTAAAATTACTTAATTATTATTATTTTCACTTACTTAAGATTGCTTAATTGATAATTTATATTTTTATGTAATAAAGTCTCACCGTTTGTTAAAACTGGGCTAATCTTTGTTCAATGTTATTATTGTATGTTATTTAAGAATAACAGTTTTTGAAATTGAATGAAACTTATAATTAAGATAATAAATATAATCTTAATATATCTTAATATAATTAATATATATAATATTATCTTAATATAATTAAGATAATAAATAAATAAATCTAACTTATAATTAAGATAATAAATAAATAAGATAATAAATATAATAAATACTTATAAATATGATCATTATACTTTTCTATAACGTTTTCGTAAAATTTATTGTTATTGATTTTAGTTTGAAATTGGACAGCTCATCTTAACAGTTTTTTAAATGTGTCTGGAACTTATCTAAATGAAAAAGAAACTCTATTTCTTACTATGAATACTTAAAATTTTAGTTCTTTTTCTTGGGATTTTTAAAAGTACAAAACCTATTTCAAAATTATATATTAATATATGTTTTAATTGAAAAAAAAAACATTTTAAAGGGTTTTTGGAATGACTGATTATATTTGAATCTGCAAAACATTACCCTAAGAAGGTGTAAACGTATAGACAAAAAGATGAAAGTGAAATTCAAAAAGTTATTGTGAAATATAAACGAGATAAAAATGCAGAAACATAGTTTTTGCATTTTTATCATGTTTGTTATAAACAGGAAATAAAATGCAAAATTATAAATATATGAAATAAACTGATAATAATTGTCTAATTAAATATTTCTATTATAAAACAAGCATCAGTTTAAGGTAACGAATTAAACCAAAATAAAATAACCAAGAAGTACTTTTTTTGTTGTATAAATATTTTGTTATAAATCATAGTTTCATAAATATCTTTTTAGTTGTCTAACTATTTTGTTAAAAATCATAAATATTTTTCACGTTTTTGTATTATACCAGAAGCGGAAATATTTAAAAACGTTTATATCTTCAACTCGTTGTACTCCTTAATTAAAATGTGATGTTAAAACGGCAACATTTCCTTTTTTTTTTTAGAGGAAAGCCTGAAAGTAGAGACTAGCTATAAGCACAAACGTCATCAACACCAAGCTTTATACACCTTAATTCAATGAGAGAAAAAAATTCTGAAATCTATTTATTTAAGATACCTGGTGTTGACACCACACGAGTTTCGTCAAAGTGGTTTTCAGTTTAGAAGAGTGTTTATGACATTAAATTTGTGTACAAGCGAAACATATCATAGAAATGTTTCCTTTACAATATATGCCTTAAAAATATCAGTTCAATTGGTTTAAAAATTTCAAAGACATAATGATAGGAGAAACCATTTATTTCAGTTAATGTCTCTAACAACTGTTCCCAGTTTTATGATTAATTTGTCACAGTTACGTAAAAAGATTGTTAAAGCAGTTAATTATAAATATGGCAATAGTTTTCTTAAATATATAAAAATAACCTCATAACCTCACTCTTTTTAAAAAACAGATAACAAGGGCACATAATTACAAAATGTACGTAATGTAAACGTTCATTTATTTTTTTGTTGGAGTAATAAGAAAAATTGAAAAAATTCCACGAGTTTTTAAAATCCTTTTTGCGATATGTAAGAATTAGTATTAATCATTTATACATACATTGAAAATCTACATCTTAAGCTTGATATTTCAATCTTTTTAAAACAAATTTTAATTTCTAAACAAAATATATTAATTTATGATAATTTAAACAATTCTTATTCAAATATTAGTTCAATTTAAATTGAATACTATAAACCAATTAAGTGTAATTCTATAAAATTAAACTTTATATATTTAAAGCAGTATGTAATATGCTTTTTATAGTTTCTACATGTGTTGTAAGTAAGATTTTTTTTAAAAATATTCAGAAAATGAATAGTTAATCTCGTATTTTATATTCAAATAATTTTGTCTTTTCAAGCAAAAGCAATAAATATTACGAATCAGTATTTAAATATTTATATAGAATTGAATTCAAATACATATTTGGGTTACATTAGTCAATCATGCAACTTTCAATAATGTGTACTTTGAAATTATTTAAAATAGATCTGTTTAATCCAAACACTACTAATATTTTATAAATAATGGATGCATTAGAAAGATATTGAAATGCTGCAGATCCTTTGGCATTATTAAAACATTCTTTCGTATAGAAATGAGTTGACAAATGAGGATTAATATTTTTAAAAATAACCTTCGTCAAACAAAATGGATTTATCTTAGTCAAACCTTCACTCAAATGAAAATCATGCGAATCAATCATTAATATACATGTCACAAAGGAGAAATTTAATGTGTCTGTTATTCACCATAAATTAACGATGATGAATAATTCACGACATGAGCTGCTCGTTCAAGATCAATGGTTTTTAATTTTTCATCTATAAAATGGCGACGATTTGAACTCGCCAATTAGGTATCGTAACTATCCGCATTAACTTTATTACTTCCCGAACGGTGAATGGAATAACCGAAATTGGAATTGGTTTTACGGTCGAGATCGATACTCTGTCACTTACAGAGATTAGTTAAAGGAAATTAGATTAGGTTAATCTATTTTTTATGATTAGTGGCTGGTTAGTTACAGGGTTATAAATATTAATTTTCATCTTCCTACAGTGATAAAGATTATGAGACGCGTATTGATTTAATTTATTGGAAATAAATGTAAATGACTCTTTTTTCAATATTTAAAAGAAATGATCTAGCTAGTGAGATTATTCTCGTTCAGAACTGATTTAAAATAAAAAAGTCGTTACAAATCGTATTTCATCACCCATATCTTCATTAATTATATTATTTTACATAATAGTCATTTCACTTAGTTGTTAATACTTAAGAAAGGAATTAAATGTAATTGCTATCAAAATATTTTTTTACGATCATAAATCATATGAAAGTTAATTCAGAATGATTATATAATTGGTTGTGTCAAGACTTGAATAAAATGTTTGGTAATTTAAATCTTAAATAAATAAATTTGAGAAACTAATCATTACTAAAGGCTTTTAAATATTATTTCAATTAACATATTAATTTTAAAATATGTAATATGTGTAAACTGTTTCATTCTATCACACATTGATTGAAGAAAAATTAAAGTGGCGTCACAAACAACTTAAAGTTCACAAATATTTGGAAGAAGAATTTATTTTTCTGATAGAATTTTTGGCGCAGATTATATACTGTCGCTATTGCCATGAGTAGTTGTTAAAAACGCATTTTTTTGAGAGAATTTTTGACTTACGCCAGTTTTGTAAACTTGTTTTTGATGAACGAGTTTTGTATAATCGAAGTTAGAGTTGATGAGCTGGTTAGAATTATTGGCTTAAACTAATATACCAATTTTCGTGAGTAAAGTGATTTGACATTGAATAGTTTCCTATTTTAAGATGCTGTTGCTCTGTAATAGAATTTTCGTTATGCAAACATTCTTAAATTTTGAAATAATGACACACATTAATATCGTCTTATTTGTTATTTGATAAAATATTTGAAACCAGCTAGTAACGAACTTGAGCAAAATAGGTGGTGTAAACTAATTTCATATTTTTGAACAAAGATGCTTTTTTTATAAGATCTTGTTAGAGTTTAGACCTAGATACATCATTAATAAAAAAACATTATCAAGTTGAATACAAAGGAAACTAAATGTAATGAAATGTTCAAAATGCAAAGAATATGAACTCAGGGAGTAAAACAAGCCCTATGTTATAGATTAACGCCAAAAATTGCAAAGATCAATAATGTGACGAACTTAAATGTTACTCATTGGATTGCTTAGTGACGAATTTTGGGCAGTTTCTAGAATCTGTCAATTGAGCAATACATGTGGGAGTATTGAAATGTATGGACATTTTTTGGCTGATTTTATGGTTAACCGTTAACCAATAACTTAACCACGGTAACACTTATTATAAAGTCTAGTGTATTACCAAATTATAAAGTCTAGTGTATTACCAATTACGTAAAATTAGTAAATTACGAGTTATTTATGCTGATTAAATATTTGCGTTTCATCAAACAATTGTTTCAAGTGAAAAATATACTCAGACGGTTCATTTGAAACTATTTGAATATTTCATTTATCGAAACTATAAAATTACGATCATTGTCCAAGTAATTAAAGTAGTATGCTTCATAATTCCATTATAAACAATTCTCATATTCTAGGAAATAATAACAAATCTACTAGTTTTAAACTCTTTAATTTCTGTTAGAAGACAATTCCAGTAATCCAGGCTATAACACAGAAATTTTCAATAGGAAATATCAAAATGTCAGAAAAATAGTTAAAAAGCATATTTCAAAAGGAAGTCTTCCATTACGTTAATCTCTCCTAATAAATGCACAAATATTAAAATTTCGAAAGAGTCCCCCCCCCCCTTTTACTTTAAATTTATGAATCCATTCGCCCTATTCGATAAAGTTTTCCATTATCCCGTATGTTGCCAGATTCCTTTGCAGCACATATTTCCAAGTCTTTAAATTTAATTAAATATATACTTTCGACTTGAAGCATTTTCTACGGTTTGCTGAAGAGCTTAATTTTATGCCAACTACTACTTCTGTTGGAATCCAACAATGTTCCCAAAGACTCGAGTAGATGAATAATTTAAAATTCAAATGAATCAAAAGCTTAACGCTCGTGTGTCTGCTTTTCTTGGGTTGGGGAGTAAGAAAATTAACTAATTAATATGAAATCACGCCCGAAATTAGAATTTGTTTAGAACGAGAGAAAATCGGGAGACCCCCGTTCTACTCCCTAACCCCCCTCGTAGCTGTTAATTATCGTTGCCCAGATTCCCTAATGTATCTGTCAGTCGCGCAGCAGTCTCAATTAATCAAGAAGCGTTTCGTAGTCGTTTGTGAATCTACAGTGAAATACAAATTCGATTTGCATTTGTTAATGTTAGGGGTGGAGGCCTCTGCTTGTGATTATTATTAAACATTTAAGCGGTAGGGGGCGCTCTTCTGCATCTTGAAATTATTTATGGGGAAGAAAATCACGTCTTGAGATTTAAAGACTTTTGTATTTTAGGAGGTTGTTAATATCGACGATAATATTTAAAGGTATTTTATTTTAGGCATTTACTAATTCTTAGTATTTGAGTTTAATAAAAACTATTACAGGATATTTATTTTTTTAATTATTGTTTTATAATTAATTTCGAATGGAATATTTAAATATTTTATCATTTTTTAATAATCATTTTATTTTATTTTGTTTTGGGTTGAAATTATCAGTAGAAAAATATCTACTCAAAACACATTCACTGACAACTTTTTTTATTTAAATTTTTCTTTTTATTTAAATTTTTTTTATAGTAAAATATCATAAGATCAATAATTTTTTAACTGATTGTATAAGTTATTGTTAATATAATTTAATGTTGACATAACTGATCTTTTAAAATGAAAAATTGCAGCTGCAAGCGCACGGAGAGAAAAATTCTGGTAAAATTACCGCACTGTATAGTAGTGGCATTTCTGGTAAAAAAAATAATAATAATTCTAGTGAACAAAACCAAAATATACGGCATTTAAACTCATTTGGTAATTTTTCTGTTCATATGGTAACGGTTTACCGGAAGTGCGGGCTGGCTTTCACAATTATACCAATAAGTAAAAAGTACGAAACTAAAAAGTAAATTTGTTCGAATAAATGTTTTATATGCTATACTCTAAAGTATCAAGATAAAATTACCAAATTTTATCCCATTTATCAAATTTTATAAAACCATATTGCTAACTTTAGCAAAATCATTACCAGAGCATTTCGCTGAAATAACCGAAAGTTTTGATGTTCCCTTAGAGCCACAAACACGGTAAATATTACCATGTTCTAGTAGTTCTGACCATACTTATTTTTTGTCAGAGTAGGAACTAGAAAATCATTGTCAAAAAAGATAAATCATTGTTGCCATAAAGCTATTTCCAGAACGTTATAGTTAGTTTCAACTCAAATAACGCAAACGTGGGTAAGTAACCTAAATTTTACTTCTGTCTTTCTAATTGTTGTTCAAAATGCAAAACCTTCAGATAAAGAAATCAATGGTATGTTTAGATTTCAATCCAATTTGGATTCTGGTCTTAAATTCGAATCCTCCTGTACTTTAAATTCTCTAAGAAATTCAAAATTTACGCCCAGTTCTGCATCACCGTGCTCACTTTCAGATCTGAAAATTTATCAGTACAAATTGGCTTACTTACTTACTCATAGCCTTCTCTTCAGTTTCATAACAATAGAAATCTCGATTGCAAAACGAATATTTGAAAAATTTTATTTCAAAGATTTTTTTTTTTTACATTAACTGTAAACCGTTTTAAATTTTGTATCCTCTTAAATTCTAGCGTCGTTCAAATATGCTATATAACTTTAATATGGTGCTAAGGTAAATAATATTGTCACGCAAGTTAATATTTCTTAATATTAATTATACGATATTGTAATTACTTTGATTTATCTTGAAGGGATTAATTAGATTTTTTATTTATTGAAATAAAATATTTTAGCTTGACCAGTATGTTTTAAAAATGTAAAAATACAATTGCAAAAAGAAATAACAATATTTGTTTTTGTTTCTTTATCTTTCTCTATAATTATTATTACATAATACATGAGCGTTAAGTAATGAAATTTTTACTTTCGGTTCTGGTTTTTATAACTAGAAACCTTGTATTTATGAGTTAAATTATAAAAAAATATCAAAAGGCAACTTCAGCTTCATGTGTTTTAAAAGAAAAAACACAATTATTTTCTTTCATTTAAAATTAGCAAAAATTAAAAGTTTTACTTAAAATTTCACAAAAAAGTTTTGCACTGGACGTAAGATTTTGACAATCATCAATCAGTGTTCTTATGCTTTAGAAACATTTTTATGAAATTCTTAAGTAAACAGATACGATTAAAGAGTTAATTTTACATTTTTTTATGCTCTATTTTATCTGCTCTTAAATAATTCTCAGCCCTGTAATCGATTGAATGGTTTTTATAATCCAGCTTTGACGATAAACTCAAGAGTTTTATAACAGGGAGGGGGGATGAAAATTATACAAGACCATAAATCTTTAAACGTAGTTATTATTACCGCTTGAAGAAACTTCCAATAAAATAAATGGAGTTCAGCCTCAAATTACGGTCGCAGAAATGAAATGAAATGAGGAATAAAAAATATATATAACAAAAAAAACTACAACTAATTCGTATCACGTTACGAAGGAAATGAATTCTCGTCTGCCAGATAAAATGGAAGAGCATTATAAAAAATGGCGAAATGTCAAAAACAGACGATGGGTGAGAAAGCTCGTTATTGAACTGGGGCTTCTTGATAAATAAAAGAACCGCTTTATTAAATCTTTCGGCTAAACACCCCATTCTTAAAATAAAAAATCCCGAAAATAAATATATCAACATAATATATAACTTACGCACAGTTAATAAATCAAGGCTATTAAAAAACACCCTCAACACTAATTCAGAATTATTTTAAGAACGGTACTTTCTAAAAGAAAACATTCTTTCGGAATATATAGTTTATGAAAAGATCAAAATTAAGTCCTAAGTCTTTTAAGTGAATTGATTTTTTAAAAACTTAAAGAGAATATGCTGATAGATTCGAATAAACATTAAATGCAAAATTTCTATTAAATAATAAATGTTAGACTGATAAATTATATTGCATAATTGAAAAGAATTCATTACTTCTTCTTCGAACTATGAACGATTTATACTATTTTTATTTAAACTATATTATCGTAATTTATTAAATAGTAATTAAAAATATTTCATTTTAAATTTTTTAAAAATGAGTTTTTGTAGCAATGAAGAAAAATATAGCTTTAAGAATTGTGAAAGTAATTTTATCGCGTTACCAGTTGGTTTTATACTAATTAAGAATTATGCAAGTTGTTCAAATTTATTTTTAAAAAAAAAAATTTTCATTTAAGTATTAATCGCCAAAAGTTTCTAATAAAAAATATTTCGTTGGTAATTTTTAGATAGAATGTATCTAACGTTATCACAATATTCTTTTTTTGAACCTTAATTTTTTTTAAAAAATATTTTAATGCATACTAAAAATTAGACAAATTTTTAAAATTATTCCTGTATATATTTCTATAATATATCCTTAATTACAGAAAACACGTTACAGCATTTTTTGCTTTAAATTTCCATCTTTGAACATTGTTGGCTTTAAAATGGTTCACTGTTTTTTCAAGACATTTAAAGCGACTCCAAAAAATAAATGCAAACAGTTCTTCCTTAGTTACAGAAATAAATTTCTTGCAAAATATTTTTGGAAAATCAAGCACCGTTATAAAACATTTCATTGTTTTGAAACTTAAAATAAATTCTTCTAGAAATTTCTCAAGCGCCATCTTAAATATTTATCCAAGTTATGTGCAAACCTTGTTTCATTTATTAAATATAAAAATCTAAATTTCTAAACTGGCTTTTATCATTCTTGCAACAATCATAAAGAAATCAAACTCACGACTAGGTAATTTGAGAGTTAGAAAAAAAAATTCGCCGTCAATATGAAACCGTCAAGGCCACTCCCGTATAAAACTGAATGGTCTATTGTATGTATAATATAATAAGAAAAAAAAATAAAAAATGAAGAAAAAAAAGAACATAAAGATGAGATACAACCACCATCACAATTATGCTTGAATAATATAATACATTTATTGCTCTTTTTTTTTTCTCTTGCTCTGTTCTTTTTGGTTATTTTCGAATACGCAGTTTTCCAGAAGAAAAGAATAAGTATTGTGTGGGCCATTCTTTTTTTTATTATTTTATTACATTTTTATCTGATTTAAACATTTCCCGTAAACAAACTTCTTAATGAGAGTAGAGAAATTTGCATTTTATGAGGGTTTGATTTTTCTCAGCGGAGAGTTATTACTTTATAACAATGAAAGAAAAATATCGATAAATGTAATATATTATGCTTTTTTATTGTGAGTTGGAAAAGTAAATACCAGGTGTTTAATATATTTGGAAACAATTCAGAATTTATAAGGTGTTAAAATATAATGCATGTTGCACTTAAAACAGGGAACAATAACTTAAGGTTTTATAATCAAATTAAGTTAGATGTTTAAAAAACTAAAGTTATTGTTTTTTAGTTAATTTTTCGTTATCACATTTTGATTTGTGTAGAATTTAATTAAAATATTTATAGTCTTGTATATTTCCATCTTAAAATCTAACGATCTTTTTTTAAAGCTTAAAATAAAAATAGATTAAAAACTCTACTGCTACTGGTTTTTATTGCATTTGAAAACTGATAAAAGGCAAGATTGATGAAAGGTGTTAAAATATTATATATATTTACACTTAAATAGGAACACGATAGGTTTTGAAATTAAGCTAAACCATAGATGTTTAAAAAAGTAGAGTTTTTATTTCTTCAGCTATTAAGCATACAGTATTTTGCAGTTTGTATTTGATTTTTAAAACATTTCAATGTTTAGAAAGATGCTAAAAATGCATTTAAATGTTCAGATATATTTCTGCCATTAAATTCCACTTTAGTTTTACATATAATTAAGAGAAGTAAAAATTTTTGTTTTGAAATTATTAACAAAACAAAAATTAGATACACCCACAGCGACTGTTTTTGTTCTTTTTTTTCAATAAGAAAACGACTTTTCTGGTCCAATTTTCAGAATTAAATATTCTGGTTGAAGATGTGATTAAAACTTAACAAAGACTGCTGTACTTAAACAATTTTTCTTACATATACAAATCATTAGCTTTGAAGAATATTTCAAATACGTTTCTTTCTCACAAAAATAAATAAAAAAAAGACATTGCAATATTAATACCTGCACTGAGAAAAAATGGTATGATCAAATCTACAAGAATATGGTAAAATTCACCGTGTTTCTGGATCTATATAAACACGAAAGAGCTCGGTAACTTTTACCAAAGATTGTTATTATTAACATAATAAAATGAGTAAAATTGTAAAATTAACAATATGTTATAAAATAAATTATGTTCTAAAATTATCATTGAAATATGATTAAAATAAAAAATGTGGTAAAATTTGGTAATTTCGTTATGATACCTTAGAGACAAAAAAAAAATCATTTATTCGGTTTAATTTACTTTTCAGTTTTGTATATTTTACTAAATCTGTAGTAAGAAAAACAATAAATTTTGAAAATCAAAATTTCCTGTAAACCGTTACGTTTTAAACGGAAAAGTTATCAAATGAATGATATAAATATCGTAAATTTTGGTTTTTAATACCAGAAGTAAGGTTTCTTTACGATAACCTTACGATAATTTTATCAGAATTTTTTTCTCCGTGTGGATGCATCAATTGCAATCGCAGATACAAAAGCAATATTATTTTTTTCCCGCAAAAATTTACGCACGATATCAATATGGAATAAAATCGTCACATTTAATTATTTTAAACTCAATCTAACGAACTAGCTAAACGTTTTATCTTTTGTATCCTGTTTATCCCCAAAAATTATAATTCCACCCGAGCAATAACGATATTTTTAGCACCTGAGTTCATCTCATAACTAGAATAAAATCTCTTTTTTCTTTTATTTACAGATTCAGCTACAAAGCTCCAAGATAAAAGAACACATAGGATCGAGAATAAATGGTTCGAAAACAACCTAAACCGGATAAAGAATTTAGCTAGTGATATAGGTTACCTAATGAAACAAAATTGAGTAGTATAACTACATCTCAGCACAGCCAACGGGAGGGACAGGGGGAAAAAAGAAAAACATATAAAAGAAGAAGAAGAAAAAAAAAACTAATTCCCCCACAAAAACACCATTGATGGAATGAGAGTAAAAGGGAGGATTGAGGTGGGATGTTCGATTTCTATTCGAATTCCTTTGGGGACCAGAGCGAAGTGACCACCGCAGACCATGAATGTCATATGAGGAGCAATTTAAGAGTCGATCGGATACCGAACAATAGATAGGTTTAGTATCGCAGATCCATGATTACTTTTTTATGGCTTGGGGGTCTTTGTTTCTTAGTTTTAGGGGAAGGTAGTAGCCTTGTGCTATGTTTTAGGACAAACAGAAAGAGAAAAAAATATCAGGAATAAATAATGGAATGGAATAACGGCTATTAAATGAGATTTTTAGGAATTCATTTAAAACTCAATGATACGTAGAATTTGTTTGAAATCGTCCTGGGATAAACACTCAAAGTATATCATTAAACAAGTTATATATATATATATATATATATATATAAATTGAACACGATATATAAACATACATAGGGAGAGCGTGAACTAATAGTAGGAATTGAAAAAAAAAATGGCATACACTAGCAATTAAAATCGCAATTTACCAATTGATGAGATAATATTAGCAATTTAACAGCCAGTTGAACTACTCATTTGATAACAAATGTAAAAATCAATTCACTTACAGATTTGATAAAACTAAGCTAAGTAGTAATTAGTTTAACTGCCTACTTAATAACACTAAATACTGTTAATATCAATTCACCTACAGATTTGATAATATTTTTAAAAAAACGTTCTTAAATAACCAAGTTATTTGATGACACTAAGTAATATAAATGTCAATTCATCTACTGATTTGAGAATTCTAGATAATATTACTAATTAGCTAGCACTAAATATTTTAGATTTTCATGCATCTGGTATGGTTAAAGGCTCTGAGTTATCATAGCGAAGGACTGGAGTTCGATTCTCAGTGGCGGTTAAGTTCACATTACAAGCTTGGAAGTAAGGCGATCTATGAGAAATGTTGACCACATTGCCACTCTCACGCCGTTGGTCACAAAACTGGGCACGACTTTAACATCCTTGACTTTCAATGGACTATTGCAGGAATGCTTGTACGTATATAATACAAATAATGAAATTTATACAAAAGCTTTACTATTGTACTACAATTTCTTTTTCTTGACAACATCATAATTAAATATGACTAACCATTTCAAACCATAAATGTAACTATCGTTACATATATGTATTTTTCATATGGGAAATTTTTATTTAAAATACAAAAAGTACAAAACGTTTTGCAGAATAATTTTTTATTCATAATTCCTTGATTATTTTACTTGATATGTGCGGAATAAATTTTAAACAAAACTCATCGCTTTACAGTATGTGTAAAATAAATGTGTTATTTTACAGTTTTTAAAGCATATTTTTAAAATAGTTAAAATATTTGAATGAAATTTTTTTAACAAAAATACTACGAATGACGTTAGTAATTCTAAGAAGAACAAAAAGATTATAAAACGTGTGATATTAAATTTTTTCTCAGAAAATCGATCAGTTACAAAGTAGCTATGTTAAAATTTAATCAACCAAAGTTTAATTAAGTACTAAGTAAAGGGCCGCCAGTTTCCGTCTTTTCACCATTAAATTGGTTATATTTTAAATACTTATAAAAGTAATTTCTTGAAATGAAACGTTATTTACGACTTTCTTAAAAATCCATTTAACTTTCTCAAATAACTTTGAAGTTTAAGAAACATCAAACATTAAATTAATTTCTTTCAGCAATATTTTTTGGAGGCATCACAGAACCGATCACTTTTAACAGCCAATCAGAAACATTTTATATCACTTTCGTCCCAGAAGTCAACGCGCGTAGTTGTTACCATAGCAACAGCCATTAACCTCTGCCACTTAATGACGGCCATATTGGTTTTATGCGTTGTCAACATTGTCATTAACAAAGTGCTATCTTTCCTCCAACACAGCTCTTTTAGGAGGCCGTTATCTAATCGAAATAGTTTTATTTAATGTCTTGGAAGTGTCCCTGACAGCTAATAAAGTTCCTCTAAAATGCAACTAGTGTCCGTAGATAATTAGTATTCAAGATGTACAGCTATTTTTAGTGAAGCACTAATTTATGAATCGAAATGAAGAGAAAAAAATTATTAATGGCATAATATGCAAATTCTATTCTTTCATAGTCGCATGCACAAACGAAAAACAGGCCATTGATTTATTTTTCAGTTTCTAATCACTGTATTATGATAATTAAGTGAAACTAACGAAATGATGACTATCTCATTTTTGCATTTCTTTTTGACAAAGTAAAAATACTTAATTAAAATAAAAGCAATTACTTCCAAATAATGAACTAGATTTTATCTAACATTAAAATAAGCTAAATTTTAATAAATAGTATGGTCATAAATCTGTTTAAGCAAATAAAAAATTAGTTCAAAGTTAAAAATTAATTTATTCCTATCGAAACCTTGGAACTGTGATAAAAAAAAAATATTTTGAATTTTTTAAACCTGTCTCGAAGGTTAAATAATAATGTTTTTATATTTTAAAAATCAATGACTAGCTTTTATTTTCTTTCGGTTTTTAATTTCTTCCTTTTTATAAAAGTTCTTCCGATTTTGAACACATTATTATCAATTTAAGTTGTAATAAACATAAAGGGTGTTTCGCAATGACCACTCTTAATATAAAAATGCCAACTCTTTGAAAAAATATATGCATTAAGAGCCACAAATTAATATTTGAACCGGAAAAAGAACACTAAAGAACTCCAGCGAAAAAGGAGGAACTGAAAATATCCAAACCTGTCTGATTGTCGCAGTAAACAGTGGATTTGAATGGCGAATATTAGAAACGTACTCATTAGTGATAAAACTGATTTAAAAACTTTTTTCTTGATCCTTCTCCCCGCTTACATTTTCTGTTTACTTTTTTGACTTTATTTTAGACAACAGTTCTAAAAAGATGCATTTTATAACCGTCGTTGAACAGCTGACCCAAATTTTTGTTTAACTACTACTAATGTTCAACTCCATAGTCTTGTAATTTTGAACCCAATCCAGAAAACAAGGGAACCTCTGGAACAAATATTGGAAGAAAATTTGCCTTCGTGGAGGACTTTTTGATAAAACTAGCCCGCATTTGCGTTATATGAAGAGGATTACCTCTCACGGTTAGTCTAATGGCAAGGGGACTCTAATCCATGATTCGTCTACCACTGAGGATATTTTACGTCAGCACTGTGGTTGGTGCATGCCGGATGCGGAATTCCTACCGAACAGCCATCGCTGGGATTCGAACCAGGTTCACCTCATTGGAAGATGAACGCTTTATCCCCTGAGCCATCACGGCTCAAAAACACGCTTTAAAAATCATCATTATAGAACACCGTTATATAATTATTATAAACAATAATTACATTAAAATTGTTTTAAATACAGAGTCCTACAAGAGTCGTCTAATCTTAATAAGATGGCTACATCACCAACGCGCTGATCAAAATCGATACAATATAATACAAAGAAAAAGTTTTTGAAAATAAAATTTTTCTGCTGATGACATGTCAAAAATATTTCCTCACTACCGTAAAAGCTTAAAACAATTATAAGTGGCAATTTTCGAATCTTTCTGCCACTGCGAGTTTTTATATATTCTTATCAAAGCCACTAAACAAATCGTACTTAAAACACAACCAAAGATATAAACTTCTTCGAATAATATAGGTGAGTTATATTTGCCTTAGTTTCAAATGAAGATAAAACAATCAATTATGAATAAACACTTCAGCATTTAGCACAATATCCATGTCATAGAAAACTACATGTTAATATTGCACAAAAATACTTTTAATGTATCCAAAATGGCGGAACTCCCGTCGTGCATTTCATTTCCTTTTTATTTCATCTTATCGCTGGAAAAATATTTACCAGCGTTTTTATAATGAAGCCGTACTTTTTATGACCCAATAAAAACACGTCATTTCCAAAGAGATAAAATATCAATGAGATATATATTATTTTTCGTCTTTTGCCGAAATGACCCAAATACATGCGCAAAAATCATGCCAGCATATAAGAATTAAAAAAATATTTGATTTCTTTCTTTTTCGTGACTTAATTTCATTTGTTTTAAAATTCATTCTTTATGTAAACATTTCATAAAACTTTAAAGAATTCTATATGTAAAAATTTCATAGATCAGTATCCAATTTGTTTAGCTACTAAAACTTTAATTAAATGTTGAACTCGTATATTTTTTACGAAATCATTTTTCAAGTACTTAAGGTATTGAAAATTTCCTCGGACTTTTTTTGTCTATGAGCTTCCAATTTCTTTTAGTTATTTTATAAAATATGACTATTCGAATTTATTTTAAAATAAGTTTAAATGTTAAGTCTAATGGAGGGGGGGGGGAGAAGGAAAAAAAAAGTGCAGTGAGATTGCTAGCTGATTTGATGGCATACGTTCTTAAAATTCGTCGTTTTCTTTCACAGATCTACTCAAATATTGTCTTGGAAAGTAAAGGGCAATATGAAAAAAAATTTTATGACGTAAGTTGTAAAAAATTCCGGATCAAATTTGGGTTGATGTACCCAAAGTGACGGTACTTTGGGTGCATCATACGTAAAATGCATTTTTACCTTAAACTATTACTATACAGTAAATTTTACAGTATTTTTTATTTAATTAAGAGTGTTTCAGTGATTTTACCTTAATTATTACAGTAAAAGTTAACTTATGACAGCTCTTTTGTTCCGTAACATGTTTCGGTAAAAGTGGATTTTACGGTAAAAAGTATCGGCACTCTGATTGCTGGAACTTTTTACTGTAATTTGATTCGGAATTTTTTACAGTGCCAGTATTCACCGAATAGGATACTAAACGAATTAAATTATAAATCTGTATCGTATTAATTTTCAAAAGTAAGGCAATTATAGACGAAAGAGTCATAATTGTCAAATAACAGATTAAAAAATACATAGAAAATAAAGTTTTTTTTTTTTTAAATCTGAAACTTATCTTCAATGAAAGCTCAAAGTAAAGCATAATTTATTTTTCCTACACTAGTTTTCAGGGTCAAGTCCTCTGGAGATTACTGTTAAGCTTTTGCCAATTTTTTTTTTTTTTTTTTTTTTTTTTTTTTTTACAATTTTACAAACACACCATCCGAAATTTAAACACAAACAATGTTATCATTTTAAATTTTTATAATCCCAAAAATAGCCATTTAGCTACTAATTTAATTTTGATAGCGTAAAAAAAATAAAAAGGTTTGCTTTAATTTATACAGAGACCGTTCTCGGAAAAAAAAAAAGTTCAGTAATATGTCAACAACTAAAATAATTCATTAAACTTTGAATAGTTGAAAATTAAATTTGCACACGTGTAAATATGATTTAGCATTTTAATTCATGCTTGCATAATAGCAAAACCTCTTCCTTTAGTTCTGAGTACTGTATTGGAGTCAACTGCGTTTGCATTAAACAGCCTGATTTGATTATATCCACTTTAAGGGAATAAAAAATCTCGTTGATCAAACAAATATTGGTTCTTTTGCGAAGCACAAAGCAAAAACCCATAAAGAAAATTGAAAACTATATTATTCATAAAATTTTCCTCTTTTTGTTTATATATTCTATTGAAAATTTTACCTTATTTACCTAAGCTATTCATTTATATCTAAATGTGAGGGGAGAGAAAAGAAAGAAAGAAAAAAAAACTTATAAAACAAAATAGAAGAAAAGAGCCTGAAAAAACTCAACAAGCGTACTTGTGCAAATAACTTGATTCACAAAATCAGCAGCTCGTAGCATTCCATAAAAAAAACTAAATAGGAGAAGATGGCTAATGTTTTACAAAACTAATGAACCCCCTTAAAAATAGGGGGAGAATTAATACATCCAATGAGTCACGCTTTCCTTCCCCCCCCCCTGTATTGTGGGGGTGAAAATGAGGGGAAATTTGAAGGGATATTTAATGCAAAAGGACAAGTTAGAGGGAAATCTTTACTGTTTCGTATTGCTATTCATCTTCGAAAAATCCCCAAGATAACAATGGATAAGGGTGATGGGCTGAATATTCCAAGTATTATTTTTTTTTTATAAGGCAAGTATTTAAGGGGAGGATGTCGTTTGTCAATCCATGTATTAATAAGCACGGAGGGGGAGTGTTGAAGAACATGGATGGTACATCAAAATTAATATGATGCATGGATTGGTAAGAACTAAAGTGTATTGCATGTCTAGGAAATTAAAAAAAAAGAAAATCTTTGAAGGGGGAGTTTTAATTAACGTGTATTTTAAAGGACAATCTTTATTTCATTGTTTAGTTGTTGGATTTTGTTATAATTGACAGCATTCATAAGTCTGAAGTCATTTAAAGACTTTAGTTTTTTGGAGATATCTACAATTTTTATTTTGAGAATTTTCAAAATGAAGCATTTTCTTGAAAAGAGTCTTACTTCAGCGTCATTTATCAGAACTTAAACTGATATATCGCTTCGTTAAATAGAACATTATACCGTCTTTCTCTTTAAGGACTGTATTATTAGGCACAAAATAGTACAAGACGATGATTGATTCATTTTAAATAATACAATTCATCGATTCATTATTTGACCTGTTAAATTTCGCAACGCAATTAAATTATTTGAATTGTTAAATTCTGCTTTGTTCTTAAATTTTGATACGCAAGCCACAAAGTCTTCTAGATGGTTGTGGTGTGGCAGTTTGGAGAGACTGGTACCAGGTCATGCGCTGTCCACATCATCTGCCTGGGGTCCAAAATTAAGCGGCATTCATGTTATGGCTGTTTAAACTTAAAGGAAAGAACCCTGAAAACGGGGTTAAATACTTTTTTATGAATAGTTGTGGGGGCAAGCATGAAAATCATAGCATATTTCACTATGGGGACAATATTCGTTAATAAAAATATCAATATTGTATGTAAATCGTAATTTGAAATTTTAAAGTATTCCAAACTAATGAGGAATGTTAAAATTTTAATTTATTTAATGAACTGTAGAAACTATTCATGCTGATTTTATAAATTACAAGGACTGTAGTAAACGAAAATAAATAATGGCAGAATTTCTCCGTTAATGTCGCTCGCTTTAAAATCTGAAGTTCTTTTTTTATGCTGTATCATTATTGACAGCCATGAGTTTCATAGAATAATTTTTCACCCACGATTCAGAAAAAAAAGCACACTAAAAGGACAATTTTGAAGCTAGACGTAAAAAAAAAATCCATAAGGTAAGTTTATAAATTTGTCTGACTGAATTAATTGTTGCTATTCTTTCTTAAACTACAAGCTATAACTGTTATAGACGTAAATCATTTCCTTTCAACGCAGTTACGTTTAAAAAAGAAAGTGTTTTGTAAGGTCTCACGCCATTAATCATGTTTTGAGGCACCTATTCAAACACATTTCATATCGTTGAGTGCGACAGAATGCTCTTTGGAATTTTTATTTCCTCAGTGGTACACTAAACCGCCTTAAAATGTCCAGCTGTTCCACCACAATTCCCTGATGTCCTTTCAATCTTCTGTTGGATCAGGCAGGCGTGAACAGAGAATTATTTAACTTCTTATCTCGTATTTATTCGCCTGTTTTTCTTCCAGACATGCCTCCTAATCATGTTTTTTTATTTTATTTCATTCGAAGAGAATAACAACCCAAGGAGATAACCAATTTAATATTTTAACTAGAGTAGCTAATCTTGTTGCTTGTCTGAGTTTCGGTTGAACCATACAAAATTTTCCTTTTTGCTTTCTTGGACAAATATTTTAATTTTCCATGAATGATTTTTACTGCTACATTTTCTTTAAGCATGTCTTTTAATTATATTTTGCTTAATTTCACTTGAATTAAGTAACAAGGAAATGACTGTGGTAGTATCTTAAATTTTCGAAGGAAAAACTTTAAGTTATGTTGGTACTTACATAAGTTTTTAACTAATTGCTGGCCACGCAACTTAAAAAAATTGTTTAATTTCTATCTTAAAGCCGTTTTTCAAACAGAATATGCTTTATATTTTTAAGTTTTGTTAAAAAGGTATAAAAATGTCAAAGTAAGAAATAATATAAATTTTTTTTCCGGCAAAGGTATTCTTAGTTGTCAATAATCTTCAATTTTCAATAAAAACTTATCATTTAATTTCTTCCTTCTCCGGCATGAAATCTAATAAGATTTGTTTTAAAGCGGAAAATAATAATAAAAAAAACTCCTTCCATTATTTTAAATTATGTATCAGAAAACAAATTTTCAAAAAATAATATTTTTTGAATGAAATTCAAATCCTTTTTGCTTCGCTAGATCCACAGCACAAATAAATCCTTCATGGAGAAAAAGAATTCTGGCAAAATTACCATACTGCATAGTAAAAACATTTCTGATAATAAAATCCCAAATATACAGTATTTTAACCATACATTTGTTAATTTTCTTCTTCAAATGGCAACGGTTAAGCAAAAATTATGGTTTTTAAAATAGTTCTTATTACCGCACATTTAGTAAAAAATTTTAAACTGAAAAGTAAATTCATCCGAATAAAAGGTTTTTATGTCTTGCTCTACGGTATCATGATAAAATTACCAAGTTTTATCACGTATTATGTAATCATATTTTATTGTTAGGTTTACCAAAATCATTATCTTCGGTAAATATTACCAAGCTTTTTAGTGTTCACATAGAGCTAGAAAGTCTGTAAATGTTATCAAATTCAGGTAGTGCTGTCCATCTTTTTTTCTTAGTTTTGTAAGAAAATAAAGTGCCATGGATCTTTGAAGCATCGATATCATCCTAACTCCCTGTATTATAAATTGCGAACCTGTAACCTATATTCAGTACTGAAAAACATATAATTGCAAACAGTAAATCATAATCCCAATTAGAAAGATTTGAATCTCCAAGCGATTAAAATGCGATGTGTAAAAAGGTCATAAATCTGTTAAAAGAGTTGATGTTTTCTTTTTGGAAGCAACATTTAAAAACGTAGTGTCTAAATGGCATTGGAGTGATAATATATAACTTGACACATTTATCACCGTAAAATAAAAAAAGAACATAAATTTACAACAATTCATTGAATCTATCTAAACAAATCGAAAATTATAACAACAATCGAACTTTCAATTGAAAGGGTTAACAACTGCGAAACTATAGACCTTTGGCAAAATTCCATGAATTAGGTACATTTTTCTTAGTTTTTTTTTTTCGTTACATCTACACTTTGTGCCTATTTTCTATAAACATAGTATTTGTTTGATTAATGGTTCTTTTAAAAAACGTCATTCGTTGGAGCGAATGCTGCTCTCCCATTGGTTGACAAGTGATTCATCATTTTCCATTTCACAAAATTATCTCTGTCTACTTTCTCTCTCCCCTTTTCACTTTTTCATCCCCCCCTCCAGTTCCTGACTTATTCCGGCTAAGCAATTTTTGATGAAACGCCATCTAGTGTGTAGAGAAAGTTGTGGACATATGACTCACACTTAACAAAATTGGTTGACAGCATTTTTTTCTCTAGGAAACTGAGATTTTATTCGAATTCCGGATAATTATTTGTTTTAGTTTAGCTTGGAACAGAGCTCTTAGTGATAAATGTTTGAAAGAATGTAAATGGTATTTTCTTTTTTTAAAAAAAGGGCGTATGTTTCTATTTCCCAATCAAAGTTTAAAACTAAATCGATTCAAAGCATAAAATTCTCGTTCAAAACAAGAAAAATCCATCGAATGTCCTTTAGCAAAATAATTAAATTATTCTTTTCTTTTTTTTTTATTTAGCCTCTGATTTGAGACAATGTTGATGTTTTCGCCTTTCTATAAAAAGTTTTTTAAAATATATTAAGAGTGGTGATTATGGAATATCATGTTTTTATATATGCGCAGGTGCAGTTTTAATTCTTCTCGACTTAAAAATCGTCAAATAAAGTTGGTAAAGAAATGCTAAAATAGCTAAGCAACTAATCTTTGCAAAATCAAAGTATTTGTAACTTCACGATAAGAAAAAAAATAAGTTCAAAAACCACCTAAACACACTTATTTATAACAAAAAAATTTCCTAGGATTTCAATTTACCTTATAACTTCGTTAACAATGTAAAGTTAAAATGGTTTAAAACCTCGATCTCAAACTAAACTCATTTATGGCCTTCTTTAAAGAACACAGCAAAATAATGCAAATGCCATGTACTATAACTTCTCATACAATGGTCAGGAGGAAGGTAAACATTTCACTTTGCAAAATGATATTTGATGTATTAATACATTTCGAAACGCTTGTTTCTCAACTTCCACAAAACACAAAGGGAAACCCAGTTAAACAGAGAGTCGTAAATTTATTTCAAATTTATATCATCACTTTACCAGTATCTGTTGCTATTCAAAAGAATTTGAATATTCAAATTGTTATTTGCAATAACAATCGATGACTTGAAATAACGTTGACAAGAAATCAAAACGTTTTCTCACTCTCTTGGAATTCCTTCGAAAAGCAATACGACACATCTTAAAACTCGAAACTTTTTTTTTAATAGCTTAATGTAACAAACTATTCTTAACAAAATCAGGCCAAGCGCCCTTGTCTGGTTCTTGTACTTGCAATATATTGTGACTTTCCATTTTAGTATGTTGATAATTTTTATTATATAAACTAAAATGTATACAATTAACGTAAGTGAACAAAACATTCAAAATTGAGATTTTTGATGTCACTTTTGTTTAATAAGCTCCTTACTGCAAATAAATAGATAAATTTTGTTTTATCAGTTTGTTGAAATCTTCATTTTAGAGTTGATAGGAATATATATATATATATATATATAATTTTTTTCAAACATTTAGAAGCGTAATTTTTGATTTCTTTAAACATTTTACAAATTCTGAGATCATGTATTACAAAAGAAACAAATGGACTTGTACACGGAGAAAACTTTTTTTTAAATTATCGTACTGTAGAGAAATTGTAGTACTGGTTTAAAAAAAACTATAATTCCAGTAATAAAAACCCAAATATACGGCATTCAAACCATTCATTTGGTAATTTTTCCTTTGATATGGTAAGTGTTTACCGAAAATTCTGGTTTTCAAAATTACAGCTCTTAAAATACCACATTTAGTAAAAATTGCAAAACTGAAAAGTAAATTTAACCGAATAAATGGTTTTTACGCCTTTCTCTAATGTATCATGATAAAATTACCAAATTTTATCACAATTTATAAATTCATATTTTATTGTTAATTTTACTAAAACGCGTTGGTAAAAATTACTGAGCACTTTGGTGTTCTTATAGCTCCAGAAATTAGGTACATTTGATCATATTCTGGTAGTTATGACCAATATTTTTCTTTATCAAAAGCAGTCTTAGAAATAATTCATTAGTTCTGAATTGTTCTATTATTGATCCACATAAAAAAATTATCTGATTCCGTTTTATATCTTGTAAAATAAAATCTTATTTCAGTTCATTTAGAACTGTAGTCCCCAAACTACGGCCAGTCAGTATTAAGAAACCACTTTCCTCTTATATAGCCTCTTCCTGGCTAAATGAGAATTAGAACTTAATTCAGATGCGTTTTCGACCTTTATGCACAAAGTTTTAAAAAAATTTAGTAGCAAAGAAAAGTTTTTTTTTCGATTTACATTTTAAAATATATATAGAAAACAAAAATGGCAATAGAAAGATTTTTAAGCTATTTTGACGAGTGATTTAGTTTTTATATGGAAATAAACCTAACAAATAAATCTTCGTAGAATGTTTTCTTGTTCGTTGAATGTCTTCTCGTTTTCGTGCAGAAAGAAAACAATAAAATAAATAGAAAAACATCCATGTATATATGACGTTATTAAAACAACAATCATAAACTAAAACGATTATTAGGCGAAAAAAGTGAACTCTTTAATTTACAATACTGATAAAAAAAGTTAGAATGAAAAAAAAGGAAGAATTAATTATAGCCAAGTGAAAGAATGTAACTTTATCTCAAACATTTTTTATTAAAAAAAAATCTAGACATAAATATGTTGATGTCTGCTATTTTGGCAATTCGCCAAGAAATACATTATCCGAAAGTGTTAGAAAGATATAATAACGGTGTAAGAAAAACAATGTTGTATTTCAGAATATCAGTGATATGAAAACAACAAAGCTTTGAATAAAATAAACTATTACAAACATTTACAAAAGGTAATGAAAACTTTTGATACAAGAAAGTCCACACCTTGACTAAAAATTAATAATTCTATTCTACTCATAATAAATTTTTAATACCGCATTTTTTGCACATATTAAATTCCATTTTGGATGAAGGATGTTATTTAAATATTGGGATTAATTTATTAAATATGCCATATTTTGAAGCAAACATAATCAGATTTAAAATTTGCGTACAAAAAAATCGACTTCGACAGGAATTATGTTTCGAGTCTGTATATCAACCTAAAAATTTTTATTTTAAAATTATTAAATTTTTTTTCTCGGAAAAGTTAGAATGAATTAGGTATTCTAGTAAATAAATTATTCAAACGGTAAGATTTTAAATTATTAGAAGAGAAAATCTTAACATTCTAAATAACAAATAAATTAAAAACTCAGCTTTGGAATATTCAGAAATATTTTACTGCCTGCAAAGAAGATCATGCAAACATAATTTTTTAATTCTGAATTTAACTTCTCTTGTATATGGCTTGAACCAACTTTTAATGAAATCTCTATTAAGTATAAATTTTATCCCTTTCCGAGCTAGCAAAACTCTTCATTAAAACATATTTATTATTCAAAACAGTAAATGAACTCTTTTACGTTTTCGGGAAATAAGCATTTTTTTTTTATTTCCTTATCTTTTAAATTAAATATAAAAAGACAGTAGTTTATAATACACGTGTAGGTATTCTGACTGATTAGCTTTGCTGATGTATTACCTTACAAGGAGTTACAGCAATGTGCAGGAGAAAAAAATTAACTTTCCCAAAAATCCGTTCATACGCAGTTTTTATATTTAAACATAATAGCCTTATTTTGAAAATCGTAAGCAAAGATTTGTTTTTAATTAAATTTTGGAGACCGTATAATCTTCTGCCAACATTTTGTTTTCAAAATTCGGGGAAAACAAACTCAGTTAAAATATAACAAAAACGGCTTTATGAAATAGCGTTGCCAGATTCTGAAGCAATAATTAATGAAGTAAATAACGACGACTATGCTCACAACTTTAATTAACTTAGGGATACATAAATAATGGAACCTTAAGAAAAAGAAGGAATAAAAAAAAAGCATCTTACCGGTCTCTATACAAACACAACATAAATCATTCAACGATTCTAATAGTGACAAGTGCAGAAGCAGAAAATTGCAAAGAAATAATAACGATGAACAAAAATAATGAAAAGAAAATAATTTTCCCACGTAATTATAAGCTTAAAACCTTAATGAAAGAAAAAAAAATTATGAATTCATATTATGATCTTTGAAAAGCTTTAATGGTAAACGTCGAAAATTAACGCTGTTTTAATTGACCCTAAAAAAATAATGTCAGAGTCTTTTTCAAAAAAAATTAATGGGGAAATTTTACCTTATAAAGAATTAAAACTAAATCAACTCCGATTTATTTAGTGAGATTTTTAAGCGATAATTTTTTTTTTCAAAAAGGGAACATTTTATTAGAGCAACAAGCGGAATATTTTTGCTTTTTTTCATTACTTAAAACCTTTCTTTATCGTCTGCTTTTAATTTTTGGGTGAGAAAACGGAATCTGTTAATGGCAACAATTTTGTTCTTTTATTATTTTTGGGACGCCATTTTTAATGGGGATTACTTCGCATCTATTAAGATGAATAAGTTACAATTCGCTAATTGCCCTAAGATTTTTTACATTCCGCCGTTTAATTACGAAAATGCTTAATGAGGATAAAGTTAAGAAAACGTGCTGCATGGAATTCTTTTTCCTTGTTTAATTTTTTATCATGTTGTTGTAAAGTCCTTTGTGTTAATGTTTTAATGCAACGGAATTTAATTCTCATTTTTTTTTTATTCTTCAAAGTAACATAATATATTTGTCTTTTTTAAGCGCAATAATAGATAATGGAAATATTATATTTTCTTTCAGAACAAAAGGACAAAAAAAATCTTTTTGAAACTACGTTTTAAATAAATGATGTAAATGATAAAAATGTTTTAAAACTACCTAACTTTTAAATAATATTTTACACACTTAATAGAAACCTAAGTGATAATGGAAAATATTTTTATTTCATATGGGAATGAAACGTCTCGGGAGATAAATGCGTTAAATATTAGTTAATGCACGCATTTAACTATTTTTTATTGTCTCATAAGTTAGCTTACTAAATTTATATCTAGTTAGGAGAAATGTAACAACGATAATAAATGGTAAGATGATAATATTAAATATAATTATTTAAAAAGGCAAAGCCCTATTTTTGTGTTTATTTGTTACGGAAAAAACATGATTTTAGTTTTATATTTTTTTCATTAATAATATATAAATAATGGAAGTGCATTAATCAATTAGCATAAAAACACTAATCCATGGTTATTTTTTTCCTATTAATCTAACTATATCAGTTATCTTTCATTTTTGTAAGATGTTTTTTACTAACGGGTTCAAACTGCAATCATGTGAAGTTAGAAAGCAAAATTTATAAGTCTGCAAAATTCTGCATGATTTAAAATTACTTTTTTAATATAAATGTGGCTGCAAAGTGACAAAAACACATCCCTCAGTTTCTTAGGTTTAACATTTTAAGCAATAAAAAATATAAGTTTATAAAAAAATTCAATTTTGAACATTATAATTTTTTTTTACAACTGTACAGGTATTATTCGGAAAAAAGGGGTAATAAATTGCCCCGATTTCCTATTTACTTTTGATTTGAATGACGTTAAGAAATAAAGTGCCCAGAATAAAACTAAAGAAAAGAAAAACAAAACACACTTTTAGAATGTATACTTACATATGGATTAAATTTACGTAACATATTTTACATTAAAATCTTATTCAAATAAGTACATAACAAAATAAATAAGAGTATTATACTTGCAAACTTTTTTTGAATGAGAAAACTCTCGCACTTTCCTTCATTAAAAAACATAGTATGTTATTCCACAAGAGTTTCTATTATCAATGTAACTAATATTTGTGTTTCTATTATCAAGTACAAGTGTTAAGTAATCGCCTATATCCTTGCCAGGAACATACATCAAATTGATGTTTAAACAAGAAAGAAAAAAATGCTTTTGAAGTCCGCTCAATAATTAGTGAAAAAATCGATATAAAAAACCTCCCTCCCTCCAATAAAACCAGCTTGATTGCCTGATGAAATTTCGAGGTGTTTCTAAAAATCATCTTCCAACTTATCTCTGTTTTCTCTGGCAAACACAAGTTTTGCCGTTTTTCTTCATATCTTCCTTAGTCATGATTCGTAACATTTTAATTGTGTTTTTATTTATTTATTTATTAATTTTTTTTGGTTAAACAATAGATGCTTGATCCCTAATGAATTCATCTTAAAAAAATTCAAAAAAGGTCATTATGGAATTAAGGAAATTTTTAAAGTCGGTCTTTACGGAATATTATGCACATTACGGTGGTAGCAAGAAATAAGTAATTTTTACGTCATAACACTAAATCAAAGCTCAATTTATCATCAATTAACTTAATAAACCATCAATTCATTTTATAACAGTTGAATATGCGCTAACATTGTACTTGCATGGCGTGGTAAAATGCGTTAAGCAGTTCTTATGTAACATTTCTTTAATAACACTTTTTCTTATTAAGATCAAATTATTTAAATATTAGCCTATTTTGAATTGGTATACGTTCCCGATTCTAAGCCCCCGAGGGCTTGAGAGGGGCTAAAAACGAGTCGATTCTCGAACGAATGAGAAAAATAAGGTAGTAGTACTGTTGGATAGATCTGTAGGTATGAGAAGTATTCTAGGAGTTTGGGGGTAGGCGGTGAGGGATCTATAATAGAAGAGAAAATATGAAAAAGGAACTTATGAATACCGAATGAGTATAGCTTTGCCGCAAAGCGCAATTCCAATTCCATTACTTTTTTTTTTTCAATAAATTTCGTTGATACCGAATGGCATCACTCAAGTGTCGTACATTCCTTCAGGTTTGCAATTTCGGTATGTATATGTATTTTCGTTTGCTGGCATTGGGGTGCATTGAATCTTTTATTGAACGCGAATTTCTTATTATGGTGATGACAGTTGGAACAAACATTTTGGAATATGGGAATATTTTTTATTAATCTTTTGCTATTGTTTCAAAATACTTTCTATATTAGGAATTTTGTTGGAATATATGTTCATAAGGAATTCCATTTATTCTGGGGATGTAAGGAAAAATACATTCATTTACAAGTGAAATTTCGAAATAAAATGTTGGGCGTTTTCGATTTTCTTCCGAAATAAAAGATAATTTTGACGCCAAATACAAGTTTGATTTTGTATTCGAAGTATTATGCTATGTTTTTGGTTTATTAGAATCAAAAAAATGACGTGTATTTGTTTCACTAGTTCAAATAGTGTTTGAATCCTTTTAGGATAAACAGGAAAATATTTCTATTTGTAATTTATTCAATATTATTTCCGAATTTTTCAGTACTTAGGAAAGCAAACTGTCTATGAATCGCAACATAAAAAAATTACATTTAAGAAATCTAACTAGCTTGGTACGAAAATATGGAAACTTTTGATTTCATGCCATTTACAGAATTTTCAGTGCTGCATTTCTATATTTTTTTCAGTAAATAAAAGTATAGTTAGGATTCATATTTTCCTAAAACATTTTGTTTTATTTAAAAAAACTCAGTTTAATTAAAAAATTGAAGATAGTTATTTTTTAAATGTTTTATCAGCAGATCTGATACTAGAATCAAAATTCACAGTTTAACGTATATAAAATAATTCATTCTATGAATTAACAACATATTTGAATTCTTATTAGAATATTAAGGGTTGATTTTAAATAACTTTTCTTTTCGTCAAAATAACCTTAAATAATTTTAGTTTTTAAAAATTAAATATTATTTTATTTTGAATTTAAAAAAATGAGAGCTTAGTTTCCAAAATATTTATATTAGAAAAGTTTGAATTTTTTTTTCTAATTTCAGATGTGTTGGCAATATGTTGCGCACCATTAAATTCAAATTTTACAAAACATTTAAACATTAATCTATTTCAATTACAGATTCATTTACATTCTTAAATAAACTAAAATATAATGTTTTATTAAAAATATGAACACCGACTATCCTTTAATATATTAAAAAGTATTTCAAATGTAGCACACCAATTATTTTTACAAAATATATATTTTAAAAATTATTGGAGTACTGTAATAAAAATTTTGATGATATCATGGATGCTTAAAAATTTTAATTTTGGAACACTTACTTATAATAGTCGCTTAAATTAAAATAACCCTTTAATGTAGCACTTTCTGTCAAATGATTGTTTTATTCACTCTCTTAATCTCCCAAAAATCTCTTACTCACAATGAAAAATTTTTTTTACATCGTTAAATGTACACGTTAATAAAAATTAAACATTTGAAACAAATAAAAAAATATGTTGAAAATAAAATAGCGTAACAATTCTAAGAAAGCGCCTAACATAAAAACTGTATTTCACAAAATGCATTTCCCTAAATCTCATGGTAATGTAAATACTCACTCCTTCAATGCGATAAAATTTGGCAATAAGCATTACTTCTATGCTTTTTTTCTTTTCACACTTTCGAATCTATATGCATTTTTCAACCTCCTCCAAAAATACTCACTGTTTTCATAAAATAATTTCAACTATTCAAAATGTTTTCGTTTCAGCAATATTTCAGGAGCGATTTTATTTGAATAACAAAAGTCAAAAGGAATTTTCATTCCCACCTTAAATTTTTGCGAACATTAAGAGTTTAGAGATATTATACGCGTCAATATCCTTTACGTTAACCCCCTTGTCCGCCTTTCCTTCTACCAACGACCCTTAAAGCTTCTTTTCGGAGGGGAAGGAGGAGAAAAAAAAGGGGTGAGTTGAGAAGAAGGAGAATATTGCGCTTTCCCCTTCAAAGAGATATTGGAATAGGAAGAAAATTGTCCCTTTATTTTATTTTATTTAGAGAAAGAATAGCTTCTCAGAATAGGGTAAAGCCCAAAGAAAATGGAAGTTTTATACAATCTGACAACGATTTTCAGATCACTGAAATTAAAGTGTCACATTTTCAATCTTATTTTTTTGCGTCCCTCCTGCACGGATATATTCCCCTCCTCAAACTTTCAAAGTCAGCTTTCTCAACGTTTTCACCCCTCCATTCTTTCGTCAGAGGATATAAGCGTATGTATATGTACATTCTTACGTATTACCTCAATTTTGCACAATATTCTTATATTTTGATCGCATTCTTCTTTCCACCATTATAGACAACGGTTAAAGTTAAGAAAAAAAAGTAAGAAAACAATATAAAAGAAAAGCAAACGATTTTTTTCCCACTCGCATTTTTTTTTTAAATCAATTTTTTTCGCTTCAATTTTTTAAACTTATTTTATATACTTTTAACCCAGAATAGAATTGACTTGGTAAGTTTTTCTTTCTTTCCTTTTTTTTTTTTTAAAAAAAAGAAAGAAACAAAAGAAAAGATTTAGATTTCAATCTGAAAGTCAATTACATGTTTGACTTGAAAAAAGTGTTGTACATTTGAAAAATATCTTAGAAAGTTCAATTTGCTTTTATAGTCGTTTTTTCCTTTCACAAAAAAGTTATACATCGGAGTTAACTTTAGATGTAATCAAAATAAGCAATAAAATCATGGGATTTTAAATTGTATTATCAAAACGATTTATGTTTCTAATTTTAAACTGTCAAATAAAAACACAGTCTGCAATATTTTAACAGCAAAAACACGAAGGAAAAAAAGAAATCAGTTTAATATCACAATTTTCTATTTCCGTAACATTAATTTGTCAATAATAAATAATCGAACTTAAACTATTTATATTCTCGTTTTTTTATTTTCAAACATCAGAATTATTTTTTGCATAGGAAAATAATAAAATCTTTGTCTCTAACAAAATAAGAAAATGAAGTAATAAAATTTGTTTGCAAAACTAGGTGTTTAATTTCGTTTAGATTTTGTAACTTTTTATTATTTAAAATTACATATAAGTGCAGTACGTAAAATATTACAAAGATAAGAAAACGTAACAGCTAAATAGCTTTTGATCTAATTTTCACGTACTAAAAGATTTAATCTTAATAGTTCGAAAGTCTAACCTCACAAATATGCTAATTAATTGTGTAGACCATATTTTAAATTGATAAATCAGATACAAAAATGCACTTTTATTGAATATGAATACTTTTGCTTTTGACGGATATTTAACGTAGCCCCTTAAATTACTATCCCAGTACTACAGGAGTACTTTACCTAATTGATGGGGTAATAGGTAAAATATTACTTGACTTACGGCCTTAGCTGTAATATTAAAAATATTATCCCGATATTTTTGGAAGGAAAACTGCTGAAAGTTTGGCCCTATATGTTAATTAAAATATTATGTGTAGTCGCCATATATTTGAAACTATTTAAGCGAGTCAAAAGAATTTTGTACAGTTTTGTATGGTTCTAAGAGATATTTTCTAGCAAAATATCGTTTTTTTTTAAGAAAAAAAATACAATTTCATTGCTAAACGGACAATTTTTATTTTATTTTATATTTATCTATTTTAAATAGTGACACATAATTTGTCATATTTTTAAATTTTCATTTCTTCAGAACTATGCCACCGATTTAAAGCAAATTTTGTATTTTGTCAGTTCAAATTACTCAGTTTGAAATACTGTAAATATTTCTGTATCTTACAACTAAAAATTTTTTTGAGCATTACCAAATTAAATAATAATAAAAATTTATGTAAAAGAGTGTATTTTTACGTTGATTTATGATGATAAATTTTGATGTTGATTTATGATAAGATGAGATATATTTTCAAAATTGTGTTATGAAAATTTTAGATTCTCTTAAACAATTTTATAGATAAGGCAAAATACGGAAATTTTGAAATGAGAATTAAAGGCATCAAACCTTTGATCGCTCTTATTTGCCTTAACTGTTCAGGTCATATTTTCTTCCCTACTGTTGTTTATGTACATACAACGTTCGTTTTTGTATCGGATGTCTTAGCTAAAATATCGTCTGCACAAGACAACTAGCATATTAACTCCTCGAACTAATCGAACACGATAGCACTTCTAATGCTATCGTGTTCATTAACTGTTCATGACATATTTTCTTCCCCACTGTTATTTATATACAACGTTCGTATTATGACTTTTCAGCAGACCTGTATAATATAAATGAACGCGCAAACACCGATTTGTAAACCTCGAGGAATTTTTTTAATTATTACTCAAAAAGAAAAAGAAAAGAAAGTTGTTTTTTTTTCGAATTCCCGAAGAGAAGAAAAGATTCATATTTACGCCTTTTCCTACCAATGCAAACGCGATTCAAAACTACATTCACATGATTTACAATTACACATCGCTATCCCTATTCACACTATTCAAGATTGCGCATCGTGTTTCGTATTTTCACGATTTTAAATTAAATATCGTGTTTCGTGATCAAAGGATTTAAAAGCCACTATTATGATTCGTATTGAAGGGACTTAAAAATTACACATCGGAATTCGTATTCACGCGATTTTAAAGTCAAACATCGAGATTCGTATTCACGCGATTTTTTAAATTAAATGCTGAGATTCCTATTCGCGGGATTGAAAAACCACACAATGAGATTCATATTCACACAATTTAAATGTTGTTGTTGTCGGCCATTAAGGCAAGGGTGGGTGCGATTGCTCTTTTTATCCAGTGGCGTCATCTATGGCCAAGAATTTGAATTCTTTTTTTACATTTTTTATCTCTTCCCTGCGGTAAAAATCAATGTCTAAATAAAATTAAACAGTTCTAAGAAAATCCGAATTTTTTAGACGAATTTCGCCATAAGGATTGAAACTAGTTACAAGAGTTGATCAATGCGTGCAGAAAGTTTTTTGATTGAGATTTTGTGTTCGCAAAAAGTTTTTCATTTTATTTAAGTCTGCTTTTCAGAAAGAAGCACACCAATTCCTTCGATTATATTTCCGATTATTTTTAAAATTGTTTTTTTTTCTGATTATATTTTAACAAGCAGCTTATAAACGCCACGAAATGGCAAAAAAATATGTTTAATTTTATTTGGTAACTCAGAAAAAAAACAGTATAATAACTGAATAATTTTGACCAATACCACGAAGAACATTTTTATTCCCTCCCCCAAATACTAATATATTCAAATTGGAATAAAAAACCTTACAGACCAATAAAATAAAATACACCGCAAGCAAATGTAAGATGATAAGTCATAATAAATAGATAAGCGCTCCAACTTATCTCTAAAAAAAGCCTGAACACTGGGTAATAGAATCAAAGAAAAACAAAGTAAGAGAGTCGAAGAAATCGAAATGAAATAAGCGATTTACTGTCAAAAGCTTTTATCAAGTTAGTAGAAAACATCTAATGTTAGTAATGTTCTGAAAAAGCAGAATCGGAAATAAATAACACGATCCCGAACATTCTGGATTGTTTTCTTCTATCAGTTGACTCTACCTCTTTAATTTCTCCCCCTCGAGGCAAAAGGAAATGAAAATACACTAACAAATTTCAACAACAAAACATAGAATTGAAGCAATTTAAGGAGGTATTTTAACAATGCCACAAATACATTTTTTTCTTTCCCTTTTGGCTTTACTTTTTGGCGACAAAAGTATTTTTGATTCTGACTTTTGACACAAGACGTAAATTTTAATGTAGGGTTTATTTAAATGACACAAAAAAGTGTTTGCGAAGCTTGTTATTTATTATTATTTTTTTTGTGTACTGTTTGATATTGATTATCTCTAGGGTTTAAGGATTTGTATTATTCTGGTTTAGAAATTTTTATGAGAAATACACTAAAAAAAGAAAGGATAAAAATTTAAATGAAATATGTTTTTAATAGAAGTCGACTCAATTGGGAGTGTTTCTTTGCTTTTTTACTAAATATATATTTTTTTGAAGATTAGAGAGAAAGATAAATAAAAAAATAAATTCAACAGGAGAAAAGGGATAGTGAAGATAATTATTATTCTTTAAAATGGTATTTTTTATTGTTTTGATAGGTGTATTTCGTACATATAACATTTTATGCAAATAGTAAGAACTTTAAAATAATTAATTTTCATAGTTAATGAGATACCATTTGGTAAACAATGCGTTTTAAGTCGGGAAAAACAAATGTTTTGTTCTTTAAAACAAGTAGAAAATAAAAAAGCGAACCAAAAATTAAATTGAAGATCTATGAAATCTTTTTGCTGTAAACTACAATTAACAATTTTTTTACAACAATCAAATTTTAGATATTCGCATAATTGTTTTCTACCTAACTAAATTCGATTTTTTTAAAAAAAAATTTAGGGTCTTTTTTTAGCAGGCGTAAACGAAAAGTCGCCAAAAAATGCAGATCACCGCCAACTTTTCTTTTAAATTTTTTTTATTAAGTAAAAAATATAGTTGAATATAATGATAGTTGCATTTATAAAAAATTTAGTAAGGAACCAATCAGTTCTATGATAGAGAAAACTTAATGCATTCTCTCATTTAGGAATTTTGCTTTTGTAAATTGGAATTTAAATAAAATTAATTTGCAATACACATGTTCTAAACATAGCCCTAACAGAAACAGCATATTTTTACTTACTTTATAAATTTTTAGTTTTTGTCATAGAATTGAAAAAAGAACAAAAAAGTTAAGGAAATTAAAATTTAAAATTTATTAACCATCCCTTGATTCCGTTTGTTTATTACTAGATAGAGAGAGTTAGCTGGAACTTTCTCATTACGGAATTTTGTTGTCGTAAAATAGAATACATACTACATGCATATTCCTCTTCACTCCGAATGGGAGCATAGGGTTTCTACCATATTTTTCATATCACTCTATTTGTGGCCAGATATTTTACCTCTCTTCATGACTTACCTATTGTTTTCAATTCGTTTACAATCGTCCTGGGCCAAGTATTTTTAGGTCTTCCTCTTTTTCTATTTCCCTGAGGGTTCCAATCAAAAACTTGCTTACGTTTTTTAATTTCCAGATCAATTGGTTTCGGTTTTGATTTTCTATAAATTTCGGGATTACAAATTTTATGGAACCACTTGAAACTCGAAGACTCTACATAAACAGTTGTTAATGAACACTTGAAGTTTTTTCGTGTTGTTTTTATCGCAGTGCATTGCCTCAGATCCATATAGTAGGGCAGATTTAACATTACTATTTAAAATTCTAATTTTTGTTGAATTTATTCTATTTTTGTTTTTTCTAGAATTTATTGAGAGTAGCGTAACTGCTTTGGGCTTTATTTAATCTATATAGTATATTTTCACCAGTTTCTCCTTTGTTTTCTATTATACTTCCAAGGAACGTAAAACTGCCTACCTCCTCTAGTTTATTTAATAAGAATCTAGTTTATTTTGCTTAGAATTAATTTTCAAAAGTTTAATTTTAATTTAGTTGATAATAAGTCCCATTTTTTTTATCTCTTAAGTTTAAAATGCTTGTTTGCATGTTCTGAAGGGTGTTGGTCAGTAAACATAAATCGTCTCCAAAATTACGATCAGAAAGATATTCAGCAAGGTTCTATCTTATAACCCTTTTATTCTCTGATACTCTCATTGTAATAAAGTCAATAGCAATTAAAAAGATTGTTAGAGAAAGTATACAACCCTGTCTAACACCGGAAACAACCTTGAAGGTTTCTAATTAATATATACTACCTTTGTAATATATTCTTTAAAACCAAGTACTAACAATGCATTATTACTTATTTCAAAATTTTGAGTAATAAAAATGGAAAAAAAAGAGAAAAATTCATAAAAAATGGGAAAAATTATGGAAACTGTTTAGCTCCAATCAATCCGTCTAAGAGAGAATTTATTACTGCCATTAAGGAACCATGAAATTGTAAAATGGAATGCAAATACTCTTAACAGCGACAACATAATGGTGGAAATAAAAATATTACGAAAACTAAAATGGAATTTTTAATCGACCCTGATAAATTTCGCGTTATAGTTTTCTGCACTCACCATTAATGAACTCTAAGGCTGTACTGTATGCCTTAAAAATGTACACTAACAGTAATGTTACATAATTACTACTTCTTCTGTAATCTTATATAGATTTATATACTTATATAGAATTTGCGAGAGAAAAAATTTTGGGTACCGATTAATATTGTATTGAAAAAAATTTACTGTACTTTTTCATTAAGGAACTTGGCTGCTGTAAACTGGAATGTAAATCATCAACGCTTTGCTATAAATGCTTTAAAAATGAATTCGAATTCAGTACATTTCATGTTATGCATTATTTTTTTTTCAAAAGAGTAAAACAAAAACAGAGTTTTGAAACTGGCGTCACAAAAACATCTATCAAATATTACTTAATATTTTCCATTAAAGTACATATCATTAAGAACAAAGAGAAAATAGTCTAAGTGGCGTTGGATTTGACCTAAAGGCGCCAAGAAAGAAATGACGGTAAAATTAAAAAGTAAATATTTGCCGTTTCGTGTCTAGTGCGTATTAAAAAATGCTTTTATATTAGAGAAACCAGTACATTATATGCACTCAAGAGTTCCTCCCCTATTACGTTCCACCCCCATTCTAACTTTTAAAACGAAAATGGATCCATCCAAGCATAACGTGATTAGAAAATGGAATAAAAAGAAACGCTGCTGCAGAACAGGGGGGTAGGGGGAGAAATTAATTATTTTTCTTGTTGAGTAAATTACGTTCGGAGCTGAAAGCAAAGCATGAATAAAATTTAAATGCAATTAAATTTGGGTGCTATTCTACGGCGAATCTTAAGTAGGAAGGATAAAATGAAAGTTCAAGCAGATTTTTTTCTTAATTTTTTTTAAAAAAAATTTATAATATATCTAAAAATTTATCTTCCCAAATTTTAAACAATTTTTTTGAAGTTTTAATTTTTATTGACACTACAACTGTATTAAATAACCAGATAAATCTTACAAATAAGTAAACATTTAAATATTTTTTTCTTTAAAAATAAATATTTAACATAATGATAAATATTTTCTATTCCTTTTCAAATTCACATGCAATTTTTCTAAAAAGAGAAAAAAAAGTATAATACGCTATTTGGAAAATAGTATAGGAATCAAATATTTATGCATTACTTACCTAATGAAAAGATCAATACATTCATTCAAAAAGGAATTTAAATATCTTACCTGTAAAAATACATAAAAACAAATTAATACATATAGAAAATAAAATGAAAACAAACAAGTTTGCAACCAATATGATTTTTTATTTTTAAATTACCCACAATGTCGAAATTACATTTTTCAGACAAGCCACATGAAATTCCTCAAAGAAAAATATTTTACTATTTACAATAAAATTAATTTTAAAAAGAAGTTTTAAGAAAGCAGAATTTCTGCATGCTACACCACCAACAAATACATAGAAATTTGTTGCTTTTCAAGTTATTCTCAAATATGTTTAAACATTATAAAATATTTCAAGTAGTAAATCAGTTGATTATTCTATAGAAAGAATGAAGAACAATATATCAAAATTAAACAGTGAAATAAATAGCGTTTAGGCAGTGATCAAATAAATCTGAACTTAACAAAGTTATTTTTATAATGTATCAAGTACCTTAAAGTAAATAATTTATTATTGCACAGCAAAAAGTAGTAAAATGTTTAAAGAACTTATAATTTTTAACGCAACCCAAAACAATTTTAATGCTAAATAGGTTGTTATTGTATAATGTAAATAACGAAAAGGAATTCAAAATTTAATGAGAGGTGATGAAATACTTTTTACACCATTTTGTTCTAAATTTAAATTTCATGATATTATGACTTGCAGCACGATAGAAGAAAAAATTGTTTAGAAAATCTACATTAACTTAATACCTATCACGAATAATTATAATGAATTGCAAGCGTTATATTTCTACAAGTATCGTTTGATAAATGACAGTTTAATGAAATAATGAGGTACAAAATAGCTTTCCAAAGAGTGATAAAAATCTCCATTTTTTTCTGCTTTTATACCGAAACATGCGCAGTTATACCTGACGGATACAGTTTTTCTGATGATCGATTGCGTTCGCAAATCAGACAAATGATGAAAAAAAAATTATTGTGATATAAAAATGATTCATCTTATATCGTGAGTAACAAAATCACCAATATTTAAAAAATAATTATGGCAATCGCCTTACAATAACAGCAACATTAAATACAATAGAAAGTAAAAGAATATATTCTCATCATTCATTAAGTTTATAAAATTATCGAACTGATTGCTTTGAATTTTATGATACAAAAATATATCCTCGTCATTCACTAAGTTTATAAAATTATCGGACTGATTGCTTTGAATTTTATGATACAAAAATATATTCTCGTCATTCATTAGGTTAATAAAATTATCGGACTGATTGCTTTGAATTTTATGATATAATAATAAGTTTTTATGTTGGACAAATAAAAAAAGTTTGCTCATATGAGGGCAAACAGCAATTTACTTTAAACTGCAAAAAAGGTGGTTATAATAAAAATTTAAAAATGAAGTGAAAATATGGATGTGTATCAGAAAAAAAAACAATAAATTCGGTGGGTAATTAACCAAGATAATCAAATTAATAACTTTTTGTAAAGATTTATGTGAATTTATAGATAGAATTAATTATGCAGAAACTACAAAATATTTGTAGCAGTTGAGATCCATTGACATGAGTTTAAGAATTTTTTTTTAAACGAAAAACTCAGTTCGAGTAAAATTAGTTTAAAAAAATAACTGTTTTTTATGATAATTACCAAGATATGGTTAAGTAATAAGCAAATGACTTATAAAATTGAAATAACTGTTAATTCGGTTAGATCGAGAGCAAAAAATGGATCTAAATATTTTAACAACAAAACGTTTAATTTATAAATTTAAATTTTTTAGCAGCTGAAATTTGTAGAAAAAAATATTGAAAAAAAAAACGTAAAGTAGATGTAAATGTACTTGTTTTTTCTGATATAAAATGTTTGACAAAATCAACACAACTACAAACGTAAAAAAATAAAATCTCAATTTTTTGACTAATTACTATATAAACAATCTTATTGTTCTAAAAACTTTTTGAAAACCGAGTTTTTTTTCGTTAAAGGATGCCCATAACAATTAAATTCTTTTTCCGTGAAAAATAAGGTATTTATTAGTTTTTTTTTCTACGAAAAACTCAATTCAATAAAAATTAGTTTAAAAAAACAGTTGTTTTTATCATAATTACCTAGAGTAAGTAATTACTAAGAGTAAGGCTAAGTAATGGAAATTTGACTTACAATGCTCCGAAATATCTTAATCCTGTTTGATCGAAAGCAAACAATGGATCTAATTATTTTACGAACATAACTATCGATTTATTAACTTAAATTTTTTTTTCATTAATGTATATTGCCAGCTATAATTTGTAAAAATAAAAAACAATATAAATTTTTTTTAAAGAGGTGCAAATACAGTTTCAATGTCAAGTTTTTCTTTTCTGACATAAAATGTTTAAGAAGGTCAACACAATTACAATCATTAATTTATTTTTTACTTCTCCTTTTTTAACTGAATAATCTTATAGTTTTTGAAAAAAAAAAATTTGAACAAAGCGTTTGTTTCATTTGTTCCATGAGGATATGATATTGTTCGATTATAATAAATGATCATTTAATAATATTGTTCTTATTCGCACATTCCAATTATTTCTAGGTCGTAATACTTTTATAATCTTTATTTAGAAGGTAAGTGAAAGCCCATACTTTCTCAATGTCAACTACGGAAAGTGACACTTCTCTAAATCAACCAAGCGATTCGATCAAAAAAAAGCAAACTATTTTCCGGATCACCTCCAAGACAAACGTTCTAAAAGGGTTGTCAAAAGAGCATCATCCTCTTATTTACAAGCAGGAAAAAAAATAAGTAAAGTTTATGCCAATATATATAATCCTGTCCTAGTTTTCAGTCAAGTTCACGCCAACAGATGCAACGACCTGTGGAAACACGGCAGAAGAAAAAAAAATAATAACTAAATAAAGAAAAATATACTAAGTTTTCATCAAAATTAGGTCAGGATCCGCTCTTATCTTCTTAATTACCCGCCAAAAAATACTTTCAATGTCATTCAACTTATTGCATTAATATCTTGTAAGGCATATTTCGTGTTTGTTCTTTTTAGAGAGTATAACGCCAAATATTTGTTCTCTTAATATTAATGACATGTAGTGTTCTTTTTATATTTATATCACTCCAAGGAAGTAAGAAGAAAAAAAAGTTTATTTTTTTTTAAACAATGAAAAATAAACGATATAATCATTTATTATTACATGTACTTAAGATGAAATAGTGTTTTTTTTATGTCCAGTTCTCTTAGTAAACTGATGACATGCTGTACGAGTCAAAATAAACATGTTAATCATTCTGCTGTTTAATCGCCGATAAGTGAAAATGAGAGCAGATGACAGCCGATAAATAGAAGTGATAATATTTTTATTCCTTCACTTTCTCAATGGAGATTTGTTCTTAACAGGTTCGCAATGTAAGATTATCTAATGTAGTGGTTCCTAAATTTTTACTGCTACGGAACCCTAAACATAAAAATGAAATTTATTAGCCGTGAACATATTGACCAAAGAAAGACTATCAATTATTTTGATAATATATAATGTAAAGAATGAAATTTTTTGCGTGAATCTTTTTATTAATAAAATTTTTAAAATAATAGGTTTTATGCCAAATAGTTGAATTCGCACGCCTCGCGTGGTATCTAGTTTAGTTCTGAATTTGTGAATTGAAATTGAATAAAATAAACTGAATTATGGTTTACAAAAGAGGAAAAAAAAAACACTTGTACACGTTGCGAATTGTTATCAGAGGATTATAATTCGCTATCCTTGAAATCAGTCATTTTAATTTGAATTGACGAAAAATAATGTTATTTTTTTTACACATTTTGCCTTTTTTTTTACTGGCATTTTACTTAAATAATTTCATAAAAATGATTTCACTGTCAAATAAATTACGGTTTACTGTTTTGATATAAAAGATCCAAAATTTAAAACCAATTTAAAAAATTTAAACTCTCAAAACCTCTCTGACTCTTTCACGGAACTCCAGGGTTCCGCGGAACACCATTTAATAAGCTCTCATTTAATGAATGATGTGATAGACATAGTGATAGTAAAATGTAATGATGTGATAGACATATTAAACAAATACATATGTATAGCGTATTGGACTTAACATGCATGTAAAAGCCCTTAACACACATCTGAATTATTTTTTCCTTTTTAAATTAAAATTTTATAAAGTCGATAACAAATTTACATAATATTGAACAATTGATGGTAATGACGGATTTAACTATTTAATATTCTATAAGGGGTTATTTACATCTAGTGACGTTTAAAATATCGAACGAAAATGTTAATCAATCTACTGTTTCATTTCCGATAAGTGGGATTGAAAGCAGATAGCAGCCGATAAGTTCAAGCGATAGTAGTATTTTTATTCACTTTATCAAAATTTATTTTCAGATTTATTTAAAACCATTTGGAAGTTCAACATCAAATTTGGACAGATAGTACACCACACTTTTAAAAGTTACACCACACTTTTAAAAGAGTGGGAAGCAAAAGGATCGCATAAGGTGTGTAACTTTTAAGCGTTATATTTTAAAGAAATAAATATATAATTTAATGTCAAAAAATATTAAATGTTTAAAACTCTAATTATTTTTAGATTTTGTTAAAAGTGCCATATAATAGTGCATGGGGACTTTTATGAAAACAATATAAATGATATAAAAATTACAACTTACAAAATTCAATGCAAGAAAAAAAATTAGAGAATTTATCATTAAACATTTTTACACAATGTTTCTGATATAAAAGCTAATGTATTATAAGCGGAAGTTTCTTAAATTAGTGTCATGTTGCTGTTGTGCGGTTAAAGAAGAAAGCGAATCATATTATGTGCACATGCAGAAAAATATACAATGTTGAATAGTGTGAACCATGATTGGTGTAATATTGATCAATTACTGTAATTTTAATAAAATATTAAATTGTGCACATGTTCAAATCGAACAGTAGTAACATTTAATCAAAGTAAGACAACATTGATGAACTTTGCATTTAATTAATGTTGCAGTGAATTTGAAGATTATAATAGTCTACTGCCTAATTTCATATTTGGAATTTCATGCTTTATGGTTACATGTCACGTAACAGCAAATTGAAAAGCATAAAAAGTTTTGACGGTTAAAAATAAACATTACATTTTCTGTAATTTTGGCTCTATGGGAACATTAAAAAGCTCGAAAATTTTTACTGAAGAGTTTTAGTAATGATTTTGGTAAAATTAACTATATAATATAGTTTTATAATATATGGTAAAATTTAGTAAAATGGTGGTAAAATGTGTAAGTTTTATCATGGTACCTTGTAGCATACATAAAAAACAATTAATTTTTTAAATTTACTTTTTAGTTTCGTATTCTTCTTTAAATGTGTGATAAGAAATTTAGTTCAGAAAACCTGAATTACCGGACAAAATTATTACTATAACGAAGGAAAAATTACCATATAGTTTAAAAACCGTATATTTTGGTTTTAATCGCTTCTTCTTTCTTATGCCAGATTGTCATTTCAATACAGTAGGGTAATTTTACCAGAATTTTTCTTCCGAGTAATTTTTGCACAAATCCAAGTAATTCAATTAATCCGAAAATATTTTCAAACCCATGAATTTAAATATTTTATATTCTCATTACATCCCAAGCTAAGTCGATTGATATGCATATTTTTTAAAAAAAAGTTGCGATGAAATTCAGAAAAATAATTATTTTCAAGCGCAAAATCCATTTTTAATTAAATTCGAACAATAATTTTCGCAACCAAATAAAGAAGGAACTATTTTTAATTCAGTGTGCCGATTTGCTCTCATTTCTTATTCTTTATCCTGAAGCTCTTCATCAGCCATCGATAAATTGCCTTCAGAGACTAGAAGCATTTTGAACTTTTATTAGTTCATAATAACACAGATTTAGGCAGAAATACCGTAAAATAAGTTTGCGATTATTTTTAAATGCTGACCCAAATTTTCCATTTCATGTTTGAATTAGTGAAAAGTTTATATCATTATTTTTTCTCAACAAATAAATGTTCCTTAAAATCTAGAAGTTTTTTCTTTATTAATAAATTGATTTTGAGTAAAATAGAATTACATAATAACAATTGGGCTAACGAAAAAGGTAACACCATGAATAGTTAGAAGATTGAACGTTGCGCTTAAAATTTCTTTTAATATTCTATTAGATTTATAACTTCCAAAGCAACGGCTTCTTTAATGACGGAATATAACATTAAAAATTACCAATATCAGGGTGATTTGAGGGTTTTTCATTTACGGTTCAATAACAGTAAATTGTTATTGAACCGTAAAGGCAAAACCCATAAAAGTTTTTTACGGTTCAAAACAGTAAAAAAAACTTTTGGACATTTCTCAATCGAAAAGAAACTGAAGCGGTAAGATATTGCATGATTAAAAACCGTATCTTGATGTTTAGTTGGTAACTTTACGTTAAATATTTCATATCACCTTTGTTTCTTCTCATTCACGTCTGGAGAGTCTTGTATACAGGCGCCTGTTTTTGAACGCTTAAAAAATTTCTAATTTTAATATTTTTGTAGCGAATGAAGTTTTTAATCAAGTGAGAAAGTAAGTTAGTTACATACAGCGTTTGGAAATTTGGATTGTATAAACATCGTCCAGATTTGCCACAACCTGAATATGTGGCTTAACTGAATCATAAACTTTATTACAGTACAATCCTAAACTTTATTACAGTACAATCCTAAACTTTATTACAGTACAATCCTAAACTTTATTACAGTACATCTTAAACTTCATTATACCATACTGAACCATATTATAGCATTTCACAAATCTGATTATTTAATACTATAGTTTTACTTGCATAGTTACAAGATTTCTTTAACACCTTGGCATTAAAAACAATTTATTTGGATAAATTTACTTTTAAGTATTGTATTTTTTACTAAATGCTTGGTAATAAGAAGTACACTTTTGAAAACTAGAATTTCTGGTAAACTGTTACCACATGAATACAAAAATTATTAAATTAATTGTTTAAATACCGTATATTAAAGTTATATAAATCAGTTTTATTTTACCAGAAATGTCATTACAGTAAGGTAGTTTCACCAGAATTTTCCCCCCGTGTATAACAAACTGGTTCAACTTTGCATCTTAGTTAGAAGTAAGGTTGCTGTGGTAATGTGGTTTAACTAGTTTCAAAATATCTGAAATTATAGTATAAAATATTTATTGTTAATTTTCCTTTCTAAAAAAAATATTTTATTAAGAAAAAAACAATATTTTAAATTTTAACTGTGTTGTTGCCTCTTAAAATTAAAAAAAAACTTTTTATATCTACATACGCGTCAATAATTCTTATTTTAAAAAAATAATCAACCACCTTTTTTGAGACAATTTTATCTAGTCTTAAAGATTTCAATAGAATAATATTTTTCAATACATACTCGAATTATTTAAAAATAATATTAAAGAATTACATGAAAATTGTGTAATGATTCCTCTTTCCTGGTACTGGGTAATGTTAATATTTTAAAATCGTGATTTATTTCAATGAAATAGCGATGTTTAACAATGATTAGCAAAAATATTCTGATTTAACTAAGAAACATTATTTTTACATAAGCTTATGTTTACATTATCCCAACGAAATTTATTAACAGACACGATAATATCGCTTTCGATAATTGTCATGAGCAATAAAATGTTCAATAGTATAGTATTTAATTATTATATGCAATGATCTACAATGATTAGTATTTTTCATTTTACAATGATTCCGCTATTTCGGATTTGATTGCAAAACTATCATTGCCAACACTTATCATTTAATCGAAATTTATCGCAAGAAAGGTTATGCACGATGCATGATTTTTAAAAACATCGATATTTCACGATGATGTTTAACCCGGCTCCACATGAGAAAAGAAAGCTATATAACAGAAATAATTCTAAAACGCAGAGACACAAGATAGCGGAAACAGATCAAGTTGTAAATATTAATCATTCTTATTCGCTGGAAAAAAAAACGTTTATGTATACATAAGAAACGATACTTGTTTAGATATAAAAACAAATAAAGAAAGCAAATCTAAACTTCAACCCCCGAAGGAAAGGATAAAAAAAAAATTATAAATCAAAACAATTGTCGATCGTTTCCAGAGCGTTACTTTCTAACGTTACCATTTCCTTTTCAATCAGAATTATGCATCGCTGGGTGGCAACACTCTTGACACTTAAAACGTTCAACGAAGCAGCGCGATCAATTCGAAGGCTAGGAAGGAAAAAAAAAAAAAACTAATTCATCTTATCTTCATTCAAGTATGGATGAGTTTTCTTTAGATCATGGAAGAAGTGATGATTATCCGAAGAATTAAAAAGGGTTGAAATGGTTTCACTTGTAGGTCGCCCTGCCGGCGATATTCAACGAGTTGTAAAATGATGCATGTACGATGTCAGAGAAACGTTCACTTTATTTACAAGCTGTTTATACTAAAATTCTATTGACAAGGTTTAGATAAACAATCACATTTGTAATGTTTGTTTATTTTTCTTTTAAAAAAAAAGATGTTAAATAACGCTTAAGTAAAGATACAATTTAAAGTTAAGCGGTTCCCAATTCTTTCGACTGCGGAACCCTGAATTGTCGATCTTCTTTGGACGGAGCCCCGAGAACAAATTTCATTAGCAATTGTGAATACATAAACTAACGAAAGACTATTAATTGTTTTGGAAATATGTAATGATCTAAATTTTATTAATTACTTTGAACTGAATGAATTTTTTTATCACGTCGTTTTATCAGTATTGGTCTTAAAATATTGGGTTTTACGTCAGATAGTTGAATTCGCAGGTCTGGGGTGGCATCTGTAGTCTAGTTCTTAATTTGAATTTAGTGCATGCATAAAGGAAGGAAATTTTTTGGTCCTAAAAACACGCAAATTGCTCTTTTTTTAAAAAAAATTATTCATCTCTACTAGTTAAACTACTAGGCTGGCTAAATTTTTAAGCCTAAATTAAATATAATTAATAATTCTTCATTAATAAATATATACATTTACGAGTCCAAACAATGCAATATGAAAGTAAATTAATATACCTCATACTCATATTTTGCGCCTTTTCTTAATTAAGCCAAGGGCTCTAGCCAAGTAATGTTGCATAACTGTTCTAATTCCACAGCAGTATTATATCTTAAAAGGCTGTTTTTTAAAGTCGTGTGAAATGCTTTTTTTCCCCAAATAATATGCTGCTTTCGTAACTGATGTGACTTTGCTACAGTTACTCATGACAGTTAGATCATGTTTTGCTTATCTTAGCCAGCGCCCTCTATGATGTCTGAAAATGGCGTAAAACGTCAATATAAAAAAAAAATCACATTTTTAAAAAAATTAAAAGCGACTGTGGTCTTATTTACTAATATTTCAAAATTTACTTCAATTCTGCATTATCCAGGTTCATAAAAATTTTAAAAAGAAAAATGAGATTATGACATTGATTTTGGTAATTTTCATTTCGATGCACAAATGTCGCCAAAATGGCGATTTTTAAAAAAGCTTAATAATTTTTAAAATATTTTAGTAATTTCTCCGTTCTAAAGTCTAGATTAGTCTTTACAGCAAGATGGCATATATAGTTTTAAAATTATATTTTTGCTTCAAGGATAAGGCACTTAAACTCTGACTTTTTTTATTTTCCTTGCCGTAAGAGCTTTGGAAAACCTTGTTAAAAGCTTTATTTCACAAAACGTGGTCCTTCGTCAAATGTGAATTACCAAATAAATAAGGAAGCTCAATAAAAATATGAAAATAAATACACATCAAAGGAAATTTTTAAAATTCAAACAAATTATTAAACTTTGCATTAAGGTGATTTTGTTTCAAAAATCATTATCTGATAAAAAGTAAATTTTCATTCTTGAAATGAATTCTTAAATTATTTAATTAAATACTTATCTTTTTGAATTATGAGAGATTGATGCATTTTTCAATGGGTGATTTGCGCTTATTAATTTTTAAAAAAAACATTTTAAACTTTGTAAACTTTTTAAATTTTATGATTTTAATAAAAAAATTGTTTAATTTTCTTAACATTTCTTCATGTCATACGCTTTTTAAATGATAAATACCCTTCATATAACAAGAAAAACGAGTAAATAAGGAAAGAAAATTCGAATGGTATTGAATCCTACTCATGAGTGACAATGACTGAAATTTCAATAACACTAGAAATGATTTAATTAAAAAACTAGTCCAACAGCCTTAGGTAGAGAGCAATTTCAGAATTGCAATCAATCTGGACATCAACGCCCTTCTGCAAAGGATTTATTTTTGTTTGTCAGCGTGGGAACACGTTTATTCAGTCTGCAGTACCTTTATAAATGAATTACCCCTGAACTTCGACATTAAGGGTTGATTAGTTATCAATTCAAATCAGAAAATGGTTAGAAAGTAAACGAAACTTGAATTTCCACCCTCCTCTCAGAGCCTTGAATGGTCAGTGAAGTCAATTGCCACGATGACCTTGGAAGTCCTCAACAGTCTTCAAGGATGATGGGTCAATGTGTTCCAAAATTCGAATTTCCAAGGGTGAATTGTTGAAAGTCCGTTAGGTGGTTCAAATACCTTTATTTTCTTTTTAAACGTTCGTCTATTTTTTATTGCTATTGTTTAAAATGATTTATATATTTTTTAAAAATATTTTATATGATGTTTCATTTTAAAAATTATGACTAAAGGAACCATATCAAATAGTCCATGAATAAAGTTATCAATCACCTCTTTCATGCCTAACTTCTTTTAAGAACTAAAACATTACCTTCGTTAAAAACATTTAAAAAATTATGAAAGTTTCAAAAAAAAAAATTTCTTCTAATTAACTTTCAATAATCGTTTCTGGAAACTGAATTTCAAAAATTTAATTCTTATAATTACATTTCAAAAATTTATAGTAATAATTCTTTTATTTGTTGTTTTCATTTTATAAACTATGACTAAGGAAACCATAACACTGTTCGTAAATAAAGTTATCAATCATCTTTTCACACCGGCATTTTTTGGAATTCAAAAAAAAAAATAAATGAAAAACTACTTTTGTCTTGTTTAGGTTAAAAACGTTTAGAAAATTATAAAAGTTTTAAAAATTACTTATCTTCTAATTAATTTTCAAACATAAATTTTTCCAATGACATTTCAATATCGTAATTAATTATTTTATTTGTTGTTGCTTTCATTTTATAAATTATGACTAAAGGAACCATATCACAGCACGTAAATCAAATTATCAATCATCTCTTTCATATTTAATATATTTTTTGGAACAAAGAAAATAATTTCGTCTTGTTCGGGTTTAAAATCTTAAAAAAAAAAAAAAACAATGAAACACGTAAACTTTTCAAACATTAAAAAGAATAACTAAACAAATGATGTTTCATTATTATTTATGTAAAATAACAAGAATGTCTAACATTATTGATCTACACTGAAGTAAATTTTGGAGAGCATTGAACTTTATCGTACAAATTTGTTTTAACTTTAATATGGTCACACGGTTTAACTATATAGCAAAAGCATGGCTCGATTATAAAGTTACAATAAATTCACGTCGTATTTGGTCCAAATAATGGTTTAATATTAAAACCAATTTTCTAAGTGTGTACTTTACCCCCAAAAAATAAAGTTCATAAAGTAGTGTTTTTTTATATCCAGAAAAAAAATCTTTATAAAAATTAGAGTTAATGAAACGTTAAAAGTAATTTAGCTTCAATGAAAGTGGGTATTTCAGGTGGGTTTATACAGAATTACGACATCAAGTGTTCAATTATTGTGAACTTTAATTGATTTAAAGTATGTGTTATTGTGAAATTCACAAAAATTACACTAAAAAATGAAAAGCATAAATTGCGAAAAAAAATGAGTAAAGTGAAAGATGCAAACGATTTTGAGAACAACAGAAAAAGTTGTATTTAACAAAATAACTTCGGATAAAAGAAATGAATAACGTCTGTTATGTTCGAAAGAGAATAAAAAAAATGAAAATATAAATAAATAAAAATGCTTGATGGTCTAGTCAATGCGTTGGTTTCGAATGACTGCTCCTATGCACACGTAGAACTGCATTTTCTGATAAAGCAACAACAAAAATTTTGCTTAAGAGAAAAAAGAACGAATTGCGGAAGTGTAAATCTGGCAACGGTATTGGACTCACTTCATTTGTTGTGCTACGCTCTGCCATTAGATAGAAATATAATAACAGATAAATAAAACAAAAATTTGCTGCTATTCTTCGCGAACAAAAGTTTACTGTTGGTTCGTAGAGAAATTTCAAAGAAAATATCTAACTTTCAATTCAAGTATGAGCATTCGATATTAATCACATTTACAAAAATCAATCGTTTGCATCTTTTAAAACAACAGAAGGCCAACACGAAAAGATTTCAATTGATATAAATTATTACTAAACAAATACGTTCTAGTTGAATAATATAAACTCGTTTAAAAAGAGATAAAACTATTTTTTTTTAATAAATGTAATTTAAACAGTAAAAAAAAAACTTAAAAATACAGAAATAACAATATAAATGTTAAATTGGTCAAGACATCAATGAAAACAATGCGTTTTATAGTTGGTTTCTTTTACATGCAAATGAAACAAGATAAAAAAAATGTTGTTTTTATGAAATTAAAAGGATATCCGCGGACTCAATTCCAGCTTAATATTTCATTCATTTGCGAGTTAAAAGTCTTCTGCCAGTTCATAAAACTAAACCGTTATCGAATAAAAAATATTTATGTACTATGACAGTTACAGCCAGATACCAATTACTTTCATATTTTGATATATATTTGATACATAACCTATTAAGATCCACTCTCCAATATATTATGCAACATTAAGTGCAATTTTATCACTTAATTAATATTTTAAAATTATTTTTCTGTTTGATGCCTTGGCAAAGTAGTTGTCTCTGTGCAAATATCTAATTGTTGTTTGAAGTTTTTAATTACTTTGAAAAATCATAAGATATTCGATCCAAGTAACATTTTAGAAAATTTTTGCACATAAATATCTTATTACATTATAAAAATATTTCCCAGCATGCAAAAAAGCTAATAATTAAAAATTAAATCATTTAACCAATGTATAATTTGAAAATAACTAAAAATAAATAATTAAGTTTCAATAATAATCGCATTTTCGGCCATTATTTAAAGTTCGGGTTTTAGGAGGATATACTGGAGTGATAAAATTTGTCGGAAATGTAAGTTAAGGCTGTTTTTTGAAGGCTAGGCGTAAATGAAATTATGCATTTTTGCAAATAATATACTGTGAGTTTGCCACTGTTACTCTTGGGTCAAGACGTTAATATGCAGAAAAGCCACTGTTTAGTGAAAATAAAAAGTGTTTGTGGTCCAAATTTTTAATATTTAAAAACTTATTCCAATGCTGCATTACCTGGGTTCATAAAACTATGAAAAATTGAGAACACGGCAGCGGTTTTGATAATTTTCTTCTAGCCGAAGAAATATAGCTAAATTGGCGATTTTTTAAAAAAAACTTTAATAGCTTTTAAAATATTTAAGTTGTTTTTCTGTTTTAAAGCCCAAATATTTTTTTTACGACAAGATAAGTTAAAAATCATCGCATTGCTTTGAGTGTAAGAAATTTAACTATGGCTTTTTTATTTTCGACAAAGCTTCGAAAGACAGCGTTAATATTAAATTATAAGCGACTGTATTTCAAGTAAAGAAGTTCTCAATAAAAATGTGTCTAAAATTATTTCTACTACTCTAACTACACTCTGAAGACTGTGGTGTAATATCTGTTCGATTTTGGTGCTGCAAAACTCTAAAAAAGGTCTGAATGATTACTTCATTTCAAGTTAATACGTATTCTTAATCAAGTATTATTACACACTGGCAGGACATGTTGTAAACACGTAACATATGCTTTTGAGCTATTATTAGATGTTAAGAGAAATAAATGTGCAATCTCAAGATAGTGTTAATATGACAACCAAAATGGCTGTTGGTTTTTCGACAAAAAGTGTACTTTCGGTCAAATTAAATTGATAAACTCGTCATAGACTTATTAATACCAAATAAGTTTTGATACATTATCCTGATTGATAAAAATTATTGATTGAAGGCTACTATTGATTGTGGGATTGTGTGACTATCATTTTATGTCCCGAAGAAAAAAACCTCTTCCCAATTTTTTATTTTTTTTTATTTTAGATGTTTTGAATTCGTCGAGAGATGAATAATAATGTAAAGGAAGAGATAATTTTAACAATTTTTTTCACGTTTAATATTTGCAAAACGTTTGAATATTAAAATTAAAGTTTAATTGTCGTTCAAAACACAGTGAATTAAATATATAAATATGTGGTAAGAATTCCTAATAAAATGTTTTCAGGTTTTTGAAAAACGATATTTGCTATTAATGAATATATATGTATTACAAAAACAAAGTCTTGCAAGAATGTATTATGCTGTAAAATATTTGTTTAAACACAGCAAAAAATTTTTTTATAACTCTTAACTGTGATACTCAAGAGACACATATTAGTTTTCCTGACACAGGTTGAAAATAATATAAATTAACGACCACTCTCGGTTTTTCAGTCGACTATAAATTTTCTTCTATAAATCGAAAAATGAATAATAAACAGTTTCAAAATCCTAAATCTTTCTTCTTTTAAAAATATGACATAAAATCGATATTTTCTTTTAAAAAAATCGACGCATTTGCCACAGGTATCAGTGTTCATACATTGTTTAAAAAAATAATGTATTCAGCACTTACTTTTAATAAATTGTTTTGGGTAACAGCAATATCCATTCAGTATTTGAAAAAGTAACGCATTTACCTTTTACTTTTAGTTATTTTTTGGGTTACAGCAATATTCACACATTGTTTAAGAATAATATATTCAACATTTACTTTTAGTAAATTGTTTTAAGAAACAGCAATATTCCTATGTTGTTTAAAAAAAATAATGCACTTCATTTACTTTTAGTAAATTATTTTTGATAACATTAATATTCAAACATTGTTTAAAAAATAATGCATTTAGCATTCACTTTTAGTAAATTGTTTTGAAAAAGCACTATTCATATATTGTTTAAAAAGTAATGCACTTCATTTACTTTTAGTAAATTATTTTTGATAACAGCAATATTCATTTGGTAACAGCATTGTTTAAAAATAATGCACTTCATTAACTTTTAGTTAATACTTTAGGGCAGGGGTCTGTTTGGAAGAAATTTGGGTCCGTTGAAGGACTCTTCACAAAATATCTTTTCATAAAAACGGACCCTTCACAAAATAATTTATCTTTTAAACGGACCCTTCACAAATTTGTTTATCCTCATTATTGTTTTGTTAATCGAATTAACCCTTCCTAGGAAGGAGAGGAAAGAAAGACAGTTGTAAACGAACTAAGTTTTGTCTTTGACAGACGCTTCTTCCTTAATTCGTCCGAAATGAATATCCTGCGTTCAGCAGTATAGGCTAAGTACCAAATATTTGCATGTTGCATCTCTAATTTAGAAACAGCATTTGCTGTTTATTTTTTAAAATTAAATTTTTTTAATTATAATTTTACAGTGTTGAGCATGATCTTGTATGTCTTTACAATTTAAAAACTCCCTGAATAGGTTTTTTGCAATAACCGGACCCTATTTGCACAAATTCACAAAAGCAGGACCCTGGTTGAAAGAATGTGTCTTAACGTTTATTTTGTATTTACAAACTACGAGTAATTTTTTCACAATTTTACAAAAACGGACCTTTTTCAAAATGTCTGGACAGACCCTTGCTTTAGGGTAACATTGTTTAAAAAATAATTCACATAGCAATTAATTTCAGTGAAATGTTTTGGATAACACCAATATTCATACATCGTTTAAAATAATAATTCGCTTAGTGTTTACTTAGTATTTATATTTACTCTTGATAATTTTTATTTTATTTTACTTACATAAATTTTTCTTTAGAAAATGAAAATACGAGTGCCGAGTAAACTAAATCAATGGCGTGCTCGATCCACGTGTGATTCGCGTGAATCAACTAAACCTCTTGATCACAATTTGTCAGGTGGGTAACGGTCCGTAGAAAATAAAAGGGACACAGAACACGATTGTTATTTCAGGGGCATCGTTCCATTAGATTGATTGATTGATTGACCAAAGGTAACTTTCTAACAGAAAATCCTTTTTTTTTTTCGCCATCCTATCTTATGATCATAATTGTTGTTTTTAATTATTTAGTAGATCTGTATTATATGATCTGACAATTGTTAATGCTGAACAACCTTGAAATTCCCAATATGTTTAGAAAATAGCACAATAGAATTTTTTTTGATACGATAATAGCTACTTCAATAAACTACTACTTACTTCACTAAGATCATTCTTTTTTTTTTCTTAAGTAATTTTTTATTATCGTTAAATTGGGGTTTGAGGTTACATAACAAATCTCTTTAGAGTGTACAAAACTAAATTTTTAGCCATATTAAATTATAAATATATTAAAATAAGCATTTATTTAACTACCCTTTAAATAAAAATATCAATTTTAAATTAAATTTTCTAGAAAATTTAACATTATATTTGAATTTAAAAAAGTCATTATTTATGATTAGAGAAAAATAAAAGAAATCTAATTGTAATTCATTTTTGAAACTAAGTGACAAAACACATCCATTTAAAGAAACGACCACTTTAAACGTGTTAAGCCCCTTTTAAATAAAAACAATCAGGTGTTTCCTATTAATTGATTATTTTACACGTCTTCCTTAGCTTATTTTTGCTATCGTTTTATCAGTAAATTTATTTTCTAATAAAACCTAAATCGTTATTTTTACCGTTTTATTAGTATTCACTTCATGAAAAATAAGGTGAAATTTTAATACGTATAAAAAACCGAATCTTAAAATTTTAAATAAGTTATAACAAACCTTTTTATAACTAAAAAAACTGTTTAAATTTCATTAAGTAAATTTTATAAAGCACAGTTTCCAGAGTTTTCGTTTTTACTTATTTTCAGTCACCTAAAAACAAACCAATGTAAGTTTCATTGTCAGATCTTAGTATTGTTTTCATAATTGTTTCAGTTACTTTGAAAATTAAGTTTTTAGTGTAATTTCATTATAATTAAATTTAAACTAGATATATACTTTCTTCCAAATTGATTTATAAAACAGAAAAAAAATTGAATAACACGATTAATCTATCATTTAATTATTGCATTTGTACTTCATTTAAATTATTGCATTGAAATTTTGGACTGATTTTGAATCAAAATATCGTTTGAGCTCACTACAACTACACCATATTGGGTGGCATATTGCATAATACTGTCGAATATTGCATAATACAGCTCCATAAAATAGAATATAATCTGTCTTTAACTCTATTACTTGATAATATGGTTCTACCTAAACTGAAAATTAGTTTGAATTTAGTTTTTACAGTACATTTTTAAAAAAAATCTGATTCAAATTCTTGTAAAAAAGTATCGGCACTCAGGATGACCGTAAAATCGATTTTTACCGTAAAATTGATTTTTTACCAAATTTTTTATGCATCAAGAAACATGATTTTTAACAATAATAGTTACCATAAAATCACTGAATCACTGTTAAATAAATAGTATTGCAAAAATTATGGTATGTTATTTTACGGTAAAAATAAATTTGAAGATAAAATGAATTTTACTGATAATGCACCAAAAATATCGTTACATTTAAACCATAATTTGATTCCGATTCTTTTTTCAATGTTGTAAAGTTCATGGTACCAGTTCAACATTCAATCATTTAAAAAAAATTTACAAAAAATTAATGGTCCTAAATAACAATATTTAGATAAATTCTTTTTTGAATAAAAAATTTAATTATTTCTTAAATTAAAAAAAAAAATTACAGAAACATAGATAACTGAGTGGAAAAAAAATGTAACAAAACTAAATTACTTTATTAACTTAAATGTTGAAAATCATATTTGTATATGATTTCCAAAATAATTGCAATTTAAAAGCAATTTAATCTATTCCAAATACCTTTTATTTCTTGCATTTATGCCCGCACAAGAATACAATATCTTAGTAATAAAAACGAAATTTATTCCTCAACTATTATAGTTAACTTTAGCGTACATTACTTAAACTTCTTATATTTCAGTTAACTATTAAACAAACGCAATATTGGTTTCGTAAAAATTCCCCTCACTTCAGATATCAGAAACATTTTTGAAAGTTCTGCGATAAAACTATCGCTTTTTGATGGGACTTAAAAGAACTACAGATATCCAGCAATATTGATGGCTCTAGAAAAAAGATGAACCTCGTATAAAATACAAAAGCCGAATAAATAACTATATACCGTAAAGGAAAGGGAAAAGAAATAACAAAAAATAAAATATATAAAAGGAAATTTTTTTCGAGGACCCCAAAAAATGTATGAATATTTCAACACCGAATAACTGTAAAAAAAAAAAACTTCTCCAAACTCCTTGGTGTTGGTGAATTATAATGTATACGCAGTATTTGCCATAAAAAATAAATCAAGGTGGAATTTTGATTCGTTCTTTTAGTTTAGAAGTGAAATGACAATGCATCTTTAAACATTTTTCTTGAGCTTTTTAAGCTGTCAGGAAAAACAATTTGGTGTGCACACATGCCTTTTTGTAATTTTTCTTTTTGTTTTTTTATGTATATGCGTTTACGTTCGTAAAAAAACATATCTACAGCTACTGTGAAGGTTAGGAAAGATATATAAATTTCGTCATGAGTTTTTATTATGCAAAAATATTTCCGTTTGTTGGTAGTGACAGTTGGAAATGGTGATTGTCTGTTGTGTTGCATTGTATTCTGCGATTATAGAAGTTGCTATTGAATTAATAAGGCTGTTTGAAATTTCTCGATGCAAGGGGGAGCTGTAGATGTAAAAAAAGTTATTAGTGCTTTACATGCAAGGTTGATTTTTTATATGATTAATATTGAATTCAAGAGAAATTGCACAATTTCGAATGTTGCCTTATCTTAAGGATCAACAGTTGTCGAAATGATTAATTTGTATGATTGATACTGAATATAATTAACATTAAGATGGATATCTCGAAAAAAGATTACACAATCACAAACTTTTATGATTTTTTTAAAAATATAAATGACAGCTGTTACTCAACTTTCAGATATAATTTTCTATTATAGAGGCTAATTCATTTGATAAATTTTATAATCTTTTTAGGCATTCAGGATATTTGTTAAACATTCAGAATAATTATGTATATATACATTTTTTGCTAGAGATTACTAAATTAAATTAAATTTTTCTGACTTAAAATAAAAGAAAACTATTAAAAATCACGACCATTAAAAAATTAATAACGATCTCTTAAAAAAAAACTTTTAACTTTTAAAAAAATATGCCGCAAAAAAATACATTGTTATAAGAAATTTTCCATAATATAAAAAATACCATAGTACAAAAATTGTCATGTTGTAAAAAGTTACGACTGTTAAAAAAATGAAAAATATATATATAAACTAATATTTCTTCCAGCAATTATATGTATTTTGTCTTCATGAGGAGTTTAATATAAACAAAATAGTTTATACATTTATTTTTCACAATTATTTTTTATTCTCAAGAAACATTCTAAATCACAGATTAAACAAGTGCGAAACGTTTTCATCATCTACTGCTCACTAACTTAGTTTAAACTTTATTTTTATTATATTACATTTCATCTTTAAAGTTTTATAAATTAATTTTCTTTGAATCATTAAGTTATTTTAAGTCACGATTTAATAGTTTTATCAGTTAATTTATGTTACAAGCATCTATCTCCTCATGTTATAATTTTAATTTTTATCAGTTACTATGCGTTACAATTATAAATTCATTATTTTGAATTACAACTTTAAAATTGCATTAGTTACTACACGTTGCAAATTTGAATTTTTATCAGTTACTTCAGGCTGCACTTTTAAATATTTTCCTACACACATAGTCGAAATTATTATACAGTATATATGAAAAGTTTTCTAGGAAATAGATGATATCTGTCAATCAATTTCAAGTTAGATAACTAAGCTATCAAGTTTGGAAATAAAGAAAGAAAATGCATGAATATTTTGAAAAGAACATTGATGGTGAAAAGATTCGGAAACTTTATCCAAACATTCATCATATTACCATAAAAGGAGAAATACGAAGCTATATCGGAGAAATGTATAGCTTCTACGTCAATAGATCGACGTTAAATAAATATCAATTATTAAGGTAACATACTACGACAAGAATTCATATGTAGTATCATCAGTTCTGTTACATTTTTATATTCAAACAGTTATTTTAAATATAAATCAGTTATCGTATGTTACTTTAAAGTTGAATTACATATTTCATTCTACAATTTTAAAGTTGTAGTGTATGCTTTATGTAGCGGTTTTAAAATTAAAGCAGTTAATTTTGAAAAGGTTTACGAATAAATCGATAGAAAATAGATGAACATTTTTCATATTTTAAAAACGAACTTTTCGTATCGCGAAAATAATTTGAAATTTGATGCACTAAATGTTTCAAGACAATTCATCATATTATTCAAAAAAAAAAAAAAGTGAGACAGAGGCTCCAAATAATGAATTGCTCATATGAAATGAATTACTCGGAGTTAGATATAAAACAAGGTTAGGATACAAAACAATAATTAGAGTTAACGGATGCGGCATGAATTCATATTGTATATCATGATGCTATGTTACAATTTAACATTTTGTCACTTACTTTATAATACAATTTAAAAGTAATATAAATTTTTTATGTTACAATTTTAAAAGGGAATCCGTTACTTAAGTTTCAATTTTAAGATTGAAAAAGTTAATTTTTAGTTAAAATTACAAATAAACAAAATGCTTGAATATCTTTAAAAGAGATTTCATATTGTAAGGATAAGATTCTGAAACTTTATCCGAACATTTTTCAGAAAATTCCTTATTATCAATAATGGAGGGCGGAAGAATCTACAAAAGAAATGAATTGCTCCCATGTTAAGAATTATTCCTCGGTGTCAAATAAAAATCAATAAGCAACAAGCTGCGACAAGAATTCATATTGTGTATCATCAGTTCTGTTACAATTTTATATTGCATTAGTTATTTTAAAGTTAAATCAGTTATCGATATTACCACTTTGAAGTTGAATTACATATTTCATTCTTCAATTTTAAAGTTGTTTCAATTATTGTAGAACACAATCTTTAAGTTATAGCGGACACTTTCCAGTTTTAAAATTAAGATGATAATTCTGTTACAATTAAAGTAGTATAAATTTCTTTATGCTACAATTTTAAAAGGGTATATGTTACTTAAGTTTCAATTTTAAGATTGAAAAAGTTAATTTTTAGTTAATATTATAAATAAACAAAATGCTTGATTATCTTTAGAAGAAATTTTATATTGTAACGATAGATTCTGAAACTTTATCGGAACATTTTTCGGAAAATTCCTTATTATCAATAATGGAGGGCGAAAGAATCTACAAAAGAAATGAATTGATCCCATGTTAAGAATTATTCCTCGGTGTCAAATAAAAATCAATAAGCAACAAGCTGCCACAAGAATTCATATGGTGTATCATCAGTTCTGTTACAATTTTATGTTGCATCAGTTATTTTAAAGTTAAATCAGTTATCGATATTACCACTTTCAAGTTGAATTACATATTTCATTCTTCAATTTTAAAGTTGTTTCAATTATTGTAGAACACAATCTTTAAGTTGTAGCGGACACTTTTGTGGTGATAGGTTCGACGCTCATCGTAAAATCAAGTTTATTTCATATTGTTATCTGTTTGTCTTTAATCAATTGTGTTTTTACTTATTTTTGAAGTGAACTGAAATAAGAGTTCTGACGTCATCATATTAGAATTGTATAAATTCCAGTTTTAAAATTAAGACCGTTAATTTCGATTAAAGTTGAGAAATAAATAAATAAATAAAATAGAAGAATATTTTTCATATCTTTTTAGACAATTAATTTCTTATATTATCCAAAAAAGAGAGAAAAATAAGCTGCAAAACATGACTTGTTCACGTATCAAGAATTATTCGACGTAAAATTATTATGGCATGAGTTCACATGGTGTATCATGAGTTCTGTTACCATTTTGCATCTAATCAGTTACTTTTTAATACAATTTTAAAGTAGCGTAAATTGCATTTTGTTGTAATTTTAAATTATTATCAGTAACTTTACATTACAATTTTAAAAATGGAAAAGTCAATTTTTAATTAAGATAAATGCATGAATATTTTTCAAACAAGTTTTCATATTGTAAGGATAAGATTCTGAAACTTTATCCAAACATTTCTCAGACAATTCCTCATATTATCCATAAATGGAAGGAAGCTACAAAAGAAATGAATTGCTACCATGTCAAGAATAATTCTTCGACGTTAGATAGAAACCGCTAATTAAGGTAACAGGCTACGACAAGAATTGATATTGTGTATCATGAGTTCTGACGACCGTTATTATCCGGGCTGCCCGTAATTACATCAACTTGTGAATAGATATATCTCTTCCTTTAATAGACCGGGAGAATGTATTTCATTTAACTATACTCACCAATTGGACACACAGTGTTTATCAGGCAGATTGAATAGATACTGGAAGATTCATGAAATGGAAGTGCGAGCATTGCAGGGAAGCCAACGCGTTTAACTTAGTAGTTAATGATTTTAATGAGTTAAGTTTCCATATAGCAATATGGAGGAGTGTGAAGTAAGTTTAGCCAGAGGTGTTTCCAACCATAAAATTATTTTTTTAAAATTCAAAAAAATTATCCAAGGTTTAATTTATTGCAGGGAAACGAATTAAAGGTACATAAATGTTAAGGTTCGTTAAAATGGAATTATCCTAAACTTAACTATTTGAAAATTATAAAAAAAAATAATTCAATGTCAAATTAGTTGGATTAACCAAACTAACTTAATCAGATTGCACTAATACTAGAATACACATTTGGATTATCGCGGTGCGTTTATTGCCGGGAATCAAACATTAATGTTGTTTAACTACAAATAATTTTAGTGACAATGAATAATTCTTGTGCTTTGGTATAAAAATATTAAAGGTTGTGCATAATCTGTATTAGGATGGAATGAAAGTTTTGTAAGAAAAATTTTAGTGACAATGAATTATTTCAGCGTTTCGGTATAAAAATATTAAAGATTGTGCATAATCTGTATTAGAATGGAATGAAAGTTTCGTAAGAAACATTTTAGTGACAATTAATTTAGTGACAATGAATAATTTTAGTGTTTCGGTATATAGATATTAAAGGTTGTACATAACCTGTACTAGAATGGAATGAAAGGTTTGTAAGAAAAATTTTAGTGACAATTAATTTAGTGAAAATGAATAACTTTAGTGCTTTGGTATAAAAATTTCAAAGGTTGTGCATAATCTGTATTAGAATGGAATGAAAGCTTTATAAAAAATTTTTTAGTGATAATTAATTTAGTGACAATGAATAATTTTAGTGATTTCATTTGGTATAAAAATATCAAAGGTTGTGCATAATCTGTATTAGAATGGAATGAAAGTTTTGTAAGAAAAATTTTAGTGACAATTAATTATTTTAGTGTTTCGGTATAAAAATATCAAAGGTTGTGCATAATCTGTATTAGAATGGAATGAAAGCTTTATAAGAAAAATTTTAGTGACAATTAATTTAGTGAAAATGAATAACTTTAGTGCTTTGGTATAAAAATATCAAAGGTTGTGCATCATCTGTATTAGAATAGAATGAAAGCTTTATAAGAAAAATTTTAGTGACAATTAATTTAGTGACAATGAATAATTTTAGTGATTTGGTATAAAAATATCAAAGGTTGTGCATAATTTGTATTAGAATGGAATGAAAGTTTTGTAAGAAAAATTTTAGTGACAATGAATTATTTTAGTGTTTCGGTATAAAAATATCAAATGTTGTGCATAATCTGTATTAGAATGCAAGGAAAGCTTCGTAAGAAATTTTTCAAATTTTTATCTCGTGCTTATTTATTAATTTTATGGAATTAAAATTTTTTTAAGATGGTTCAGACCAATTCAACCAGATTGAATACATTGGAAACATCGCAGTGTAATTTGTTTCAAGGAAAACAAATTAGTTTTCAAGAATGCAAAAAAAAATTACATATTTCGATAAAATACATTTTAACGAAAGTTTTAAGCGTCAAAAAATCTTATATACAGAAATTTTAAATTACTGACAAACTGTAATTAAATAAATTACGTTACAAAATTTCACGGTAAATATCAATTTTATGTTAAAATGGATTTTACCGATGATGCACCCAGGGTACGAGTACTTTTTACCGTAAATTTGATTCCGAATTTTATACAGTTTGGCTTAGCCAATAATAATTTCATAAGTTATATTCCTATTTAAATTTGTTAATTGAGAAGTAATCAAATATGTCTAAGTTAAACATTTAAATTATAAAACTCATTCTATAAAAAATAATAAATAAATAATTTTAAAAATAATAATTTAGTAATAAATAATTTATAAAATAATAAATAAATAATTTCTAACTCTTACGAACTGATGTTGGGGATTGATTTTATGATCTCGTACACCGTAATTTCCGAAAAAAAGTGCATTGGTGAAATGTAACATTGCTGTTAATAATTTCATAGCGCTATATTGTAACATAAAATTTCAGGGAAATGAACTAAATTGCATTTATGAAAAATATTTTTCAAATATGCAAATCTTATAAGCATTTATTCAAAAAATATATTAAAATATTGTTATATTTTATTAGTATTTTATATCTAAAGTTATAAAAAATATGTTACTCGTGAATTAAAAAAATAAACACAGGAAACAAATAGCGAAACAACAATAAAAATATGACATTCACTAAAAACAAGTAAATAAAAAGGAAACCCTTGTTATTTAATATAATAAAAAATAAATAAAACTTTACACCCGAAAACGTACGTGTTTGTAGAAAACTTGTCGATTATTTAAAATAATTCGAATTGTATTATTCATAACAGGAATAGATTAAATTCTCGTTACAGAGTTTAAATCATTAATAGTTGAAATTTTAGATTTTGAAAACCAATTTGCATACTACAATTAACTAAAAGTCGACCATGGTTTAACATTTGTTTTAATTACAGGTTGTGAGTTAAAGGTTTTTTTGTAAAGTAATTTAAGCTAAAAATGGGATACTTTTCTATGAAATCAGGAAAAGTATTACACTTGCCAGAGTTTCTTAATATAACAACATTGAGTTACAATAAATGTAACAACAGAGTTTCTAAATGTAACAACAGATATACTAAATGTAATAAATGTAACAGCTATTATTAAAGTGAAGAAAGAAAATGCATTACGTATTATACGTATTACGAAAAAAATAAAAAATATTTGCATAAAAATAAAGAATTAATTTATAAAATTACTATTATTTTATTTAAAAAAATAATAATAATAAAGAAAGAAATAAAATCAGCAGTTACGTAATTAATTATATTTAATTCTGCAGCCTAAAAAATGTATGCTTTTGCATCAATAAAAAATTTATATGCATTCAAAGTTGAAATAAATTTAAAAGAGTTTCAGAAAAATCAAAAATAATAGGAAAGAAATTGCCAGTAATATGTATATTAGATTCAAATGTCATTAATTATGTTTATTCTATTATAAGTAATCAGCTGATTAAACTAAAGAAATTTTAAAATTAAAAAAAAAACACAGGGTGAATTTTCTTTTTCTTAATTGTATTTTAGTAATTTAAAATATTAGTTACAAAAAGTTTTATTAAATTTTATTTCTATCTTATTCTGAATTTAAAAATGTTAATTTATTAAATCATAAATAAAACTTTGTGTCTTAAGCATGCGTTAGGAATGTTAAGCGATAGTGAATTAACAAAAATTTACTTACATTTATCATTTCGAACAATAATTTGAGTTTTTTTTTAAATTTTATATGCTTAAAGTTTTATCCCTTACGTAAAGCCGGTAATAAAAATTTACGTTAAGAGCAAGCTACTTTATATAATTCTGAAAACGACTACTTATTGTAAAATTTTATGTCTTCCGTATTAAGTTAAGTATGTTAGTTGTTTTAAAATTAATGCGGCACTTCATTTACATGAGAGGCTCATTTAGAACGAAGTTTTAAAGAAAAAGAAAATAAAGTCACTTTTTACAATTTTTAATATATAACCACCCTTACGAGATTTGGTGCCAAGGGAGGAAAATGAGGTAACTGCCCAAAGATCGGAGCGTCCACCCCATGGAAAAAGATTGCAGACTTTAATCTAATAAATTAATACAACGTATTAATTCTTAGTTACGTTTTCAAAAAAATGTTAAAACAATCATAGTGAGTCATTTTTTGTCTAAAATTATAACGTTTTCAATAAAATATTGCAAAAAAAAAGACTCGACGAGTAATAGTTCGATTATGCACGGGAATTACAGTTTTCCTGTCGGGTTTAAATCCTAGCACTCCGCCTGTACCTTACTCATAAAAATAATTTTCTAGAAAAAAAAATTTAAAAATTTTTTCAAGTTTAAATAAATTTGCATATTTTAAAACAATCAAGTGAGATTTAATTGGAATAATTTTAACAACAAATCAAAAAGAGAGAAAATGTATTTTAAACATAGCTTGCGCAACAATTTGATTAAAAAGATTATTATTTTTAGACGGAAATACATTTTTTCAAATAATAAAGTATTAAGAAACAAGATAATTTAAATACATATCTCAGGTTTTAATTTTTTTGTATAGCATACATACTTGACTTACGTAAAATGCGTCGGTCAAATCAATCAGTTTTATGAGTTTATTTAAAAAAAAAGCTAAATTCTTAATAAACAGTTTATATCTTACCTCATCTTGGCATGCTTTATCCCACTGCAATATAGATTGAGCGATGGGAGACATAATTTCCAATTCAGCCATTTCTTCCAACAAAAAAAAGTTGATACAAAATATAACAAAGTATTTCAAATATATTTATTAAGTTGAAAAAGGGCTGGAAAATCCGTCCGTAAATAAAATCCTTCACACTATCAACACTTTTCACTACAAAAAAAAGAAAGAATCTTTGCTTTATTCTATTATAGAATCAATCCAAGAAAAGCAAAACAAGAATCCATGTGGTATTTTGGGCACGATCCGCAGCATCATGTATCCAGTCCTTCTTCATCCATCTACACCTGAATCACTAAAGGAAAAGCAACAGCGAGTTGTGTGATGAAGTTTTCGCTCAATAGAGGGCGCTCCGAACAAGAAAGAGAATGTCTTTTATTCCCTCCCGATACGATTTCCCCTCATCTGCATAAAGATGATGATGGATGTGCGCTGGTGAATATTTTTCGATTATTTATTCATTTTTTTTTTTAATTTCTTTTCTTTAAGGGGATAATTTGGATACGCAGTTTTTCTTTAAAGGCTCCTCCAGAGACACGTTATTAATTATCGTGTATTTTATTGTGGCATACTAATTGTTTGTAGAATGGTCGGTTTTAGGTTGATATCCTTTTACAAGGTTGTTGAGTAATTATGCTAAATCCTCGCCAAGCAGACTTTCTCGTATGCTCCATCACTTTGAAATGTGATAGATTGCAGTCGACGTTTGTGATAATTCGTTTACATTGCATATGTTATCTTCGATAAGCCAGTTCTGAGCCTGTTTAAATATTGTTGTTTTAAACATCGTTAAATTAAACTTTGTATTGTCAAACAGGTTATGAGTGTTATAATCTAGTTAAGTTAAACAAAAGGTTTGATAAATGTTTCTGTTGGTTCGAAATTTTATGCTTAAAGCTAGAAAAAAAACGTACATACGTGTTCTAATTTTTTTTTCTATTTTTTTCTTATTTTTCATTTTATTTCAATAAAAGATTTAAAATCAGGCTTGATAATGCTTTGTTTTAAACTAAGAAGCTGAATCCAAACTTAAATGTAAATCAGAAAAATGAAAAGAAATATTTTTAAACATCTTCTACAATGCGAAAAAAAAAAAAACTGAACATCCAAATAACTTTTGTTTTAATGATCGGATTATCACGTATTACATTAAAAGGCACAAATATTCAACCTCTGTTCGTTCTAAACTATTGGTACAATATTTACCAATTTTCGGTTAGTTCAAATTTGACGAAAAATTGTTGATTGATTTCGTAATTTAAAGTATCACCAGCGAATATCGATTAGCATATTCGAGTTTAACCTCTCGAATCACTAAATAAGCATCTAAGCACGTAATAATTCAACCACAATATTATATTTTAACAAGGTATTCCGTTTATAGCTATGAGCGATTTACACATCGGTTTTTAATTTCTGTATTTTTGGAATTACTTGTTAAAGGGATAAGATGATTCTCAAGTATTTTGTGAGCGATATTTTTTTTTTTTTTTTTGAATTAGCGTGATTTAAAATATTTCCATGCGAGAAAGAGATAAGTTTTCAGATTAGAAATTAATTAACTGAACTGCTCTTTAGGGGGAAATGTTACAGTAAATATATCACCTCACCAAGGGCAATAGATTGAGGTTAGGTAAAAGTTGCGATTTAATTTAGTTTGTATGTTAATGTCACAATAAAGCTAAACACTTTGGTTACCGACCCTCCTTAATGATGATCTGAAGACATTATTTACAAACTAAAATATCATTATTTAGATCGGAGGGCAGATGGTAGTAATAATCAACCAATCTTTGCAACACGCTCTCCAACTGCCCTACCTCGCATAGACTTTTGCAACACTGAAGCCACTAGGGACACTACTTTAGATTGAATTTCAGCCATTTATTTCAATCAGAAAAAGTATAGTTCGTTCGAACACTCATCCTTAAACGAGGAAAATCGAGTCAGCCGTGGCAAACTCACCACACCAACTAGGCGCAGTACATCTGTTTTAATTTTTAAAGTGATCATATTCACTTACAAATACTTCATGTATTTCTATTTAACATAGATGCTTAAATAGTCACAGATTAGTTCTATGTTCCAAGATTTGACAATCAATCTCCCTATACAGGCCACCTACCAAAGATAACGCTCAATAGGTATTTTAGACTATTTGACAAAAATTAATCAAAAAGTCATACACTTTAATAATCAATTTCAAGATCGAAAGAATCACTAGCGGGAAAAGCTGGGATGGAAAGCATCAAAACCTGTTTTGATTGCTGAAAGCAACATGTAGGAGTTAAAATATCTTTATTAGAACCACCTTCACATTCCAACAGACAATCAAACTTGCTTTGATTCCTTTTTCTCATTCGCATTTCTCACAATCCAACTGGGTTCGATAAAGTTTTTATTTTATTTTCGATAAATTATAATGTAGACGAAATAAAAAAATTCTGGTAAAATTACCGCACTGTATGGTAAGGACATATCTAGTAAAAATAACCATAATTCATGTACTTAAAATCAGAATATATGGAACTTAAATCATTCAATTGATAATTTTCATGCTCATATGATAACGATTTACAGGAAATTCTTGTTTTATAGTTTTTATGACTACACATTTAGTAAAAAATACAAAACTGAAAAAGTAAATTTAACAGAATAAATGGTTTTTATGCCAAGCTTTAAAGTATCGCGATAAAATTTCCAAATTCTACCACATTTACCAAATTTTATCACATATTTGGTAAAAAATACCGAACTTTTTGGTGTTCCCCAAACACGGTAAATTGTACCTTAATCTGGTAGTTTTGAGCATAGTGTTTTTTTTTTTCTTAGTGTACGATTTTTTATGGGAACTACCTTTATTTTTGACAAAGAATGCAAAAAAAATATACGAAGGGTGGTGATTACTGATATTTCTTAATTATAGTTTGTTGTTTGTTGTTAATTTACGTCGCACTAGAGCTGCACAATGGGCTATTGGCGACGGTCTGGGAAACATCCCGGAGGATGATCCGAAGACATGCCATCACAATTTTGATCCTCTGCGGAGGGGATGGCACCCCCGCTTCGGTAGCCCGACGACCTGCGCGCGAAGTCGAGCACTTTACGGTAGCACAGTTTAACGAGGACCAATACCGCACACCCTCAGTCCCTACACAGACTGATCCAAGTGGTCACCCACCCGCACACTGACCGTAGCCAGTGATGCTTGATTTCGGTGATCTGCTGAGAACCGTGTCTTAACGATCAGTCCACTGCGGGACTCTCAATTATAGGTAATTATAATTTATTAATTGTAGAGTATCATAATGCACTTTTACATGAAGCTTGAGCATGGCCTGTTTCCTATTTCGTATGAGTTATTTTGTATGTTTTATAGGTTATTTTACATGTATTATTATCATACTATTTCTTTAATAAAGATTAAAGAAAATAATAACGTTACGTGTTTCTTAACATTATTTTTTCCTTCTTCCAAGTTTTGGTATTTTAAGCAATATATTTTTAAAAAAAGGCATTTAATAGTAAGTTTTTCAGATTTAAAATCAAGAAGAAATTTCATTTCGAATGCATTTTAAATAACAATATCCGGGCACTTTTTGAAGCCACCTCGATGGGTAACCTTCCTTCCCATTCCGCCTAACACTCGCTCAAAACTGTTCTTTTGGGAAAATAGATTTTGAAAGGTATTACAAAATAAAGAAAGAAATGGCAACAGCTGTTCAAAATCAATAAGAAAATCATCTCGGCACAAAAGATTTCGCTAGGCACATAACGTTTGAATTTGATGTGATGTTTTCCGAATTGAAAGAAAAAAAGATTGAGCATTTTAACATTCAAAATCTAAAATATATTCCTGCTTCCATACCAATCAAAATTCTTCTATAAATGGAAAACAAAAGTATAGTCTGTATTGTATTAAAATAGAATTGACCATTAAAATTGTCATACGCAGTAGGAAGTGTTTTTTTTTCTTCTTCTTCTCAAGATTAAAACATTTCTTTTTTGAAAAGCATAAGAAAAAAAAATTTTTTTTTGCTTGCTTTTGGAAAATTTTTAATAAAACGGGAATACTACGGTTTTTCTTTCGCTTTCAGAAACAAATTTAATAAAATTGGAATAAATATTACATTTTATTGTTTTGCTTTCTGAAATTTTGTTTAACGCACACAATTACGGTTTTACCTAAAACCGTAATATCCAGGAGAATTGCTGCAACATAAGGTACACCGAGAAAAAAAACATGTGCAAAATTACCAGAATATGGTAACATTTACTGTATTGCTGGCTCTATTGGAATGTAAAAATCTCGGTAATTTATACTAGGAAATGCTTAGGTGATGATTTGGGTAAAATTAATAATAAAATGTAGTTTTATAATATGTGATAAAATTTGGTAAATGTGGTAAAATTCGGTAATTTCGTCGTTATAATACAGAGCATAGCATAAAAACCATTTCTTCGGTTAAATTTACTTTTGAGTTTTTTATAAAATGTGTGGTAAAAAAAATTGTAATTTTGAAAACCAGAATTTCCAGTAAACCATATGAATAGAAAAATTACCAAAGAAAATGGTTTAAATAACGTATATTTTGATTTTATTAACCAGAATTTTTTTTTAACCCAGAAATGTCATTATTGTACAGTAATGACATTTCTGAGTGAAAAAAAATTATCAAATTAATTATTAAATTATCAAAATAAAATAAAAAATCATCAAAATTATCATACTGTACAGTGTACAGTATGATAATTTTACAAGAAATCTTTCTTTGTGTTTTAAATTAAGAAAGGTTATTATTCAAATTGAACCGTAATTCATTTAATCAAGTTTGAGAGAATTTAATTTACACTATAATAAGGTTCAACGCAATACGGCTACAATATTTTCTGAAAATTCGCCTGATATTGTAGTTGAATTAGCTCCTAGATTTCAAGCATTGTATTACAGTGTAAATCGTTTTTTTTCTCAATAATATTTTGTATTTTTTTAAAAAATTTTAATTATATTTTTTAATTGGCTCTACAAAAAATTTGGTATCATCAAATTATGGTAAAAAAGAACCTGCCGGTACTTTTGGTGTCTTCGGTACTTCTAACCGTAAAATTCATTTTTATCGCAACATGTTACTCAACAAAAATCTGATATACAGTAACTTTTACAGTAATTAATACCTTAAAATCAATAAATCACTGTAAAAATATAAACAATACTGTAAAAATTACAATATAATATTTTACGGTAAAAATAGGTTTTACGGTAAAATGGAATTTACGGATGATGCACGCAAAGTGCACTTTATACCGTAAATTGATCTGAATTTTTTTATTATGTAAGAAAAGATAGTGGCCAAGGTTATCTATAATCTATCTGATCAATCCCTTATCATCTAGGAAACAATAAAGTATTGATAATTCCCGTCTCGTTGTTTCAAAATAGCTTATGATAATTATTTCTTAATTGGCTATTCTCAAATACTAAATTAGTAAAATGTTAATGATGTTACAATTGTTGTTTTAATTTATTAATAATTAGCTATAATTTAATTTACAAGGAAAGAATACGATATTTAGAAAAACATTTCTTCTCTGTTAAGCGTGTTGCTTAGCAACCATGATTGAAAATGAGAAATATCTACTTGCTCAGTAGATAGGAAGTTAACAAAAATTTTACTTATTCAGTAGAATATTTATTAAAGTTTTCCCGAAACACAGCAGACCTTTCCTTTATTTGTGACGAACTGTATTAATATAGATAATTTTTACTTTGAATTTAGCGTACATTTAAAAAGAGTGATTGTCTCAAAATGAGGTGCCCTAGGTTGGAATCCCAGCAATGACTGGTCGATAGAAATTCCGCACCCGGCTGCCGCGGAACACCGTGTTGACTTAAAATATCTTCTGTCGTAGACGGGTCATGGGTTAGAGTTCCCTTGTCGTTAGGCTAACCCTGGGAAAATGCAGGTTAGTTTCATCAAAAAGTCTTCCACGAAGTAAAATTTCTCCCAATACTTAATTCAGGAGTCCCCTTGTCTTCTGGAGTGAGTTCAAAATTGCCATCACTAGAAGTTGAACATTGGTAGTCGTAAACTCAAAATTGGGTTGTTTAACGACGGTTATAAAATCTGACATCGAATGCATACCAGTCGTACAACTAAAAGGAATTCCAAACACTTTTAAAACCAGAAACAAAAGAAAAACGATTAAAATCCCATCTTTTTTTATTTCCGTAATTAATTTTCAATAACTAAAAATATTAAAAACGTTGGCAAACTTGAAAAAGCGATGTAAAATATAAAGTGGGTAAAAATAGTATCAAATTTGCGATGGCTCCAAAATCTTAGATGAGGAATTTTTTAAAACAAATTTCAACATTCAAAATTTAATTTAGAATATTCTGATGTATTATAGAACATTTAATTTAATGTTAGAATATTTAGCAAAATTTTCCCAAACCAAGGCAGACCATTTCCTTGTTATCTACTGTATTTGAATAGTTGTATTAATGTAGATAATTTATTTGAATTTAGCATATATTTACAAAGACAACTAATGCGCACGGAACATACAATTGAAAAGAATTCAAAACGCTTTTGAAACAAGAAACAAAAGAAAAACTATTTGAAATCCATTATTTTATTTTCGTTTTTAATAACTAAAAATATTAAAATATATTAAATTATACCAAGTACGCAAGAAGAATTAAAAAGAATGTGTAAAAACTTCGTCGCCATAGAATAATCGAAAAAATATGATTACGCAATTCCAGAATTCCATAACGCTTCAAGAAGAGCGTTGGCAAATAAGAAAAATGTAAAAAGTTGGCAAAAATAGCATTAAGTTTGCGATAAATCCAAAATCTTTCAAAAGGAATTTTATAGAATAAATATCAATACACAAAATTTAATTCATAAATTTTCCAAAATTTCCGAAGTAAGAACTTTTACGGAAGTGTGCCTAAAGTAGAATTTAATTTTCTAATCGAAAAAACGTAAGATATTTATTTTTCTTGTCGAAAATGATGTTTATAGTGAAAGCGTTTAAAGATGAGCATTGTAAAGCCCGCGCGGAATGCAAAGCTCCGAGACATGACGTTGGCAAATCTCCCCTTTTTCTCTATAATTCGTGTAGGTGCGCAATATTCTAAACTACTGAGTGTCATTGACATCAAAAAAATCATTGCCGTAGGGGGGAAGTAAGAATAAATAAAAAAAGTAAAATAAACTTTACTTTTTCGGCATGCATAACTTTTCATGAAAAATAGGGGAATAAGTAATAAGATAATTGAAAAAAAAATGAAAGAGGAAAATACAAAATCCCGTTATTCCTAATGTCGAGTTCTATTTTAAAATAAATCATTGTCATCGATTTCGACTATTTAAAACAAAATAAATGTGTCATGCATAAATTTTCATTAAAAATGTGGGATTTAAGCTATAATAAATGAAAAAAAACAATTCGTATAAGAAATCATCATTAAATATTTCCCAAAGTAAAGATTTTATAAAATAAAAAAAATAAAAAAATTGCTGTTACCATTTGTGAACCTGATAACAGTCTCATTTTAAAAATGATGGCGATAACGAAATATATTTGTTATTACTATTAGAAATTTCGCCACTAACTAAGATGTAGATTGTAGATGAAGTTTATTAATCTAGTTATCATCTAGTTTATTAATATTTAACACTGTAGATGAAGTTTATTAATCTAGTTATCATCTAGTTTATTAATATTTAACACTGTAGATGAAGTTCATTAATCTAGTTATCATCTAGTTTATTAATATTTAACATTGTAGATGAAGTTTATTAATCTAGTTATCATCCAGTTTATTAATATTTAACATTGTACATGAAGTATATTAATCTAGTTATCATCTAGTTTATTAATATTTAACATTGTAGATAAAGGAGAAGTAAGAATAAAAATATTGTAAAACGAAAATTACTTTTTCGGCATGTATTACTATCGCTGTTGGTAGGGAAGCTAAAAAAATGTAAATAAAAATAAATTTTTTTCAGAAACAATACTTTTTTTATGAAAAATACGGAAAAAAGTTACAAATAAATAGGGGAAAAAAAGAAAATACGAATTGTAAAAATCAAATTGATGAAAATTACAAAATATACATTACATTTTATGTTTTGTTTACTGTATTGTATCTTTAATGTGTAGCATATTTTATATTGTATATTTTATGATATTGCACTGCCTTGTTACGCGTATGCCATTAGATTAGCTGCATTATATTAAAACTCTGCTTTCAAACATAAAATTCAATAAGTATTATTATTTAAAAGAAGAACATCATTTCAATTAATTTAAATGCATAAAGAATGATAAACACAAATTTTAAGCTACGTTATTCTCGAAGTTAATTTATTTTAAATTCAAAGAAAAATTCGTTCTAAGCCATAAGTAAATAAAATTCTTGCTTAAAACATGAAGAAAAGAAATGAAATACGATAAAAGAAAGTATAAGTTATTTAGTTTTCTTTTGTACAGGAAAGCTTGCAGTGATCTTTATAATTTGAAATAATGAATGCAATAAAATTAAAAATACTTTCAAATGTTAAATGCACATGAAATATATACATTCAACTTTTTCTACACTTAAAATATTCTGCATGATTAATTATAACATTAGTAGAGTTTAAAATTTTTTGATTAACATTATTATTTGATGGCGGGATGCTATTCAAAACTATAAAATCTATACTAATTGCATGTACCCAAAAATATAAAATGTAAAGAAAACGTATATGTTGAAAATATGAAAAAATATTTTGGAATAATTTACATTCTGAACTATGTTTAACTAATTTATTAAACGAGAATAATTATAAAAATCTGAAAAAATTAAATGAGTAATTGAAAGACATGTAAAGATATATTTTGATGAATCAAATTGTCGTTTTAAGTTAACTTAAATTCAAAATATCGACCCTAAATATTTAAAAAACAATATAATTTTTCTAATAAAATTAAATTTTTTTAAATATTTTGGTTAAAAGTTTATTTTTAAAAATTATTAAATTCTTTTACATAAAGAAACGATATTAAACATGCAATTGTTTTACAAAAACCAATTCACACTTTGTTTCATTGTTTCGATATAATTTCAGCAAAAGATGGCGGCGATATCAACTTGACAACTCGATTCAGGTAGTTAATGTTTGTCACAGATCGGTAGTCAACCTTCCTCTCCCTATTGTTGTTCTCTTATTCTATTTAATATCAGGCAATAATACATTATTTTGACAAAATAGAGGCTGGTCACACGTGGATAGATATGAAGGGGATTTTGAAAAATCTTTTCGAATAATAACTAATCCCCTTTTCAAGCAGTTTTGTTCAAAACAGGCTGCAAAAATAAAAAAAGTTAAATAACTTGAATTTGTTTGTTGTGAATAGTTAAACAACATAATAATTAACTTAATAAACTATTCTACAACTAGTTATAAAATCCTTGTTACAACTAGTTTGATTTAATTAATTATTAATTAAAATAAAAAGAAGTTTAGGAAGTAATTTTTAAATCATGCACCAAAAAGTAATTTGATGTGAATTTCAATTAAAATCGAAATGATTTGAATAATAATTTTTATCATAATTAAAATAAAAAGTACATTATTTTTTGCAAACTCGTGCTCTTTGAAACTTTGAAATGTAACGAAAAAATTAATTAAAAAAGGCGGATAAATGCTATTAATTTTTAATAGTACAATGAGCAAAAAAAAAAATAAATAAAATAATAATAATAATAAACTGGCCAACCTAAATAACTTTTGATCTAACGACCGGATCTTTAGATCAAACCCTTAAACAGCTTTTCTAACCAAACTGTTGGGACCATATTTCCCAGATCGCGGCTATGCGTATATTTTTGGAGTCAGAAATCCGAAACAGTAAAAAAAGGTGTGTTTATTCAGAAAGGTACATTTTTGTGTCTGATTTGGTATTTTAAATTATCGCCTACACTAATTAATTACTATAATTGAAGTTACCATTAAGATTGAGTCCTAGAACATGAGAATCGGATCAAAATTTATTATTTCCTATGATTATTTGGTAGTTATTAGTTGGGAGAATTGTATAAAACAACATATGTTAAATTTATTCTTCAGTTTTAAAATGCTGTTTCTTCAAGTGTCAACTTTTTATAAGGAAAAAAAATTGAATGTTAAACTGAAATGGTATATAATTATTAAATAATAAAATGAAATGTGAAAATTTTACTAAACTCTCTTTTTCAAATTGACTAAGATGATGAAAATAAATCAATTTCTGTCTTACTTCAAGCGTAAAACGTAAGATGTGGCACTTTCGAAAATCGTAGAATAAACTTTTAGAGGCGATAGGAGATTTTTACGAAAGTGATACACACTACGTTTTCCCTTTTAGGTATGATAAAAATTGGATGATTCTTCTCATTTTCAGCCCACAAGTCTTAAAAAATGTATCTTATTTAATTTTTTTTTGTTAAATGCGTATAATTTCTGATTGCAATGTTTTGGAAACGATTGCATCTTACATTGAAATCAGGCTCAGAGCTGCAGCTCAGATTTAGGGGCTCTATCTAGTCGGAATGTCCTCTACATTTTAATAAACACTAAATGCCTAACATCGCGATAAATTCTGTTTGTAATGGATCAGGATACGATTCAAATTTGGATTACCATCCATCACAAGACTCCAGTTTAGGTTTAATCACTCTAGTCACATATAAAAGGGTCAAAATTTTAATTGATGCTAAATTATTTTCTGTCTTGATAGCACAGGGAAACCAATTTAAAATTTTATCTTGTTGGAAAAAAGTCAAAATTTCGTTAATGTGTTCTATCAGGGCAGAATTTTGATATACCACGTTGTCCTTCTAACGGTTATCGCGAAAAATTTTGTTTATCAGAAAAATAAGTCTACTTTGTATTGTTTTCTTTTTCACAGTAGAGCTACAAGAGCTCTAGCTGATCAGTAATTGGTCGAAATTTCAATTAAATTATTCCCCTCTCATCGACACGAAAGCAAGCAAAAAAAAATTAGTAAATTATTCATTACGGATAATCAAATGCTACTCGACACTCATAAATGATTTAAGTCATAAAATTCAGACTGAATTCAGCACAACAAAACACATATGACAGTCAATTTTTGACAAATCATCTTCTTTTGTCCTCATAAATTTTGACCTATAAAATCTTTCCTATCCCAACAATATTTGCAAAGAAAATTGCTAGAGAATAATTTTAGGAGAACTTGACAATTATATCTAGATACATATGAAGAAGAATGCAGCATATGTTTGAAAGTATTTCATTTCTCTTTAACCCGCCTCATAGTTATTGATTCAATACACTTTCTTAAAGAAAAAAGCCGTAGTGCACCATACGGCGTAAAGCGTATTGTATACAGAAAGCCTCATATTTACGTATTTTATTACGTACATTTCGACGTAAAGTGCTATATATCATACCTCGAGACAAAAATCCCGCATTATATGTTATTTTTTCCTATCCCCCATAAAATTCCGTCCCCCCACCCTTCGCTCAGGGGTTCTGGAAAACCTATATATAACTTCGATTGAGTTGGGGGAGGTAAAAAAATTAAAGAAATAAAGAAATTTCTTCTTTTTTTTTATATATACATTCTTTTTATTTATGTTTTATTGATCGCAAGGAAACGGGGGAAAGGGGGATTTTGGGAGTGGGGGGGGGCTGTGCGGAATAACGTGTAACGGAGATGAAATACATTCGCGCAATGAATCTTTCCCCCCCGCGAGGAGAGAGAAAGAAAGAAGTACTATTGATTTTGTCTATTCGAATTACTGTAGGGGTGCTTCAGGGGACCGAACATACCCTTGCGGACTTTCGCTTACAGGTTGAAATCAATTGTTTGCTTTTATTCTTTCTTTTAGTGTTTGCAAAGAGCGGATGTGGTCAACGTCCGGGCTGGAGATTTTTCGGGAAAGGGTTGTTTTGTTCTAATATCGTATTTAATACATTTTATAATTAGAATTTATTATTTTTTATTTAATACATTCAAATTAGCTTATTTATATTTTTTAACATTATTTTCATTAGTATTCCCGTTTTAAGAATTAACAACAACAAAAAAAAAAAACTTTCTTTTCTAAAACCTTGATCAACATTTCCGTTAAGTTCGGAAAAGTTATATTAAGTTGAATAATATGAGTGCAGTGGATTTATTTTTTAAGGTTATTTATTTAAATTTTTTAATGTATTGAGATCGGTATGTCCTTTCGGAAACATACAATAAATACAATCTTTACGGTTAAAAAAAGAAAGAAAAAAGTTGAGTTGTTATTCAATATAGGAACATCAAAGATTCTAATTAACATTAGAGATTCTAATTAAAGATTCTAATTAACATTAGAGTGAACCTAAATAAATTAACCTTAAAGTTTATGTATAGGTTGAGAATAGGAAATTGAGATTAACAACCATAACTGGTCGCGTCGTAGCGTCCGCATTCTTTTCGTTTTAATTTTCTGTGTCAGAAAATTACCTACTAAGGTTGCACGTCGACGAAATGTTTGTTGCGATAAATAATTTTGCTCCGCCGTTTGTTGTGAAATGTATTTGGAATTTTCTTCCATTCCAAAAATACTCAGAGATTGTTATTCAGTAGCACCATCCACTGAGGCTTGCGAAATTTAAAGTTAAATCGTCGCTGTAAAGAAATTCAATGTTGATAAATCAATGATAGATAAATTAATGATGGATAAATCAATGGGGGATAAATCAATTATGATGTATTGATGCTGTATAGTTAAATGAGACTAAATTAGAATTTTTTTTTAATTACAATCATTTAACATAAAACATTCTTTCTTTAAGATTTTAATTTATTCATCTGAAGGCTTAATTTATTCATTGATTCAAAAATATCATTTATTCAAAAATAGCAAAAAAATTACAAAATAAATGGTTAAAATACAGTATATTTGAACTTTTATTACCAAAATTATTTTTTTTAACCAAAAATATCATTACTATACAGTACGGTAATTTCAACAGAATTTTTTGTTCTATCCATTCATAACTCATTTAAGTTTTGCTAATTTTAACCGTTTTAAAAATTAAATTCTGTTCGTTTTTATTTTCAGCAGCAGGTAAGTCATAAAAATTTATTGAATTATACGTCATAACTATTTTAAATTCATTTATATAAATTATTCGAAAAAAAGTTTCTAGGCTTGTTTTTTAATAAACGAAAAATCAAATTTGTGTCAGTCCGGTGACGTTTAGCTGATCCCAAGCGATTTAAAATTAAATTCTAGTTAGCGTAATTAGCAGTAGTAGAAGCTAAACGTTGTTTGAAATATATGATTGACAGCCAGTCTATTTTTAAAACACATCTCCAATCAAAACGCAATTTTTAACAAGCTTGACGTCTAATAGGCTCAAAAAAACTAAAAGTAAATAGAAGCTGTAAGAAAAGAATAACAACGCGCAATATTGCTGTCGCGAAACATAATTCGAAGTGTCTTTTGATACAGCATCTTCCCGTTTATTTTGTTCGTTTGTGTCTTCTATAAAACAATAGAAAACTTGTACCAATATAAGAGGATTAGAAACTTCTCTACTGAAACTTGTACAACTGAAAAAAGAAGAACGTTAACTTTATTGCTTTACTTTGTTATTTGAAAACTTTTAAATCGCAGCGCCCTCTATACGTATAAATCACATATATTTCTCTTTTATTTTTATTTATGCTGCAGTATTTTAAGTTTTTGGAGAATGAGAAGGTTTTCTTCACACTAAATGTAGGCCGTCTAAAATCAGATTTCGATGAAAGATGATTTTGTTCCTTTCTGAAAAGAAAACTATTTTTCTTCCTGACAGCGAAAAGCTTACGAAATAAATATATAAAGTTTATCCATTTTTTTGCCAGAGTCGAAATATAATGTCAGATATTTCGAAATGGTTTTTGAACCATATATGTATATGTATATATTTATGATTATATCCCTATATCAAACTTGAAGCAAGAATACATCTATTTTATTCCCATTTAAAGACGAAATTTTGAAGATGCATTCCCTATATTCAAAACATCTGCTAACCTAAATAAAATAATGTAGAAAACTCGAATAACGCAATTATATTTTTTAGAAATATATAGTTAGACATATAGTTTAAAATGCATAGATGGTTATCTAAATTTAGATAAAATGTCAAGTCTAAATATTTATAGTTTATAGGAGAAAAAAATTTAAATACAAATAAAACAAAGGTTTAAAAAGAAATAACAACATGAAAACCCTTATTTTTCTTAAAGATTTAACTTTGTTTTTAATAAAAATAACATTGTATAGAGAAAATATATTTTTTATTGAAAGAAATTCAGTGTAGTTGGATTTAAGGTGAGTTTTTTTAATTTTTTATCTATCTATAATAATTTCGAAATTCAAAACAATTTTAACATTTCTTGTATTATGTTTAGATACAAGAGCTAACTATTCACAGCAAAATGTAATGAGCTGTAACTTGCAAATTCATTTTCTTTGTTCTTACCTGTAATTCTGTAAGTTAACGGGGTCACAATTCCCTTATTATCCAAATAAAGGTAAAGCAAATAATTTTTAGTTGCCTATCATGCACACTTAGATATAAACTTTAATTTCTTTTCAAAAAATGGTAACTTTATTCAGTCCTTTTTTTTTAATTTTTCCTCATCTTTAAATCCTTATTTTTATATTCCTAAAACTGTTCTTTTTAATTGTGTATTTTTCACAATTTATTTATTTTCCTTAATGATTCAGTAATCAATTCCAAATTTTTATATTTCCAAAGGTTTTTTTTAGCGTATTTTTCATAATTTAGTCATTAATTTATTTTGCTTAGTGATTATAATGATCATTGCCAAAAATCATTTGTTTATTCATTTTCTTACATATAAAGTGGAATGTAAACTACGGTTAGTTTTGAGCAATAATAAAGAAAAATTATATTAAAACAAAACTTTAAAGAAATTAAGGATAAATAAATATTAAATTAATTCAACGAAAAGATTTAAATAAAGGAGTGACTGTAACATTACTCTAAAAGTGTAAATGTGAATTTAACTTTTGCGAAAAACTAATTAATTTAATACTGATACAGAAGTAATCGATTACCAAATTGAAGTGAAGTTTTTAAAACAGAAACTCTTAAACATTGTTAAAACTTGAATTTAAATTTATACTTTTATTAAAAAAAATTTATCTGAATTCATAAGTCAGCTGCTGCAGACTTTAATTTTTAGATGACGCGTTCTCTGTCGATTCGGAACAAAACGATGACAAAATGATACAGCGCGGGGGAAGTTCTCAGATCCATCTTTAAAAGAAGCAATCGTTACTTTACACAGTTACATCCATGAAACTGTTCCGAATATAATTTGATGTTAAAAGTAATTATCAAAATTTGCCATTTTTGGTTTTCATAAAACTTTTAATTATTTTTTTTTCTTCCTATTTCTTTCCTTTTTATCCCAGTTTAAACTGTTCTTCATCAGTTTTTAGAACTTCACCAAAAAATATACCATACTTTAAGAAAACTTTAAAATAATATTCTATTTCACGTGGTTATAAAAATTTTCTGCTTTGTATATTGTGACTAGATTTTTATCCATTCTGAGAATTTTTCAAAATGTAATTTTGCTTTAAATAACCTGCAAAATCCCATGATTTGTTACGTTTTTCTACCACCTTTCGTCTCTGACCATTTTGTCAGTTGAGGAAATTCTCGAAAAGGCACTTACAAAGAAGCAGTAACTGATATAACTGTAGTACTGATTTTATGCATTTACAAAAATGAATTTTTTATTATCATTTTTATGCTTAAACAATATATTTTAGAACTTTTGAGTATTTTCTCGAAAGTAAAATATACAGTAAATATAAGGTCGACAAATTATGCATTTATATATTTCCAGCATTAAAAAATTATGTTAATGAAACATGTTTTTTATGTTGAAATTAATAAAGTTATAGCATTACTAAAACAAAAGGCTAAGTAGGGTCAGGGTCGGTAAATTTTCAAGAGTTATTTGTAAATAATATTTGGAGCAGGATCATTGAAAATACTTGCTACAACGTATTACAATTTTTTGCAGTTGAATCAGATACGAAAATGAAACGAACGAAAAAGAACAACACTGAAGCAGACGATCATACTTTTAAGTAGGCAAACGATAAATAAATACAGCTTCTTTCTGAAAATAAATTCCACATCTACGAAAGTAATACAAAGGAATGCGCTGAATAAATATTTTTGCATGAAATTACATTTTTAGTAAAAGTGAATTATAACAAATTAAATTAAGCTTTTCAGCAACGATTTAATGGTTAAGTCGTAACCCGAGAAACATTTTGAGCTATGTTGCCAACCAACATAGAACTGCAAAAAATTAATGCAACAAAAATAAAAACGTTCACAAGTTAAGCAAATTTCTGAATATGAAATATAATGCACGTAAACTGACGTTTTCATTTTATCGTAGTTTTAAATTAAAGTAAAATAGAAACGAATGAAAAATCGTATAACTCAGATTTAATATGAAAAAAGAAATCGTCTGCGTTTTACTTTATTCGAATTTCCGTTACGGAACTATAATAAACATCTTTCGGAATAGTAAAAATGCAAAGCAGGTCTTTTTGCAGCTTTCATTGTTACTGTTGCCTGCTATGAAGAAAACAATGCAGATAATTCCATTTTTATTTCAGCTTTGACTTCGACAATAAAGAGCAACGTTGCTTTCGTGTTAGGAGTGCTTGGAATAAAAAGTCTTCTTTTTTTACATTTCTTTACTTAATGCATAAAAAGAAATGCAAAAGCTAACGTCGCTTTGAATTCACCATGGAATTTCTATTTGGAACATTTGTTCTTTGTTTGCTAAAGCGTTTGTTTTACACTTTGCTCAATCTATTTCAAAAATAATTCACCTTCATAAAAAATATTTTTTCGAATTAGAGTTAGTATATTATTAAAAAAAAGTAAATGTAGGTAAATATTTATTCTTTTCTATAACTTTCCGTATATGTCGCAGAGATAAACAAATGCTGCTTGTGGCTCAAAATAAAATATTTAACCAATGAATTTTCATTACGCAAATTAATTTTCTAAAATAATTTGTAAAAAAAAAAAAAAAAAAAAAAAAATGCGGATTGCTTATAAAAATAAATTTTAAAATCTCTAGGCATTATTTTTTATTTGAAATTAATTAAAAATAACATGAAAAAAACGAGCAATTGTAAAAATGTCTAGATTGTTTAAAGACATAAATATGATATTTAATTTTAACAGAATGAATGTTTGAATTTGTAAAATTCGCAATATGTTTATAGTGTAATAACTCTTACGTATCGTTTAAATAAAGATTATAAACTATTTTTTTAATTAGCTTTTAAGCTTAGTATTTTAAAACTAATTCTTTTTCATTGTTTTTTGTCTTATGTTGTGGTAATAGATGAAGTATACCTTTTGATTTTTTAGTGTATTAAATTTTTTAAAAATTTTATTTAATCAACTTATCCAGATTACCTGCCACTCATTTAGTTATTTAACTGACGTAGTTTAAATAGTTTCGGGTTCGAGCCTCAGCCATATGCTTTGAACAAAAATAATCACGTTATTCGTTATTGGCACTTGCATACTTATTGCCAGCTTTGAAATATGACGAAGTAGGTCTTTTAGGGGGTGGGGCTTATATTGTTAAACATTTGGTCTAAAATAACTTAATGATTATGTAATGAAAAATGTACGAAATAATTGGAAAAGTAAAGCCGCTATTCTCTATTGCAGCAACTTTTAGCGAGTAAATATTTTAATTTTTTTTTTTTTTGTACCAATAAAATGAAACGGTAAACAAGAATCGATTTTATAGCAGAACATTCATCCATAACAAATTAATTTCACTTTCGAAACGTTCTGAAATAAAAGCAGTTAACAACATTGTATTTTTTATTTTCTTGTACACTTTCTTATCACAAAAAGTAACAAAATACTCGAACACTCCGGAAATTTTCTTCAGTTCAGAGCACAAACCAGTGAACCGTTCGAAAACTCCAAGAGCTAAATTACACTTTAGTTGAATAATTATTCCCAACTTTTGCCGTAACTCCAAAATCATTTCAACTAGGAACAATGAAGCTCTAGGTGCATAAAAATAACGAAATGTTCTACCTGAAGTTTACTTTGTATGGAATAAAAATGTTACCTACTACAATTACGTTTTATACTGCTGGCAATTAGTTGAGTTTTTCCCCCTTTTCACGTGAGCCTCATTAATTGGATATGCATTTAAAAGCTTTTGTTTCCGAGGCTAAGAGAAAGCACATCAGTGGAAGGACAGTAGTGACCTCTGGTGGGGAAAGTAGAGGTACTTAATGCGATCTGTTGCTTTTTTGTTTTTCTGTGTTTTGTTTGTCTTTACTCTCATTTGTTAGGTCTTAATGGAGGATCTCTGTTTTTCACTTAGATTGAAAATACAGACAAACATTTCTGCTGTCTGGACACTAGTTTAAACACTGAAAGGGTTTAGTTTAGAATGTTGCAATAATAGTTTACAAAGTTTTAGTTTTTTTCGATGGCTTTTAAGAGAGGAGGAATTCTGTTAATTTATGAGAATACGGAAAGTAATATAAATTCTATTTTAAGAGTATATGCAATAAATATATATTTTTGTAAAAAACAAAGTGACAAATCTGATAACGAAAACATCATGAATATATTATTTATAAAACAACACAAATATTGAAATTTTGAAATCGATTGAAGGAATAAATTAAATTAAAAAAATTCAATTTTGGTGTCATGAGTTTCATTTAAAAAGGGTCTTATGTATCCCAAGTTAAAAAGGGTCGTATATATCCCAAGTTGACTGTTGAGCTAAATAGATCCCACTTAACATTAAATTTGCACATTGTAGCATTTTAAACTTTTCTCCCTCTGTTTGGATGGTTAGCAGAACTTGTAAAACTGTCATGGCGATGTATCTTTAAAGAATCGCATGTTTGTGAAGAAATTACAAGTTGTGATTCAGTTCTTTTCGTAAAGAAAATAGCTGAAATAGAGCTAAGAAACACTGAATGTCATAATATTAGTATTATTTATAGCCTTTTACGTTGTTTCGAGTCATAATTTGCATGATTTTGTTAGTTATAGTTGTTTTGTATGTTATAATATATATAGTTTTTTTTTTTGTAAGTCATTATATACTTATAGCTGTTTTGTAAGTTATGTGAAAATAATAAAAACAACCTTAGCTTTAGGGTTTGGGATGTATATATCCCACCAGTCGTTTTTTTTTCGTGGATTAATAGGTAATCAAAATGACTAATAGGACATAAATTTCCCAGGGCCTGATTGCAGGCCTGAATCCAGATTTTAAGAAAACTTACTTGTAATATTATCAATGGTAAAAACCAAGGTTCTGCCATAAAAAATTAGAAATCAATCTTGCAAGGGTCAATCGACTTATTAATAAAGGTTAATCGATTTATTGATAAGGGTTAATTGCCGATTATTAAATCCCTTCAGATACCCAGAACACATGGAAATGATGACTATATGAACTTTCCCAACTAACAGAAGATCGGGTTAATTGTGCACGAAAGGAATGAAATGAAAATAATCCGATCATTAAATTATTATAAAATAATTTAATGATTCGGATTATCAGGTACAAACATGTTATCTTAAAGGTTCTCAGATCTGATTTTAAATTTGCTAGCTAATTTAACTAAGGATGGTCCAGACACGAAACCGAAATCAAGCACAAAGACGTACTTTCTCTGAATTAACATGCATTATTTTCGATAGATTTGGATTCTATAACCTGGAAATTCGGGAAAATATAGTCCTTATTTAGTTAAGCTAAGAGTGTCATCGATAGTTTAGTTCACATACAATTGAATTTCATTCTTTGGGCATTTCGTCAGCGAATCAAAACTTTATTTATTTACTTTTTGAGCACACAATTATGAAACACCTTTTCTTTTTAAAGATAAATCCTAATAAAATAAAAATTAAGAAGTGAAATATGTGCAAAGTAAAGAAGTGGAAAAGTAAAAAAAAATTAGAATATTATAACCGAATTCGATTATTATTATTCGATTATTACTATTATACGATTATTATTATTCGATTATTACTATTATACGATTATTATTATTCGATTATTACTATTATACGATTATTATTATTTGATTATTACTTTATACGATTATTATTATTCGAATAATTGTATTACTCAAAAATTATTCAGCCGACTTGCATTGAAATGAACGTAGTGATGAAAAAATCTAATTGCTCTTAAGAATTCTAGTACTGCTTTCTATTTATCATATTTCACGTGGTTTTCTAAAGTGTCTTTCACCAAGGAAAATAAAAAAGCAGCAGTTTTAGTACCTTTTACTTAGAGCAAAGCCATAATTTTAAACTATATATGCCATCTTGCTGTGAAGAATTATCTGGGCTTTAGAACGGAACAAATAACTAAAATATTTTAAAGTTTATTAAACTTTTTTTAAAAACCACCAATTTGGCAACATTTTCTCCACCTGTATGAAAATTATTAAAATCAATGAATAATTCTCAATTTATGTCATTTTTATGGGCCTACATAATTCAGTGTTGGAGTAATTTTTAAATTACTATACCTTTAGACCATAAACGCTTTTCATTTTATAACATTGTGGCTTTTCTTCATATTGATGTATTAAACCATTTTTAGAATAAGCATATGGAGCGCTGGCTATAGATAGGCTAAACGTGACCTAACAGTCAGGAATAACTCTTGCAAACTAACAGCAGTTATAAAAAGACCATACTATTCGAAAAAAAATATTTCATATGACGAGGGAGCATTTGAGAAACAACCTTAACTACTTTACTATAATTAGATTGTGACTTTTTGTATAAAAAAAAGAAGTGCTGTGTGAATAATAATACTTTTCACTTACCCATCATTATGTATATAAATTTAAATACGTTGACAACTATCCAATACAATGATGAGCAACATGAAAATGCACCAGTATAACTTATTTCTTCAAGTATAAAGTTTAAGAAAGAACGACGACTTTCATTTGCCCATGTTCGCAAAATTAATTTTCATAACAGGAACAACAGGGCTCGAAAAACATCAATTTTTTTTGCTCAGCCCAGACCAGTCGGGCATATTACTCTATAAAACACAAGCTGGAACATCCTTTCGAATATATATTACTGAAAACATATAGATGTACCTACTATTAATCTGTCGAAATAAACGACATTAACACCATTACATACACAACAAAACTATTATTTTAAGTACAAATAATAAGCATTGTGAGCTCAGAAATGTTGTGCATTATTAGCAAGGAGGTATTAAGCCCCAAAAAGAATTGATGGGGTAAACGAATATTATTATTAACAAAGAAGTCATAAAAAATATTAAAAAAATATTGGCAAGCCCTTCAACGATGTTATAAAACTTTATTTTAACTTCTTATGCACAGCGATTGGAATAATCTTTTATATAATAAAAAAAAAAAATGAGTGACAATGGGAATAAAAAAAGAATGAGCCAACTTTATTCAATAAATTCTTGTCTACATAATTGAATTCAATAATATGTTATCCAATAAAATCAATTTTATGTTATCCTCGCGTTGGTACCGTCTTGGCTATTCCTGTCAAAATTTGAGGGTTTATTAATCGGTATTTGAAGTTTAACATTTACAAGCCAAGCTTTTCGCTTAAGGGTAAAATATACTTGCCTGATTGAAATTTTTACATGCTCCAGGCATTTTTATCATACCAAATGAATACTACCTTTTTTATCATATTTTTGCATGCTCCAGGCATTTTTATCATACCAAATGAATACTACCTTTTCTATCATATTTTTACACGCTCCAGGCATTTTCATCATACCAAATGAATACTACCTTTTCTATTATATTTTTACATGCTCCAGGCATTTTTATCATACCAAATGAATACCACCTTTTTCTATCATATCAAGCTTAAGAGACCGATCAAAATTTTTCTTTGTAATGGCCAAACAGATCCTTTCATTTTTAACAGAATATTCCTTAAATGGTAAGCCAAAGGAATAACCTTTTTTGTGCAGAAAATTGATCACAGTTACCCTATTGTTTACAATATCCCGATAGCTCGTAAGGAAAATTCTATTTATTTTACAGTACTATATCAAGAGAATGAATACGATCTTTTTTACCATACAAAGTTTAAGAAAACCGATCGAACCAAGAGGGTTTTTTGTTTTTCACCATAGGACAATTAAAAAAAAAAAAAAAAGAAAAACGAAAGAAACTGATTGGAGTGTCTCATTTCTTCTGTTCGAACAGCTATTCCATAATATTAGACATTTTAATGGAATACTACGTGAATACCATATCAAAGAAATCCTAATTTTAAAAAAAAATAATAATATTAAGTTTAAGAAAAAAGATCAGAGCATTTGATTTGTTAACTATATTTAACGGTTCCTTACCATATCAAAAGACTTAACCATATCATTTTTTTCCCACAATACAAAGTTTAAGAAAAACGATCGAAGCGTCTCATTTGTTATGTCCGAACAGCCCCTTAATAAAATTCCATTTCGTCGAGATAATTCTTAACTCCCTCCGGACTTAGAACTAACCCCCCCCCTCCCAATCCATTCCATTTTAAAGAGAAAAATAATATAAGCCCAAAAGCAGAGCGCGAATTATCTAAAGTCCATTACACATAACCGTTTAATGGTCTACAATTGGAAGTAGAGAATGAGTGAAAGTGAAATATATATATAAAAACGTTATTTATGGCCTGTATTTAGCTCGCGTTAAAACAGCCTTTATAAATGGATGCCATTTTAATCATCCTCCTGAGTGCACATTGGAAAAAAGAAAGAATCGGGGGGATTGGAACAGGAGAGCCCTTATTTGATTGGCTATTTTAAAATGAAAGGTTCTTTAGCTATCATGAGTAATTGCTATCTTGACCTTCGATTATTTTAATGGCGTAGAATAATGTGTATTTTAACAATAGAGTTCGCCACCATGGTAATTCTGACTTAGGTTTTCGCAGTTAAGAATGAAATTAAGGAAAGCTACGGAAAGGATCAATTTCCAATTCTTCTTGTCTCATTCGAATATACTTTTCATGGATCAACTTCATGAAGCTGCATTTGTTGTACATTGTTTCAAGTTTTAAATGCACTGCATTTGTTGTACATTGTTTCAAGTTTTAAATGCACTGCATTTGTTGTACATTGTTTCAAGTTTTAGTTTAATGCAAGAACAATCAATTTTAAAATTTAAAAATGCTGTAAAATGCGGTTTTTATATCTAACAGGTTTGCTAGTGTCGATTTTTATCATTCCTTTTCAAGTGCCGTCAGTTTTTCTTGCGGTTAACTTTTTTTCAGCTGATTACACCTTATTTTGTTTCACACGGATTTTGTTGAACACTAATTCGGTTTTTTTTGCTGCTAGCATTTTTTAGCCGATTACACATTATTTTGTGAAACACTGATTTTAGCTGTTCACCCATCTATGGTTCACATTTCACCATCATGTTCACCCATCTATGGTTCATATTTCACCATCATGTTCACCCATCTATGGTTCACCTTTCACCATCATGTACACCTCTCTATGGTTCACCTTTCACCATCATTTTCACCCATCTATGGTTCACCACAAATTAGCTTTCCGTGAACCAATAGAACAGGTTCAACACCTGTTCTATTGGTTCACGGAAAGATATTTTATGTAGATTCCGTAATACAGTTTCTTGGGTTGCTTTTTCTCATTAGAATGAACAGAATTATCAGCCAAATACACAACCTTTTGCCTAACACTGATATTGGTTGTTCACCCATTCTATTGGTTCACGGAAAGATATTTTATGTAGATTCCGTAATACAGTTTCTTGGGTTGCTTTTTCTCATTAGAATGAACAGAATTATCAGCCAAATACACAACCTTTTGCCTAACACTGATATTGGTTGTTCACCCATTCTATTGGTTCACGGAAAGATATTTTATGTAGATTCCTGTAATACTGTTTCTTGGGTTGCTTTTTCTAATTAGAATAAACAGAATTATCAGCCAAATACACACCTTTTGCCTAACACTGATATTGGTTGTTTGTGCATTGCATTGGTTAGATAAAAGTTATTTTACGAACATTTCTTTTGAAGTATGCTTTTGGTTGTTCTTGGTTTAGGTTGTTAAGACATTTAAATATAGTTGATTGTACAGCGTATTGATACACACTGATTTTAGTTTTAAGTAATCAGTCAATTCAACCTATTGACCTATTGATTTTCTGCACTTTCTCTTGAATTATATGTTTATAGTTTTTGACAATAAAAAGTAAGATATTTCACAACCTTTAGCCGAACTTTAGTATTGGTTATTAGCGTATTGCATCAATTCGAATAAAACTATTTTGTAATTTGCTTGAAAATGTACCTGTGATTGCTCTTGTTAATTACAGTAAAGGTATTTAACTGATTACTCAACCTATTGATTGATTATTTAACCTACTGACTAACTTTTAACTGATTATTCAACCTACTGACAAACACAGATATTGGTTTCAAAGTAGTACATAGGCTTAATGAAAGTGATTTTCTGTACTTCCTCCTAAATGTGTGTTTGGGAGTTTTTGGCACTAGAAATTAATACTTTTTATCTGATTGCGCAATCTTTTGACGAACATTGATATTAGTTGGTCGTGCATGGCAATGGTTAGATGGAAATTATTTTATGAACATTCTTTAAAAATGTGCCTTTAGTTCTTCTTCTTAGTGACAGTATACGCCTTGATTATACAAATTATTGACACACACTGATTTCAGTTTTTAGTAATCAGTTAATACAACCAATTGAATGATTTTCTGTACTTCCAGCTAAAATATGTGTTAGGTAGTTTCCGGCACTAGCTGATTTTACAAAATTTCGCCAAACTCTGATATTGGTTGTTTGTGCATCACATAAATTCGAAAGGAGCAATATTTTGTGCTTGTTTCAAAAAAGATGCCACTGATTGCTGCTGATGTTAAAATTCTAGCATTTTTAAAGAAATAATAATTCTACGTGAAATTTGCATAAAACAATTTTAAAATTCGATTCTATGTTGCAAAAAAAAATAATAATTATGTTGTTAAGTTATCTTGATATAAAATAATCAAAATGAAATAATTTAAAATACATAAGTGAAATGATTATAAAAAAAAATTATGAAATCTCTACATTAGCATAATCAATTTACAAAAAAAAACTATTCTTCAAAACAAACTAATCTATAATTGTTCACGTTCCTAAGAGCAGCGATTATTTCGAAGCTTTTGAAAGAAATAAAAAATATATATATATAAATATATTGTTGCATCTCTTAACAGCAAAACTCTTTAAAAAGTACTTTCTTAAGTGAAAAATTAAATTTTGATTGCTTTTTTATACAATTAATACATCTGTAAATACAAGTTCGTTATTTCAATAAAGCGCAGAAACTAAAAATATACTACTCAAAAATAAAATTTTTTATAACCTAAAGTTTTTATTAAAACTTTAAAAAGCTCTTCTAAAAGAGGCAAAGAATTAGTTTAATGCTTGAATTTTGAATTAAATTATGTTTAAAACTAAAATTATTTAAAAAGTCATGAAATAAAATATATGACTAAGAACTTTACTTACATAACGAGGAAAAAATTTTCTTGAAGGAAAATTAGGATGAAATCCCAACACACAAATTTTAAATAGAGGTATAAGAAATGAATCATAACATCTTTAAATTTGTATTTCGAAGAGAATATTATTCTAAATAAAGTATTTCATGGAAAGATCACAAGAGAAATATAAAATATATTCAAACAAATGATATTTCTAATGAATCTATATCTATAATATATGAATCGATTTAACGATTATATATCTATAATATATGAATCTATTTAATTAAATCTATGTAATAAAATAATCTATTTAATCTTAACTTAATTGCTGATGAAATTAAAATTGTTTAAAATGAAAGAAAATAAAATTATTAAAAAAATCATCGACGCTCCACATTTTCTTTAATTATAATAAAGGTAGTGTTATATTTCAAAAGCGTTACTAAAAATTACTTCATCAAAAAAATTTATTTTTAATTACTTTTTTGTCTACTATTTTATAATTCATTTTTAGTTGCGAGTTTATGATTTAATTGATATACACGGGACAAAATTGCATAAAAAGTACTTTTAAAGTGCTGAACAAAATATTTATTATTTCATCATAACGAAAAATTTAAAATATACTCAAAAATTATAATTAATATTTTAAATGAATCTATAATATTTATTATGATTTTAAAACTATTCTAAGCAAATATAAAATTTAATTACGAAATTAAGTTATCTTAAAATGAAATTAAAATTGTTCATGGAAAAAAGAAAGTGTAATTTAAGAAAATCATAAAAGTTCCACATTATCTTGATTAATTTATAAACAGCGAGAAAAATAATTATTCTTTAAAACAAAACACTATAATTGCTACACACTTTTCAGAAAAAGACACAAAGACTTTCGAAGTTATTTGAATAAATTTATCGTAACATTTTTTATAGCATTACTTAAGAAAAATTACTTTCCCAAATAAAGGATTAATCTTTAATTGCTTTTTTTTACTAGCTTATAATACATTTTTAAGCGCGAGTTTATCATTTCATTAAAATACATAAGACAACGCATTCATATTTGATTATTCATTTCTTCATTAGAAAGTCAAATGTCTTTTTTATGAGTAGTTAGTATCGCGAAACACAAGAACGAAAAAGAATTATCCTTACGAGTTAATTTTTCAGCTAGCGCGTTAATCACATTAAGCTAAAAGCTTTTCCTGCAGAAAAAAAAAATGTTTCGCAAACGATAATAAAAAAAAACAAGAAAAAGATATCTTTATCGATATAACAAGGAACGATACGACATTTTGATATCGCAGCAAACAAAAGAATGCGAAAAAAAAAACTATCTAAGATGAGAAAAAAATAGAATTAGAGTCTAAGAAAAGTTCATTTTATTTAACAATTTATTTTCGTCATTAATTTCTACTCTAATGCGATAAATTTTAATTGTTCCCTAATTAATCTGAATGACTAAATTAAGAGGATGTATTCTTTTTTCTTTCGTTTTCTTCTTTTTTTTATTTTCTCTTCAAAGAGCCCTAAAATTACACTGATGAAGAAATAAAGGAGGAGGAAAAAATTAGAAATACAAGAAGAAAAGAGAGGAATAAAAAATAGCTGAAACTTAATTGCTAGAGATTTGTGGTAAATTGAGGAATTACAGTTAAAGTTAAAAATGAATTCATTAACGAAATTATTTTGAAATAAGCGTGTCGTTAAAATTACTTTTTGTGCTGCAACATTCCATCTTAATGTCTTAACTTTTGAATAAAGCGAAAAGAAAAACCAATTCACTTGTTAATTAAAATAACTCAAATGAATTGCGAGGATATAAAATATGCGTTAAAAGAAATAAATCTGAAAAATCCGAAACAGTTATTTTATTACTAAACATTTTAAGTACTTTCGGACTCATTAATCTTTATAATGTGCAAAAATGCATCGTTAGAATTTAGAGAATAGCGTGATATATTTTATTATGAAGTAATAAAATTTAGTTTTTCTACCGTCTTACTTTAAACAATGACTAGCAATTTAGATGAAAGCTAATTAAAAATTTTTATTAAATGATTAGCGGATAAAAACGTTAAAATGTTATTACGCAATTTATGTCTAAATGACTCAGTGCGCACAAAAAAAAAACTTGATGATAAAATATATATCACAAAATTTAGAATAAAAATATTAAAATGTTTCATATTTTAAATTACTTTAATTATCAAAGCAGAAAATAATGGTAACTTACTACCGAACAACTAATTTATTGTTCATTTTAATTTTAAAATCAACTCAGTTAAACAAAATGTAGAATAAAAATATTAAAATGTTTCAGATTTTAAATTACTTTTATCTAAGCAAAAAAGAAATGGTAACCAATTATCGAAGAATTAATTTAAAATTTTAATTTTTCATTTTAGTTTTAAAATCAACTCCGTTAAACAAAATGTAGAATAAAAATAATAGTATGTTTCATATTTTAAGTTACTTTAATTATTTAAGCCAAAAGCAAATGGTAAAATAATAATTAAAGTAAAGCTATTTTGTTGTTTTTATTTGTTTATTTTTAGTCTAAATGCAGTTCAATGTGACAAAATGCCAGAAAAACCAGAATCAGTAGAATGAAGCAAATGATTATCGAAAAACTAATTTATTGTAAGCGTTTGGTTATTTTAATTTTTGAAACTTATTTGGGACATAGTAAAGTAAGCACGTTAAAAATATTGGATAAAATAAAAAAATCCAGTTTTAAAAATTTTAATTTTTTCAAACTACTTAACTAAATTAACTGTTTGAAACAAAGCTTACTTAAAAGGAAAAAAAAACCCAGAAGCACCAAAAACTTGCTGACTCAGTTAAAAAAGAGCATTAAATCGGTTCCTATAGTCGAGTTTTTACTGATTTGAAATAAATATAACTGATATTTTTACGCCATTTTTTTCTAACTTAAAACTTTATCTTATATTCCAGTTTTTGTGATACTTGGGTTACTTGTTTCCTTAGAAGACTGAAAACCATTAGATAAAACCAATTTTTAAACCATAATACTTGTAATTTAAATATTCTTACAATTAATATTTCTTTATTTAATTTTTTATCGTATTCTTATTTGTGGTTTTAAAAAAATTTCTGAAGTTTAATTAATTTTCTTATTTTAATTAAATTGTTAGTTTTTAGAAGCCGAATTGAAAAAAAAATAGAAAGAACAATTGTTATAAAAATAGTTTTCATTGACAATATATTTTTTTTATAGTAAACTTAAAAAAAAGGCATTTTTGTTTAGGTGGTTTTTGATACGAAAACTAATTCCTTTGTAAGTCGGTAAACATTCATTTTTGTAAACATAATCTGAAACTCGATGGTACATATTTAAGTTGTGGTAGATCTGTTTTTATTATGAAAGTAATATCAAACTTGTTGTTTCTAAGAACTACTCAAATTTTTACATTTTTTAAAGAATTATTTTATTGTTTTATTTTATTAACGCAAAACTGTCTTTTAATTGTTATATTATTATTAAAAATAATTTTACAGATAGAAATGGTAATACTAAAGGGCGAATATATAATTTTTCTTAATTGTTTAGACATTTTTTTGAGAAACTAATTTTAAGATTACAATGTTTAATGTTACAAACTTTACCAGGAGTTCCCTTGCCTTCTGGGTTGGATTCAAAATTACAAGGCTACGAAGTTTAACATTGGTAGTCGTAAACTCAAAAATTGGGTTGGGTATTAAGCGACGGTTATAAAAAAATGAGATGAAAGCCGCTGTAGCCCAGGGAATAGAGCGTTCGCGTTCCAATATTGTGATCCGAGTTCAAATCCCGAGGTTGCTGGTTGAGACGAATTCTGTTCCAGTAAGCACCGAACACATATCCTCAGTGGTAAACATATTATGGGTTAGAATTCCCTTGTCATCGGACTTACAGTAAGAGATTTTCGTGGTTTTCCTCTAAATGTTAAGCATCCGGATTAGTTCCATCAAAAAGTCCGAAACGAAGGCTATTTTGTCACAATTCTTGATTTAGGTGTTCCTTTATTTTCTGGGTAGGGTTCAAAATTATAAGGGCAAGGGGTTGAACATCGATTGTAGTAAACTCAGAATTGGGTACGCTTTTCAACGTCGGTTATAAACTATGAAATAAAACTTGTCAATGAATTTCATAAACCTTCTCGCATATGTCATTATAAACCACTGCTCAAAATTAAGGCTTTAGCTAGTGATCGTGGGCTTTAGCTCAAAATTAATCATGATCCCGGCAAAGTCTTTTAGAATTAAATTCTTCGGGGATTTCAATAAATTAGCGTTGAACATATGGTTCATTTACTTTATAATGAAACAGTGTTAGTCTGTGATATCTTTTACAGATTTTGTTATACATTTATCCATTGAGAAGGGTTTGTTTGACGATAATGTAAGATTCACGCTTCACTCTCTGGATTAAGTACTGGTTTTCTGAGATTTAGGTTATTTTCTTTTTCTAAGCAGCGAGTTTTACGGATTCATTTGTTTACATATTTCTATTTGTTTGTAGATTTGTATGCAACAAAATTAGTCTGTTTTGCTATGAAATTAAAGCAAAAGAGAATTATATAATTTTTTTAATGTATAATACCTTTTCGCAACAATATAGCATAATATTTTATTCTGTTCAGTAAAATATTTTTCTTTCATAGTAATAATATTGAATCTCAATTTAAAAATATTTTTTTGTTAAAAAAAATCTTGTTATTGTTGTAAGACATATACTTTTTTTTAACAATTTCCTTTTACAATTAGTTTTTTAGTTTCAACACTACTTCATTCATGAAAAGTATAGAATTTAATCATTCTATATAATAACTATCGAACTATTGAAGTCAGTACTAATTACGAAAAGATTAACAGCATTCGTGGCTATTTAAGATACTTTTCGATTTTAGACATCGAATAGAATTTAAGAGTATTTACATTAAAAACTAAATAATTCTTCAAAAACAATCTATGGTTATTTTTTATGCTAGCACGCATGAAAGTTTTTACAACATACAATTTAAAAAAAAAAATGCAAAGGAGAAACTTATGTCAACTTAAGTTTCCCCTCAGTATGGGGAAATCAAATCAGCAGTATGAATTCAAAATTTGGCAAACTTACACTGTTAGAATTTTCATTCTAAAATTATGGGAAAATAACCAGCAGCAATCTGTCCATCCGGTTAAACCGTACAGTTTACGGTAAAGAAGACTTTCTACATTTACTGTTTTTAAACGGTTTACATCTAGTATGGCTATAAAACTATATAATACAAAACTATATGGATTTTTAATTATTTAAAAATAGCATGGTTTTAAAACCGTAAATAATAAATTTAATTGGATATAGTTTATTTAGCAGCTTTATAGTGCAGCCATCCATTCGAAAATGAAAGAAACGTAGTCTAATAGTCCAGGGTCACAAATTGGAGAGTGCAAGACACTGGTAATTCTTCATGTGTTGAAGGAAATGTTGGAAATATCGTGGTGCCAACGCTGTACTCGAACCCTCGTTCTGTCGGTCTAGAGATTGACAGATTAGCCCTCTCAGCTGTATTATGTACACATCTGCAAGACGCTAAGTGGCTTCATTAGGTGGGACTAGTTTCTGCTATAGAATTCTGGTTGTTTGACCGTATTAGACGAAAGCAGTTAATAAGCTGTTTTTATCTCAGTTTACAGTTTGAATACCATTTCATGTATGGTTATTTAGCTGTTTTGTTTGAATAATGTAAAATAACAATTAAATAAATTGCTATTTAGCCATTTTTGGAGAAATTTCGAATCAGATAATTGAAATTCAACGAATCATAAAAAATTAGCTATAAATTGAATCATTTAATAAGAAAAGGACAATAAAAGTGAGAGAGTTAACGAATCAGTCAATAATGAATCAATCACTAAAAATTTAAACAAATTTTTTAATAAATTTTTAATTATACAATTGTTGTTAATCAATGCTCTTTAATGGAAGAATTATTATAAGTATAACTATCGTTAATTATAGTCAAGCAAAACAAAATGTAGCCAATAAGAGAAACTACAATTGATAAGAAAGTTATAAGTTAACGAATCAGTCAATAATGAATCAACCACTAAAAATTTAAATGAATTTTACAATAAATTTTTAACTATACAATTGTTGTTAATTGATACTCTATTATGAAAGAATTCTTATAAGTATAACTATCATTAACTATAGTCAAGCAAAACAAAATGTCGCGAAATAAGAGAAACTGCAATTGATAGAAAAGTAGTTATATCTGTCTTCTGATAGTAAAATTGTATCGATTAATGCAGCGGAAGCTGAATGAGTCGAGGTATCAAATTATTGGAAAGAGCTCATTCCGAATTCAATGACCTGCAGCAAAGAGCACTCATTCAAAATTTACGCTCTCTTAAAGGCTTATGACATTTTTCAGAAACTGCGTAAAATTCATTTTATTCCTTTGTTCACTATATTGTTCAACAGTAAGGCATTACAAATGAAAACGAATGAGAATTTTTAAAAAAATAATAATTGACAATAAATTGTCCAACGTATGTTTATGTTTATTAGAAACTATTTAAATGAATATAAATATCTATAAATGGTTTACGTAGTTTTTAATAGCGTAAAAATACTCTGAATAGTTTTTTATAACCAAAAGTAAAGATGTCTTCTGGGAATATTTGTTAATTTATGCATTATAGTAAAAAACAATTAACGATTACCATTAAAGAAGACAAAACAATTAGATGAAAATGCTTAATCATTCTCTGTATGCAAATTTATCAAATCAGAATTAACTAACTATCATTAGTAGCAGTATCTAATTTATGCTATCTAATTTCACATTTGAATAACAGTATTAAATAATTCAGATCAGTGTTCAAGGTAATTAATTTGCAAATAATCTAATTTAATGACTAATTAATAATTCACATTAAAAATTTTAGAAAGTTAAATTTTAATATTAAATATTATGTAAGGATATTTCCTACAATTAAAAAAATTTTGTTAGTATTTATTATATTTTTAGAAAAATATAAAAAATATTTAAAAAAATTAATTATTAAAATTAAAAATTAATTAGTAAAATTAAAAATTAATTAGTAAAATTAGAAATTAATTATTAAACTTAAAAATTATTTATTAATTATTAAAAATTAATAATTTAGAAAAATATGTAAAAAAATTCTGCATTTACAAGAATTACAAAACATTAAAAAAAATTACTTTTTTTAGAATATCCATTTAAAAATAAAACTATATAAAAATATAATACTGTGCATACAAATTATTTTTATATAGATTAATATTATGTATTTAAATGTTTAATACAAACATCTTTTAAAACATTAGTAATAAAAAATCTTATTCGAATAAAGAAATGAGTTAAACTACACACTAGTTTCCTTTCCATCCATACCCTATTAATAAAAAAGAATTTTTACAATTTTCTTTAATAAAAAAAAATAAATAACAAGAACATTATGATGTTTGCTAATTTATCCACTCTGAACATAAATACAACCACGAATTTGTGCTCGTTTTAGGTATTTACGCTATTAAACTATATTTAAGTCATACTATGGAAATACAATTGCAAAAACTCAAAAAACCACGTTTTTAAAACACAATGAATTGAAGAAAATTTATTTTCACAAACCTTAAAAAAATGAAATGCAAAAGTCACTTTATTTTCGAAATGCGTAGCTGAAATTTTCAGTGGTATTAGAGGTTTTATATAACGGTGAAGCGGTCTGAGTTTTTTGTTTTATCTCTGACAGAAATATATTCTTTTTCCTTTTTCATTCTACTTGCATACAAAAATTTTGTTTTATTTCTTTGTTGTTTTGTCTCTTGCAATTTGACTAAGTTGGAAAGTGGTCAAAATTTAATTGAAAATGAATTCTTTCTGGCGATGTAATTTTTTTTTTTGCTAGAAGGTTGAAACTAGCCAGCCAACTCAAGCCAACCCTAAATTCTAAACCAAAACTCTGTAACTCTAGACTAAAACTTTGAAAACTCTGGACATTCGAAAAGTGGTCAAAATTTTGAAGGATTATAAGGACTTGATAAATTCTACTTTCGCACTGTAAAAAATTTCGGATCAAATTAGGATTAAAATGTACCGGGACTCAGAGTGCCAGTACTTTATATCATAAATTTCATTTTTACTAGAACATGTTACAGAACAAAAATATCTGATAAGCAGTGATTTTTACAGTCAGAATTACCGTAAAATAATTGAATCATTCTAATTAAATAAATATTACTGTGAAGATTATTATAGAATGATTTACGGTAAAAATGGATTTCACGGTAAAATGGATTTTACGAATGATTCACCATAGTGCCGGTAATTTATACCGTAATTTGCACATTTTTTCAGTGTAGAAATCAACAAATCGCTAAAACATTAACTTTTATCCAACATTGGACTCCAGTTTCTTAGCAATTTACCTTGCTGACAAGTGAACAAAAGTTTTACTTATTCTAGAGGTCAAACTTTTATACTATTTATTATATCTATATTTGGCGATATCTTGTTTAGAAATTCTGAGTAATTTAAACTTTATAGTGTTGCAAAAGAAATTTAAGATCTCTAGTTACAATAGTTGGTTGACGGTAAAATCTATATTGTATAAAATACGGTAAATTCTGTTTAAAGCAGTCAGTAAACTAGTGATTTTTTTAAACTTTCATTAAAAGACATGCTTAAAAAAATATAATTCCAATACTCACATTGAAATAAATGAGAAAAAAATTCGATTTTTTTTCTTCACAAAGTTAAAAGCCTGCTATAAATAGTTTTTGAAAAAGACATATTTTGAAAAACTTCTTTTTTTAAATTTTTATACTTATACCATGTAAATAATTTATGTAAATTGCTGAGCTTTGTCTCAAATAAGCAATTTGATGAAATTTAAACTATAAACCGATAGTTCAGAAGATTAATTATGTTAAATGAAATGATAAGAATTACAATATCTAAATACAGACTAATGATTTAATAACGTGTTTAAAAGAGACACAACTTATTTACGAATTTGGAACATTTTCTGTTAACTGATTTCAGCACATTTGTAATATACCCGATGCATTGTGGGAATTGTTTCTGAGTTTATTCCTTTAAGGAAGTTTAAAACGAAAGTTAAAATGAGTTGAAAGCTGATCATAAATTTTTATTAATTCTTTTAAGTGTTCGCAAAACCTGATTTTAAAATAAAACCATACCCTAACCATAACTAAAACTTTAATTGTGAATTTCAAACTATAAAACGATATTTACAGAACAATAATTTTGTAAAAATGAAATGATAAAGAAGAAATACAAACATCTCCAATTATTATATGCATTCAGACTAATAATGTAATTACGTGTTTAAAAGAGAAACAACTTATTTACGAATTTGAAACATTTTCTGTTAACTAATTTCGGCACATTTGTTATATGCCCGGTGCATTGTGGGAATTGTTTCTGAGTTTATTCTTTTAAGGAATTGAAATGAGTTGAAAGCTGATCATAAATTTTTATTAATTCCTTTAAGTATTCGCAAAACCTGATTTTAAAATAAAACCATACCCTAACCATAATTAAAACTTTTATTGTGAATTTTAAACTATAAAACTAAATTTATAGAACAATAATTTTGTAAAAATGAAATGATAAAGAAGAAATACAAACATCTTCAATTATTATATGCATTCAAACTAATAAACACTTTGAAACATTTTGTGTTAGCTGATTTCAGTACATTTGTTATATGCCCGGTGCATTGTGGGAATTGTTTCTGAGTTTATTCCTTTAAGAAAGTTAATCATAAATTTTTATTAATTCTTTTAAGTAGATTCGCAAAACCTTATTTTAAAATAAAACCATACCCTAACCATAATTAAAACTTTAATTGTGAATTTCAAACTATAAAACGATATTTACAGAACAATTATTATGCAAAAATGAAATGATAAGAAGAAATACAAACATATACATTCAGACTGATGATTTAATAACGTGTTCAAAAGAGAAACAACTTATTCATTAACGTATTTGGTCCATTTTCTCGCAAACGATTTCATCACATATGTTAGAGGAGAAAACATATTCACTATTCTGCCAAAATCGTTTTAATCTCTCTTTGCATAGAACTGAAGTGAAATAAACAGTGAGAGTCATTACACCACTTTATCTAGGAGCAGAGCGGTGGCGAAATATATTATTGTGGTAGAACACGTTGTTTCGGGTAATTATGGGAAAGATAGCCAAATGCGTGCAGGGCGATTAGCCCTTCGTAGATTAACTATATGCAGATAAGTTGTAATTACTTAGAGAGTTAATTAGTTTATTCGAATTAGAATTGCGGTTGGCAATCACTGTCGATGTATATTGCGTTTCACGATATTGCACCGGTGCATTGTGGGAATTGTTTCTGTGTGCATTCCTTTTAGAAAGTTGAATAATTGTTATTCCCCTTTTAATAGGTGAGGGTTGTAAACTAACTGAATCTTCCAGATTCTTAAGCAAATACGTCTTTGTTATGATTTCTGTTGTTATGTTATTTTATGCTTAGAAATGTAATAAGCGAAGCAAACTTGAAAAGATGCTATAAATGTTGCGAGAGCACAATGTAATACAATGTTTTTAAATTAATTTAGTAACAAAACTATGAGAAACGAAATTTATCTTAAACTTTTAAGGGGAGCAGTTCAAATAGATTATTTACCGGTTTAAGAGTACAATAATTATACAGAAAATACGAATATATATTGTTTAGAGATAAAAGTGTTTATTTATTTATAGAAATTGAAACAAATTAGAGCAAATGAAATAATTTAAATTTGTCTAATCAAAATGAATTATTTCCCCTTTTCCATGTTTTGTTTTGAAAACAACAAAGCTCTAAATAGTTTACCTTGGAAAATGAATCGAATCTATAAATACGGTTAATAGCCTAAGCCTAAAATCTTAAAACACTGATAATAAATTTTTATTGTTTTAACAATTGTTATTTAAATGTTTAATTATTCTTAAAAAAATTTGATTTTGAAAAAAATTCATTAAGTTAAATTAATAATTTTGATTTAACTTAAATAACTTAATAACTTGATTTTACTCAAATAACTTAATAACTTGACTTTACTTAAATAACTTAATAGCTTGATTTAACTTAGATAAGAAAATTTGCACAACGAATTTTCCTGCTTTTAGGAAAATTTAAAATGAAGAGGAGAAAAAAATTTAATATTTAAAAAGCTTTAAAATAATGCAAAATTTTTAAACAAGCTTATTTAATAATTTAAATACACTGATTAACACATGAGTCATTTCATAGATTTCTCAAATGGTCATGCTTTTAACAAGTTGCAATAAATCTTCTGATAACTTTGTTAATTTGCGAAAACAAGATATAATTTTTACGTTTTTGTAAAAAAATCAGTGGTTTGTTTACACTTTTCAATGTAAGGGTTTTTTTATAGCATAAAAACATATATTTTACGGACTTATACTTTTATTCAACAATTCGATTCATAAAATTAATCATATTATTAATCAAATTATTTATTTGTTTAGTTTTAAAAATCATTTTTATACCCAAATTTTAACGCAGAGCGTCGCTTATGCTGCAAAAATTGTACATTTGATGCATTTCTTATAAAACAAAAAAGGTTTTACAAATTCTAAGAGAAGGTTTTGCGTCCTTATTTTTACAACAATGAAAACAATAATGATTCCAGACAAACAAAGAATTATTTCTGAATTTCTCTATATTTTTTTTCTTTGAATAATTATTCGTTTAGTATATGCAATTAATAAGCGCAAATAAAACAAAAGAATTTTTCTTGAAATTTACTGCTCTATATTTAAACACTAGAAACCAAAATTACTTTAAATGTTGATAAATAATCACAGTTTGCCCTAAAGAACAATATAACAATACCGTTTTTGAAAACCAAAACACTAGATTTTGCCGAGGAAATCTTAGTAGAGTTTTTGGAATTAAATCATCATAAATTTCTAAAACGTACTCAATTAACTAATGAAATGTTATTTTACCAGATGCAAGAAATAAAATTTCCGTTTATAATCCATTATCCATCTCAGTTAAAAGTAATTCTCCAAAACAACTCCAATAAAAATAAATTAAGAAATACTTCTTCAGTCCTCCGGGACATACCGAGACATTAATAAAATTAATACGATAAAACATATCACCGTAACTTTAAACGATGTTATTACATTTGTTTCCAAAATAGTGTAAGCTCATTTAATGAGAAAGTGGATTCGAAGATAACTATTAGTAATTACAGAACCACGCAATTAACGTTGAACAGAAAAGGGGGGGGGGTTCAAACTGTTCAGAGTAATTAGTCGTGAAGTTGATTTGTTAACTAGACAAATAACCACTCTGTTTCAAAGCGCCACGAAGACGACTTTAGCTTTAAAGGGACCTTAACGAGGGAAGTAGAATGTTATACCCTCACACATAATTGCACACTTTCAACGAAAAAGTACATAATTGCAGCTATTAACTCAGATTTGAAGTGAAGAAGGGAATAAAAGTGCCGCAGGGGGGGATGAATTGATTTGATTACATTTCTTTGGAAAGAAGTCTTAGTCTTATTTCTGTATCCATACGAGAAGTCTTTTAGAATTTAATTGATGGACTGACTAGGTTTTTGTAACCAAAATTATGACTAAATTGATTGGTATTGATTAAAAATCAATTAGTTATCTGAAACATCTTTACTCTTGCATATGATAGATTAGATTGTACAAAATTTATCGATTAAATATTTGGAGTTTAATACAAAAGTAACAAGTCCCAACAAAAAAGAAAGTAATCGATTACAGCTGTATAACTTTCAATCAGCAAGAAGATCCATAGATAAACCGTAAGGCGATGGCACTTTAAACAATGGGGTCCATGGACTAAACGTGATCCGCCGGCCATTTAAACTTGGTCCATGAAGAACCTAATGAAAATTATCCACACGAAAAGTCTTTTAGGATTTAACTGATGGACTGACTAGGTTTTTGTAACAAAAATTATGACTAAATTGATTGGTATTGATTAAAAATCAAATAGTTACATAAAACATCTTTACTCTTGCATATGATAGATTAAATTGTACAAAATTTATCGATTAAATGTTTGTGGTTTAATACAAAAGTAACCAGTCCCAACAAAAAAGAAAGTAATCGAGTACAGCTGTATAACTTTCAATCAGAAAGAATATGCATAAATAAACCATAAAGCGATGGAATTTTAAACAATGGGGCTCATGGACCAAACGTGATCCGCCGACCAATTAAACTTGGTTCGTGAAGATCTTAATAAAAATTATTGCTATTATAGTTGCTAGGGTAGCTAGTGTAGGGCTGATCCGACATTTATGACTCGAATCGCGGTGACTCATGGATAAAGAGATCTTGCCTCCTAATGAGATGACCAAGATTCAAATCAAAACGATGGCTGGCCCATATGAATTATTCTTCCGACTATCACCATTTACAGTGCTGACATAAAATATCTTCAGTTGTAGATAGATCATGGGTTAGAATACCCTTGCTGTCGGGCTAACACTGGGAGATTTTAGTTCCCCCCTCCCTCCATGCAACTCTAATAAAAGTTAGTTCCGTATTAAATTCCTCCATCATTGCTAGTTTGTCTCAATGCTTGATCCGGGAGTTCCCTTGTCTTCTTAATTGGGTTCAAAGTGACAAGCTCTTTAATTGGGTTCAAATGCTCTTTACCGGAAACTTCACGGTTAATTGAATGGACAGACAGCTGTCGGTTATTTTACCATGATTTTAGAACTAAAATTCTAACAGTGTGAAAAGCAGTCAGACAGTAGATTATTATTGTAAAAATTCAGCTTAATCTACCATATATGTAATAAAATTTACCAACCATAAAACACTATGCATATAAACTTAAAACCCTTCGAAAATATACATAAAAAGTTCATGTTGCTTAAATTTTAATAGAATTTAATGCTATGATATTAAAAGAAATTGAATATATTCCCATACAGTAAAGTATGTAAACAAGCAACAACAACAAAAATCTTTGCTTTTTTTTCTTTGCTGTGTTTTCTCAATTCAGCAAATTTAATTTTTATTAAAAACATGTTTAGAGATGTTTTAAACAGGGCAATTTTCCTCCATTTGCTTGTTTGCTTTTTAAAAATAAAAAGAACACAAAAAGATAATCTGCAGGTAAGTTTCTGCTACCAGGTAGTAGGAATATGTGAAATTGAGTTGTGTGCTTAGGAGGATTACAAATTCTATATTATATTTCTATTCTTAGAATGATATAAAAATGAGTCCAAACAAAATACCCAAAATGCATTAGTAAGACGCTTTCACTAATAATCTAAATTTAAATGGATGATTACTGAAGTAATAGAAATGTTCAAAACATACAATATATGTATAGATTATTATAAGTTTCTTTAAAATAATAAAACTGGGTTTTATAACTTTTTATTTAAAAATTTTAAATTTTATTAAAATGCAACAACATATAGAAAAAAGTATGGTCAAAACTACCAGAATGTGGTAAAATTTACAGCATTAATTTTTAAACAGCTCAATAATTTTTACTGTTGTGCTTTGGTAATGAGTTTGGGAAAAATTAATAATAAAATATGGTTTTACATATTGTGATAAAATTTGATAAATTTGGCGAAATTTGGTAATTTTATCATGACACCTTAAAACATGGCGTAAAAACAATTTATTCGGTTGAATTTACTTCTCAGTTTTGGGCGACCGGACTATGTAGGGGTCAGGGAACTAGTCTTGCATCAGAAAGGTTATGGGTTCGAATCCCGGGCAAGTCATGGATGTTCTTCCATTCTCTGTATATCTGGGAGCATTGTTGGCCCAACTAATATGGTGCCCCTGAAAGAGTGGCCGACAAATATGCCCTTCAGAGGATACCCTATTGACGGAAGGTCATTCCCCAGGAGGGTATTGGGAAGAAAAAAAACTTTTCAGTTTTGTACTTTTCACTGAATATGTGGTAATATGAAGATCCGGCAAACCATTACCAAATTACCAGAAAATTACCAAAAGAATGGTTTGAATATCCTAAATTTTGGTTTTATGTTATTTACCTAAAATATGTTTTTTTTTTCTTTTCTTTTTCTTAAATTATAACTAGAGATAAAATGCATGCTTTTCGTTGCTCAAATAGTTAAATATTAAATTAATAAAATTGTTATATGAATATAGAAATGCAATGATTGTATTATTATTAGCACTGGTGGAGCGATGTCAAGTTGAAGTGCTTGTTCCAAAAAGCACTTCAATCTATGTAGATTTCTAAATAAATTGATGGATTCGAAGCTTTTAGTAGAACCCTTGTGTAAAACCATTACTCAAAGTTAGAAAAAAAAAACCTAAAATGCATTGATAATTATGGGTTTCTTTTGGAGACTAAAGCCGTATATTTTATTACATTATCATTTTAAAAATTTAAAGCATTCATGTATTAACATAGAATGACAATAAAAAAATTCTAGCTATAGAATTAATAGTTTTTGGTACTTAAAGGTTACATATTGAATTAGTAAAAATATTATTTATTTATGAAAGCGCAATAATTGTATTATTAATAACACTTGCGGGGGGCTATTTCACTTAAATTCAAGTTGAAGTGCTTATTCCGAAAATGGATTTTCAAATTATGTTTATTTCCAAATAAATTGATGGATTTGAAGCTTTTAGTATTTTGAATCGTGTTTTACACACACAACGATTGCTGTTTGAAAAATGAAGCTTATCTATAATGTGAAATTGACTTGTACGCATAGGATGATTAGAAATTCTCTATTATATCTCTATCTGTAAGAGTAATACGAAAATGAATTACATCTAAAATGCATTTTGAGAAAGCTTTTACGAATCATCTGAAATCGAGGTCAAAATAGAGGAACCCCGAAGTAAAAGTATTATTCAACGTCAAGTAAAACATATAATGCATTTTAAAAGTACAATTTTTCTCCCACTCCTCACTACCACTTTCCCCCCTTCTTTTTTTCAGCAGAAGAAAAAGGAGTACATTTAATGTTCGCGCAAAGGAAGAATAAAGTAACGTCGGGCGAAAAATAAAAACACGAACAAAAACATGATGGAAAATAAATATATACCGAAAAAAAGTATTTCTCCAAAAGATATTACATTTTGTGTTTAAGAATTGCTTTCTGAAAAGATATTTTGTTGCTTTGCTCTCTCATTCTATCGTTCTATTTTGAAGGGAAATAAAAAGAATGAACGTACGAAGACAGAAAAAGAGAAAAAGAATTTTTATTATTATACTGGAAATGTGGGCTAGCATGTATTTTGTCTTCATTTCCCTTGTTGCTATGGTTACCAGCTCGAAGAGTGCATATCCAATCAGAGTAAGTTTAAACGAGGGGACGGGCAAATAATGCTTTGCGTGTAAAAAGGGTATCCCTTTTTAAATGTTTATACACATCAGTGGGTAAACCAATTTTTCACTCTTTATTTTTCAGTTAATTCTTGCTGGGGTGTTATTACGTTGCAGATTAAATGAAAAAAGCTACATTTTCGAACAGCTTTTTCGTAACTTAATGAAAGCGCTCTGATGATAAGGTATTAATTTTTCTTTCGTTAATTTTAAATATTTTTCGGAGAATGTTCCAATATTTTTTTTAAATGAAGAAATCGGATTTATGTTTTCACTTTCTTTGCTAATTCAATGATTAATTAATAATCTCTATACGGGAATTATTTCTAAATAGGGTGGGAAAATCGAAAAAAATTTTTTATCGATAAATACAGAACGTTTCACAATGACTGCCCTTAAAATATATTTGGAGTTATTGTAAAAATAAAAAAAAAAATTAATATTGGGAGGTTTTCGTAGTTTTCCTCTCCACGCAAAAGAAATGTGAGTCAGTTCCATTAAAAAATCCTCCAAGAAGACAAATTACTCCCAATACTTTATCCCGGAGTTCCCTTGTCTTCTGGATTGAGTTCAAACTTACTAGGATATGGAGTTGGACATTGGTAATGTTAAACTGAAATTCGGTCTGCTGTTCAACGATGGTAATAAAATAAAATATGTACTGTGCATAAAATAAAAAAGATATCATTCTGAAAAACCTTTGTACTAAAGATCGCATTTTCACGAATTAAGTGCTAACTCTAAGGGTTCAAAAGGACAGTGTCAAATATGCTAATTGATTCGTGCTAATTAATAATTACGTAACTGAATAAGACACAAAAATGAATTTCTTCTTTTGAGCATAGTTTCTTTTGACAGATTCAGATTCTTGACTTCGAAAATATCGAAAATTCGCAATCTGAAAAACATGACCACAATAGTTCGGACAGAAAATCTGTTAAAACTTTGGACCCCTTAAAGTTAATTTTACTTGTTGTGTTTGTTGCCATATCACGAGAACTTTTTCATACAATTATTAAATTCGCTTTTCAAAAATTAATTCCAAGCAAAAAATAGTTTTTTAGCGATTCTTTTATTTTCTTTATTTTTTATTAAATAATATTAGAAAAGTTTTCGAATTATAAGATATTCAAATTTTGACTTTCATTTAAAAACATAATGTTAATTAAAATGTAGTTTCAAGCCACAAATTCTAAATGTTTAAGCAAAAGAAAATCTATGGTGTGATTTTTTTCTAAATGCTTATTTCTCAAAATAATTTTACTGATTTGGGAATTTTTGGTTTCATCTTTAAAATTATATTTTTTTTAACAGGATTTAAAAAGTTCCCTAATTTTCAAGACAATATTTTTTGGTCATTAATAAATTAAATAATCAAAATAGAATGTGATTATTGAATTTTATTCATTGTATGAATTCATCTTTTAGTAAGTGAACCTGATCAATAATGTTTTGATTTGCACAAAATGCTGCAAGATGGAAAACGCGAAAAGTAAAATCCCATTTACGGGATATAACTTTCGTCCGCTATTTTAACTACACTTTGGAGACCACATTCTCCAGACCCTTTCTTTTCCATATTTTTAGGGTCAGAAATCCAAATCCGTCAAAAATTATATTCTTCCCGAGCAAAAACATTTTTTTAGTCTCAATCTTTTGGAAATTTTTGACACAAAAAATAATTTTTTGCGACAAAAAGACATAAAATTTCTTGAAAGCCGATTTTTTTTATAGAAGGCAGTAATGGTTTATTTCAAATCTGCCCCTTCTTTAAACCATTACGATTGAAACATAATACGAAAAAATTTGATAATTTGATTAAAAGTTAATTAGGGAGAATGGTTATTTTTTTAAAAATTTTATTTTGTTCTGCAGACCATTCTCACAGATATTTATAACAGTAATTTATTTGCTATGTTCGTGAAGATTGTAACAGGTTTCTAAAAATGTAATAAATCTAAAACAACATTTTAATTCTAAAAATAGGCAATCAAAACTGGTTTATACTCAAAAGAAAAGAAAATATCATCGGAGGCAAATATTTCTTTATTTTAGAAATATCCTAAATACAAAAAATAAACTCAAACTCATTTAACAAAAAAGCGACAAAAAATAAAGAAATAATTCATCTTGATATGGGTAAACATTAATTTCAATTATTACAAACGATTTGAGTAGAAAGGGAATTAACCTATGCAGGATTAAATCCTAAGATATGTAAGACTAGCATAGAGTTAAACAAATGTAAGCATTTTTAAACATTAAATCTGCAAGATACGTTTCACATATTAAAAACTTCTTATTGTGTTTTTTTCAACAAATACAATTTGTTTTTATCAAAACGCGAAAATTAACTACTAGAAAGTTAGAAAAATTACGAATAATTAATACCTTAAATTATTAATCGGTATAATCTGTTCTTTCAACCACAAAGATGGAAAAAATTTTTATTTGAAAATCTGATCATCAGATAGAAAGTCATTCAGCATGATCTGTTATTTATTCGCATTTTGTTTTTCATTTTATTTCCTTTTTCTGACCTTACATTCAGAAATTTAAAGCAATTAATTTAGTTGTTGACAAAGACTGCGATTGATCTTTTTAAATGTAATAAATCTAAGACATTAATTCTCAAAATTCTACAATTAAAGAATTAAAACAGATTTGTACTCAAAAGAAATTTAATATCGTCAAATACAAGTATTTCTTTTCTTTTAAAATGATTCGAAAAATAAAAAAACTCATTAAACAGAAAAAGCAAAAAATAGAAATAAATAAAATAGCAAATAATTCATCTTGACATGGGTAAACATTAATTTCAATTAATGCAAACGATTTGAGTAGAACAAGAAATAAAAACAACTCCAAGATATGCAAGACTAACACAAAGTTAAAAATAAGATTTGCATTTTTAAACATTTCTTCCACAAGATACGCTTTGCATTAAATTACATATTAAAAACTTCTTTTAATATTTTTTCCACAAATGCAAAAAAAAGAAAAAAAAAGAAAAAGGATCAGAACACGAAAAATGACTAGAAAGTCATGAAAAATTACGCGACGAAACTCGTGTCACTACAAAAAGAAAAAAAGAAAAGAAAACGATTTCATTTTTGGCGATCTGGCGTTAATATATTCAGACAGGAAAAAGCTGTTACATGTTATTTTTAAGTCATTCCGAGAGAGATAAATAGATGAAAAGAGAAGATGATAAAAATCAATCATAATTAGGAAATGTGGAGGAAAAAGAAGTTAAAGATAAAAAGAAGAAAGAAAATAAATGTTGCACGCCTCGGCGACAAAAAACAATTAGAAGAACCCTACAATAGGTGCAATTTTATCAGCTTCGTTACTGCAATATCTTACTCGTTATGTTACAGTGAAAGAACTTTATGGAATCCCTTTTAATGATGGTTCATTAATTTTGATTTAAGACTTTTTACGCTTCAAAATTTACCAACCGTGCAGGAAGGGAGACATTTTTATTTTTAACTCTTACACATTTATGGTGGAATTTTAAACGTTTTCTTATTCACCTCTTTTTTTTTTAATACTTGAATGTGAAATATTTCTTTGCAACTATCCGCAATCGCAGCTGGCTTTAACAATTCGGAATTGTAGCAATGAAAATTAATCAACTACACACAAAATTACGCGAAATAAAAAATTTTTTTGGCAATTTATTTTATCAAAAGAAGATTAGGGAAAAAGAATGAAGTTGTAATAGCTTCTCATGAATATAAAATACGTTCTCTGTGCTAAATATGCAATATTAAACATTTAGACTAACAATTATTAAAGTACTGTCTTAGTTACGAATCGAAAACTGTTCTTATTAAATTTGCTCTGAAAATTATGTAATGTGCAATTATAAATACTATCTCATAAACCATTTAAATTTTATTAAAACTATATTCAAATTTCATAATTACTAGCAAAATAGTAGGTTTGTAAAATTTAATATTCCTTAAATCCTTAATTTACTTTTTCATTTCGTGGTATTTGTAAATAAGGTACTATATAATAATTAAGAAAGTGGAAAATTTGAATTTCGTGTAATGGAAATAAGGTAAAATAATTTATTCGAGTATTATAAAATTCTTTTGTACCATTGAAGTTAGAAAATTACTTTTAAAAGAACTTTTCTAGAACATTAATATTTACAAACTTTACATTACTTACTTTTTATTTTGTAGTTAGTGTTAAAAATGTGTCATAAAATAGTAAAATAAATTTAAATGATCTAAAATTTTATTTTGTTTCCGTGTTAAAAAAAGAATATGGAATATTTAAAGAAAGAATTAACTTAATAGCGGCATTAACTAACGTTATTTTAAGTTAAAAAGTAGTCTTTCAAAACTGTGTATTCTTAATTAATATATTAAATTTCTAAAACTATTTCTATATTATTTACGAATATAATATTAGTTTTGTTTCTTGATCGCAACATTCATTCTTTATAATTTTGTATATAGTAACAATTTAAAAAGAAACATCTGCGATAAATTAAATTTATTCTTTTATGTTTTGTATAAGCATGACGTTGAGTATAAGCATTATGATACAAAATGTTTTACATTAGTATTAATTTTTTATTCACAATATAATTTTTTAACATGAAATATTAATACTTTTATATTATTACAATATTATTACATGACGTCGAATAGTTCCTAAAAAATCGAATTCTAAAAAAGTCGCATAGATAAAATTTGGATTCTCAAAAACTATTCAACCGATTTTTGTCAAATTTTTTATTTTGCTATGTAAAATTACATAACTTTAAAATGATGTAAAAAATTCCATGACTTACAATTCAAATTTTTTCGACTATTAGTAAATAAAACAATAAAAAATAATAAACAGTTATTAAGATTTATCTTTTTTTTTGCATCAAATTTTCTTTAGATAAACTAATTTTATAGGTGTGCGCAAAAATGTTTCAATTACCTTTTTAAGCTAATTGAAACGTTCTCGAGATATGGCGAGATACGCAAAAAATAAAATTAACATTATGAAGTACAAACTTTGGATCTTTAAAAAGGTATGTTTATTCAGAAAAAATACGTTTTGGTGTCTGATTTTGTAACTTGAAATATCATCTGCTCTATAATTAACAAGCATCACCTACTCGAAGTATTAAGGCTCAGTCTTAGAATGGGAAGACCCGATCATTAGAACAAAAGTTATTCAGGGTAGTCTGTCTCCCCCCCCTTTTTTTGGTGCACTGTACATTACCTAACGAAAAACCTCACAAAACCTAACTCCAAAATCCGGTTCAGTTTCACTTTTACGATTTTCAAACCATACTAATTGTAAAAGGTTGACTAAAAAAAATGTCCCTAACCATAAATTTTACTGATGGTCAGACTGCTGCCTTTTTTTTTACCGTAACTTTAGAATGACAATTCTAACACTGCAGGGAGTTCAGACTTCTATTTTGTTATTGGTTTTTTTTAACAAACAGTTTTGTGTCTCTCGTTTTACTTTTTTTTTGATTCGTCGAAAATAATATGAAGTCTAAATTTGAGTGCCACGATATATCATCATTAAATGTCTATATATAACGATATATCACAATATTCTTTCTTATTTAAGTAACTAACATTATTTTTTATTTTAATCATAGTTTTTTTTTATCCAAGTGAAATTTATCATACCTCAGAGTATAATATCCGATAACTATCGTCGTCCTTAATACTCTAGATATTATTTGATTTAATGTTTATCGCCGATGATATTGATATCTATAGTATTATTGTAGATAGTATCGTATATTCGATTATAATCAAAATCATAATATTCACTTTTTTGTGATAAATCCTTTTAAAATGGTGTTCTTACAATGCTTTAAATATATTGATATTTGTAGTATACAAAATATAATCATCATAGTATACAAAATCATCTAGTAATTCATATAATAATCTGTATACAAAATATATCACGATGAAAGCAATGACTTAGAGTTATTAGAAAAAATTTGTAGAATTACAGCACAAGAAATGTTTTTTTTCAAAGTTATAGTACAGGGTAAACCATCCAGTGAAGGAACATTTCATATATATTGATTAAAAATAAGAATTTGAAAGTTTTTCTTTAGATTGATTGGTAACAATAGCTTACTGCCAAACAATAAGAAGTTATCTAGCAATGTTTCGGATTACCTGGTCAAATAGACTTCTCTGGAAAAATTTTTGAATTAGTTATTATCTATGCAACACCTTGTTTCTTTGAAAAAATTATAAGGTGACTGCTCGTATTTATATGTTTGAAGTGGAATTAATTGCATGTAATAGTTTTATTTTTCTCACTGTGAAAAAGAGAATTCAAAATATAGTTATTGAAGTTACGTTTTATTTTTTTTAAGCATAATAGCATAATAAAGTACTGAGATAAGGGGGTGTTTATTCACTGGATCACCAAACGATGAAAAACCAGTGAAGGAACAAGTGTTCCTTTACTAGTTTTTTTTCTAAGCTAATGAAAATAAAAGATAAACTTGAATTTTCTTGTACCTTTAGTGATGTTCCGCATCAAAAGCATGTTAAAAATACGAAAAACAACTTCTAACCAGTGAGGGAACAGGCATGTTCCTTTACTGGGCATACTTGTTATTTGAACCTCCAAAACTTTAAAACAATATTATGTAAGTTCTCTAAATTTTTTTTACATAATTTGCAATTAGTAACAAATATGTTGACACTGTCATTTAACTAAAATTACGAATTTTGAAATTAATATGATTTTTTAAAAGGCAAGCGAAGCTTAAGTTTTCCTTCCCTGGTTAGTTTACCCTAATTGCCAAAATGAAAAAGGGCAAAGGCAAAATTGCGCCCGTTTTCCAGCAAATGAAGCATTCGAAAAAAGTCGCCCTAACTTTAAAAACTGTTCCAATTATGAAGTTAATAAAGTTTTTACTGTCAACAATTCGCAACAGTTTTCTTTGAATCTTCGTTTCACTATGTTTAGTTATTCGTTCGGTTTGTAGGTCTTCTCATTTATATTTATTGAGAGTTGTTTTTGCAATTTAGTGTTAAAATAAAGATTGATATTTTTTATTTATTCCGATAACTAAGGAACAAAAATAAACTTATAATTGAGTTTATCATTGTGAATTAATTCAACAGCGCATTTTGTAAACCAGTCGGCGATATTTATGGCTAATAATTTAATAATAATCCGTTGTAACTTTGTTTCTACCGAAATTAAATTAACTTTTTTTTTCTGTTTGCCAAGCTTTCATTTTCTTACAGCCATTCGCAAATAAATTCTCTTTAATTTAGAAATTTAATCACCTTAATTCAGCTGTTTTCGAAAATACATTTTCCCTTTTCAATCAATTCTTTTTCCCTGCCTGAAAAAAAAATCCCGATTCTTAACCGAATAAATTGCTTTTACTTTTTATTATTGGAGAACTCAGAAAAATCCTCATTTACTCATCTTTTAAACGTGATTAAATGATTGTAGGCTCTGAGAAAATAAATTCCAATCAGTACAGAAGGATAGAGTGGAGTTGAGTTGCCACATTGAAGGAGGTTTTAAATACATTTTCGTCCCCTTTTTTATGACTGGACGGATAATATGCACGAAACTCTACTTTTATTTTATGATTCGAATATGTTGTGTAGGGGAAAAAAGATAGGGAAAAAATTAATCGATTCTTTTTCGATCAATATCGATGATTTTTCGGGCACCCGTCGCGAACGAACCAGATTGCATAATTGCTTTTTTTTTCTCCTCTCTTTTTTTGAATCTTTCACTTTCAAATTTTTTCTCATTAAATACGAGGCTATAACGAGTCCTTATAAAAGCTTTCCTTTTTCTTGAAGAACGTTTTTTTTTCTAATTCCTTAAAAATTATATACAAAAAAATTCTTTTAAAAAATCGATACCACTTTCGGTCATTAAAAGGGGATTAAGACAGAGGTAGGAAGGTGAGGGGGTATGTGAAATATAAAAAAGGGGAGGGTGTGAGGGGGGTTAAACCTCATTATTCTACGTTTCGTACTTCTCTTTGCTAAAAAGGAAGACTAGCAATTTTTATTCTTTTAATTTCATTTTCATTATTCCTTTTTTATACCCCCCCTGGAAGACATACTTTCCCCTACCTTTCCTCTTCTTTATAAAGAATTTTTCTCCGATGTATTTTTTTTCCTTAATAAAATCGTAGTAAAAATATAAAATAAGGTAGGGAAAAAAAAGTTGATTTTTTTTCCCTAAGGAGCGAGTGAAAGTCGGAAAAAAGTTGTGGAAATTCGTCATGAATTTTCTTAGCTTTTTTTATCCACATGAATTGTAGTTAATTAAGGTTATAATATCGAATCCCAACTTTCCGTTACCGCTAATGAAGACGAAGGCTATTTTAAAGTAATGTTTTCATTTTCTTACAGAGAAGTTGATGTTCTTCTATTTCATCACCTCTTATTTATTATAGTCAGGTACACTTATGGCCCTTTTAATAAGAACATTAAATTTATAATAATTTCTTTAAATACAAATATAATTTAAATAATATTTTTACCAAGCTAACATTATTTAACTGTTTTTTTAAATATATGTTTTTAGGGGCCATTCAAACAGATAAAAAAATAGGGTAAAATTACTGTATGTATGGTTATGACATTTCTGGTAAAAAATATATATATATATTATTCAGCTTAATAAAACGAATATATACGGCATTTAAATAATTTATTTGATAAAATTTTCATTCATATGATTATGGTATTCCGGAATACTGGTTTTTAGAATCATTGTTATTATTGCCAAACATTTAGTAAAATATCGAAACTAAAATGTAAACTTAACCGAAGAAATAGTTTTTATGCCATGTCTTAAAGGATCACACTAAAATTACCAAATTTTACCGCATTTACCAAATTTTTATCCCATATTACAAAACGATGTTTTAATGTTAACTTTACCAAAATCATTACCTAAACACTTCCGCAAAAATTACCGAGTTTTTTGATGTTCCCGGAGTCAGAAATACTGCAAATTTTACCATATTCTGGCATTTTTTATTATAATTTTTTCTCATTTCATAAATGATGTTCCTTTTTTTTAAATTTTTTAACTCGTTCACCCATTTGTCACAAGGTTCGTCATCTACTTTCCCACTTCGCTACACACCTACCCCCTCCCCTTTGTCACCCTATTTCATATAAACATATAAAAGTAATTTAAAAGCAAAACACAACACGTGTTATAGAACAGTTTTCAAATTTTGTTTTTAAACTTTAACTACTTTTTTAATGGTATTTTTGAGTATAACAATTATTATGATTACATGTGTATTTATTTTTGTAAAAAATATGTATATAAATTAATTTATATAAAATTTTTTAATGTGGCTTTTATTTTAATTGAAATTACGGATGTCACGCTGTTTGTCACCCCTCCTTCACTCTTGTCACCAAAGTGTCACAATTTTACGGACCTCCTTCCCCTCCAAGTGTCACATCATTTATGGACGGTTCCTTATACTATATACCATTAAGTTATTACTATATTTTATTTAGAATTAAAGCAAAAAGATTCTCGAAGTAAAAAACTAAATAAATAAATACTAAAACCAACAAAAGAAAATTGAAAATTTGATCGAAAATCATATTTTTAATGAATAGAACAAAATAAAGCAAGACGAACAAATATTAAATAAAATTCATTAAAGTACAGTCTTATATCACAATTTTGGAAAAAAAAACAGGTTAATATCAGATATTATTTAATCACTTGCTCACGCTAAAATTCTCTTAGGGGGTACGGAAAGTAAATTTAACGATACAATTCTATTTAATAGCCCTAATAAGGGTGGATTGGAATAATTGTCGAACATGATTTTTTTTTTCTTTGCGTACATACCTAAGGGCATGGCCGTGGCCTTCAACCTACAGGTGCTAAACTAGTTTGAGAAAAGAAATTATTAAGAACATGAATTACTGCCATATTTTTATGGTCTTCTTCTAAATCATATTTAAAAAAAAAAAAGGAAATGTAGGTAATCGAGAAAATGCCTCCTATTTTATTTTACTTTTATTTATGTACAGGAACTATTTTATGATTTAAACGTTTTAGGTTATCAACTTTTAGGATCTCTGCGAGATTTTTGAATCCGTAAGTGTTTTAATTTAAATTTTTTTTTTTTGAAATTCCACGTTTTGGATTTGTTTTTTTAGATGCTTGTCTGCAGAATAATGTTATGTTGAACGTGAAAATTAAATTAAAAATTGTTGTGCATAGTCGGCGGCAGATTATTCTAATGATTGATTAATAAATTTTATTTTTAAATAGAGCAATTCTTTTACGGACTCGACTAATAATTGATTTGCCTATTGTCCAATACATTTATTCTCTGATCCTCTGATACTGATCCAATAATTAATTAGCTTATAGACTATCACGATGATTAAGTCAGTTGCTTTCTTATGAATACCCTGGATCATTAATATTTCTCTCATGCATTTTTTAAGTAATATTTAAAAAAAAACCTGTCTATACACTGAGAAAAAATAAAAAGTATTGTCAAATCTATCAAAATATAGGAAAATTTACCGTGTTTTAAATACAATAGGAATATATATTCTTTGTATTTATGTGTTTGTCTTTGTTCTCAATAAGGTTTTTTTTTTTTTGGTTTTGTTTGTTTATTCTTGCTCTATGGGAACACCGAAAATATCGGTAATTTTTACCAAACCACTTGGGTAATGACGTTGGTAAAATTAATGATAAAATATGGTTTTATAGTGTGCGATAAAATTTAGAAAACGTCATAAAATTTGGTAACGTCATGATACTAAGGCATGACATTGAAAATCATTTATTCGGTTAAATTTACCTTTTAGTTCTAGATTTTTTACCAAACGTGTGGTTGTAAATGTGGCGTAACTACCACTACGATTATCAAACATCAATTCATTTGTATACAAGACATGCTGACTCCATTCAATCTTGAGGTACTTTTTGATAGATGAAGGTAGAAACAGTCGATAACATCTTTCCCCACTTTGGTGACTTGCGGACGTGATATGTATGGTCCACATTGAACAGTTGACTTGCTATTTGTGACTGCGTCATCGTCTTCCTCGCGCTGTTGCTTCTCAGTCTCATTTTCACACAACAGGTTTTTGCACACACTCGACTGCTAATAGCAACACAGGAGTGACCACACACACACAACCATGAGCTTAATACAGCTCTCATGGCTAAAGCTCAAAACCCTTAATCCAGCTCTCCCCGGTCTTTCACAAGTACAGCAACTAGGGGTATCCGTTCATCGAATTCTTTCCCTGATAAAATTCTGGTGGAGTAGTATTGTGGCGTAACTACCACTACGATTATTAAACATCAATTCACTGGTATATAAGACATGCTAACTTTATACAATCTTTACTTTCAATTTTAGGAAACAAGGACCTCAAGGATACACCTCAAGGATCCGCATCTTACGATGAAGGGGTAAAGGGCTTCAGGCACCCCAACCAACCAACAGGACTAAGACTAGGATTTGATTCAATCTTGAAGTACCTTTTAACAGATGAAGGTAGGCATTGTCTAATGGTCATTCCCCACATGAGAACTATAATTTTGAAAACCAAAATTTCCAGTAAACCGTTATCATATAAATAGAAAAATAACCAAATGAATGGTTTAAATACCGTATACTTTGGTTTATAATACCAGAATTAAGGTTTTTAAAAAAAAAAAAAAAAAAAAAAAATGACATTAACACACACTTCGGTAATCTTACCAGAATGTTTTTTTCGTGAAGAATTGAGATTTTAATGAATATTAAAAAAACGTTATAATCGATCACCGAAGTTCAAACCACAGTCAATAGGTCAATAAATTGTATGTTTTATTTATAAACTGATTCTCCTATTCCCTCTTACACTTAATCAAAGTTCTGTCTATTCCCAAATACATTTATTCATTGTTTTACCTAATTGTTTATTCACTAATACGCTGATTTACTAGTACGTTATTCATTATTATGCTGATTCATTAATCTTTTCCCCTTTGCTTATTGACTGATACCGCTGATTCACGAGTATATTTATTCATTAATATGCTGATTCATTAATTTGTTTCCCTTCTTTCTTCGACCTATTATTGCATTAGACAACTACCTTGCTCATTTGCTAACTTACTTTTTGCTTAATCATTTTTTAAATCAATCAATGATCATCGTATAGTACAGCAATATAAAATTTAACTTTAACAGTAGTTTTAAAGAAAACACACATTTAAAGCATAAATTTTTAACAACGAGTTTTTTGATTTATTTATAAATAGTCTTAACATGTTTACATGGGTAAATTAACCATCCAAAACCTAGCATGCGTAGAAAATTAAAAGATTTAAAAAAAATAATAAGTTTTTTTTAAATATTTTAGATGATTGTTATGTTTTTAAAGTTAAAAAATCGACAATTAAATTAACTGGCTAAAATATAAACTATTTAAACAAACAAGTTTAACTAATTAAACAAACAAGTAATTATAGTATTAAAAATGATCATGTAGGAAAAATCTTCTCGGGAAAAAAATGAGAGCTCGTAACGAAAAATATAAAAGAACACATACGTGCTAATCCTATTATATGAATTGAAGTCAAGCCTCTCTCACCAAATTAACCTAGGATTCATAAACGAATAATAACGAATAATATGAAAATTTTTTTATTTAACTTCTTTTAAAGTTATTTTTATATGTATAATTTTATATCATATAAGGTTTAAGTAATACGAAAAATCCAAGTTTTTATAATAATAGTTTATATAACCTAGTTCTTATTAAAAAAATCTTAAGATATTACCGACGTATATTACTAAAGATATGATTGTTTTCTTATTCACCCAAAAAGCTATTACTTATTACGTCAAAAAATATAGCTGATCAGAAGCATGCACTGCTATTTTTGGCATGCAATTATATATATATATATATATATATATATATATATATATATATATATATATATATATATATATATATATAAATAAAAAACAGTTGATGCATGGCGAAAGGAACCATCAAAAAAGAAAAATACTGTTTTGCAATAGTTTATTAAAACTAAAGTAACAATCTGCCTGTCAAGAATCACATCAAGGGAAACATTGAAAAATTAAAAAAAAATAAATAATAATAGCTTAAAAACGAGAAGATTTATAATTAAGAAGATTTATGATCTTTTTATAACTATAAAAAGATTGTAAATCTTCATATTTTATACTTTTATTCGATCAACAAACAAATTTCGAAAATGAAAATATGCAATTTCACTGCCAAAAGTCAAATTATGATCGAATAAATCAGTGCCTATATTGCGAACAGTAACATACTCTACTCTAAATTCCTGTCGAAAAGTTTCTTCTAATTGGATTATGATCATCTTTCTGAATTTAGTTCGCAAAATCAATGGAATAAACCATACAAATGTATCTAGGAATAAATGAGTAAAATTTTCTTCGCGCCTAAACATTTGCTATTGTGAGTTTAATGTTGATTCTTTACGATTGAAATTTCTTACAATAAATGGACTGAATTCATTTTATACCGATTTAAAATCTTTTTAAACGACGGATTTAAAATTATCTATACACCAAATAATTTTCTATTTAATTTAGTCCGATTCAAAAAGAAAAAAAAACGCTTATAGAACCAGATTTCGAATCAGCAATCGATTTCAGACAAAGATGAACCTTTTTTATTTATTTTTGGAACCATATATATATAATTGAAAAATATATGCTCGTTACTAAAAAGTAAAAGAGGTTTAAAGGATTTAGAATGAATGAATTTAAAACAAAAGGAATGTGTAATAAAATATTACATTTTAAATTTTAACGATATTTTGTTTAAAAGGAATTTATTTAAAGAAACAATTAATAACTGACACACAGATAAAAACTCTGGTAAAATTTTCGTACTGTATGGTCATGACATTTTTGGTGAAACAAACTATAATTCTGGTTGAGAAAATCATATTATGCGGTACTTAAGCCATCTATTTGGAAATTTTCCCCTTCATATGGTAACGGTTTATTGGAAATTCCAGTTTTCAAAATTATAGTTCTTATTACCCCATAATTAGTAAAAAATGCAAAACCTAAAATTAAATTTTACCGAATAAATGGTTTATTTTAGTAGTCTATACAATACATGGTTTATATTACCAGAGTTTTGAAACATAATATTCCGTTGAAAATATGCTGAAAACTAATCAAAGTTCCTATATTTAAGGTAGAAAAGATATCCTTTATTTCTAATCCATAAATGGATCATTCATATATAGAGTATGGATAGAACACGTCGAAAAAATGATGAATGCATTTTTCATCTTAGCCGTCATCGCCATCATATCCTCCTATTCATAATGATGAAGAAAGGTCATAAAGAGGTCAATACGATTTGCCTGCTATAAGGGCACAAAATTAGTGGCATAAAAATAAAATGATAAAGACCATTTCTTAATTTCTGTAATAAAAAAAATTGTTAAAGTTATATCCTGTTATTAGTATGTCGTTAAAGCTACAGTTAAGTGCATCGAAGACAACAATAATGGTGGATGGTCACGAAAATCAGAAGGTAATACGTTGTGCATTATATACATGGGCAACATGAATACCTATTTTGAACATGGTTTTCTCGGTGTTACGGTCACGAATTAGAAAAAAATAATAGTCACTATCTTGATTGTTAACTAAATTAAGTTTATAGGAATTTTTTTTCTTCTTTAAAATGTGCCTTTTTCATCATGTTTCGATTTGATTAACTTAAAAGTAAAAACAATATACATTGGTTAGAGTAGACATGACAAAATAAAAATGACACAGATGTATAGTTTGGGAGATGTTTGGTAATATTTTGGAAATTTTCTGGAATTTAAGATTTTTGGTGAAAATTTTAGGGCTATTCAGTTTAATTATTAATGAATATTATTAATTCCGGTCTGATTTTCCGGTTCAATTATTAATTAATTCTATTATTTATTAAATAAATCAAAATATCTCCAAAATCCTTAAAAATCCTCTAAATTACTTAAAGAATTCCTGAAAATTTTTAGAATATCAACAAAATTCCATAAAAATTCCTAAAATCCTTATATATATATTTAAAAATTCTTAAGATATAATCAAAAATCTTTAAAATTGCATCAAAACACAACAAGAATCCCCAAATCTTGAACTGAAAAAAAGAAGAATTAAACTTACTTTACTTTTTATTTAAAATGATTCTTGACTTCGACAAAAAAATTTTTTCTTTGTTTTAGGGTTTTTATTTTAATGTTTTGTTAAAAAACTGTGAGAAAATCGTTTATTGACTGCTTTTACCAGAATTTTTATCCGCGCCATCATCTAGGCTTATCTTATGAAGCCATTTAGTTTGTTGCAATCGGGTACACAGCCCAGATGGCTAATCTTTCAATCTCATAAACGGTTGGACGAGGGTTCGAATTCAAGCTCTGACACCGTGATATTTCTTCCATTCCTTTAATTCATTCAGTTCCAGTGTCCTGCGCTCCCCAATTGGGTAAAACTGGACTATTGTAGTACGAAACTCTTATTCGCGCATAGTTGGCAGCATCCCAAAGCTGCTTAATACAAAAAAGTCTAGCATTTCTCATTTCTGAAGATACATGGTAACACCGGATAAACTCATTAAACCTCATCACAAAGCACAACTTACTCCAATGTCAATTACCTAACGAAAAGCCTAATACAACCATAACCCACTTCCAACATCCAGTTAAATTTCATTGTTACGGTTTTGAAACCATGCTAGTTGTAAATGGTTACAGAACTATTTTACTTGTTATTCATGGTCTTCTATCCACGCCCGTTTTAAACGAATTATTCCAAACCGTAAACTTTACAGTTAACCGTGGGAACAGACTGCTACCTGTTATTTTACCATAGTTTTAGATTGAAAATTTTTAGAGGGTGTACAGATTTCAGAAACTTTGTGCGAAATTTCCTTATTTGAGGAACTATTCAATTATGAATAAAATTTTGCCAAATATTTTTTTTTTTAAATTATAGCTACGAAATTCTGATGCCTAACATTATAAAATTAAGGCAACTTTCTCTCCTCTAAGTTATTTAAATCCTATTTTGCCAGACATTTTTATTAAAAAAATATTTTTTTAATCTAAATTTCCTTATTTAATTATTTTTGATGCTATCCAAAAACATTTTGAAATAATAACATTAAAGCTTCGTTTGTAAAATTAATCAAATTAAAGTCTCATTAAATCAAAGTCTTAAAGATATGAGCATTTGCTAAATGTATTTTTTCACTTGAAATATGTTAATACAAGGCGTTTTACCTTTATTAACTGTCATATTTGTTTTTAATTTATTACTTAATATCGACTTTATAATTATAGAATCATAAAAACTAAATTATTACAAACTATTTAAAAGTGTAGAACAATTTTTTAAAATTATTTATAATCAGACTTATATTTTAACTATCAATATTTTAACTTGACTTTTTTTTAATTAATAAGCGTGCAATAAAGATACAATTATTCTTTTAATTCTATTTTAAGTGTATCAGTTACTTTGACGTGATTAACAAAAAATATACAATATCTCATTCGCATTCTATTTTATTTAATTATAGTTCGAAATCTTTACATTATTTCTATCATTTTCTTAAAGTTTTTACAACAAAACTTGCATGTTTTGTTCGTTTTTATCTAACTTTACAAAAAATAGTTTCTTTTTTTTATTTATCCTACACGTGTGACACTAATAACATGTATTTGAATAAGATGAATACCAGTAAACAGCAAAGAACTTAATAGTTCGAAAAGAAAAAGAATATTTTTGTTTACTTTAATCTCAAAATCGTTTTCTATTGTGACAGAATAAAAATGAAGGATAATACGATGTCAAATTCATCCAAATCCACGGAGTGGATTTAGTCAAAAGAGTTTTTCGAAACATTTTTGACTTAGGAGATGGCAAGACAAATTGTGGTGTTTTAAGTGGAATTCGAAGGCGGAAATTCGACTGCAGATTTTGCCAATTTAACGTGTTTGCATACATTTTGGAACAAAAAAAAAAGGAAAAAAAAAAAGAATTCAAAGCCCTCTCTTTGAACATGGGGAAGAAATACATTGCATTAGTGGAACGCAAACACTTCTTTTGTACTTCTGCTTTTAAGTACCAGGAAGCTAAAACTATTTTTTTTCGATGTTTACTTAAAAAGGTTTATTCAATAAGAAAACGAACTCTTACCTACACCTCAAGCCATTGAAGTTTGATACCTTGGGAACAAAATTGAACAATTTATGTAAATGTGATCTTTTTGTTACTCTGGAATTTTAAATTTAAAGATATATTTCATTTTTAGAAAAAGAAAAATAAATTTATAAAAATAACATTCCATTACAATGTCATCTTATATTATATCGTAACATAATATGTATTCTAATTTAATCAAATTAATTTAATTATTATTTTAATTTAAATATTTATTTAATTGCTGTTTTTATACCTAAGATTCAATTCATAAAATTTAATTAAATTCCAGTCCTACACAGTTTTTAGAAAACATTTGTTTGGGGGGAGGAATTGCTGACGTCTTTAACCTTTCCTGCCCGTTATTCGATTGTAAGAAAAATATCCTATTAAGAGGTTTCAAATGACTCTTGGCCTGATATTTTCGATAGAAGAAGGTGGATCCTAAATTTCAACTCTGATGCTTCGGATTGGTGAAATTATTTTAGCCTTTTATTGGGTCATTACTCTTAATCTATGATTGGTTTATAAATTTAAAAAGGTATAGAATTTTAGAGACAGTCAAAATAAATTTCTGGAGTTGTGAGGAGAATTAAAGAAGAAAAAGATGTACAAAAAATTAAAAAAAAAAGAGGAAAGTTGAAAAATGTATAGTAGTATAAAAAATAAAGTGAAATTCTTCATTATATATCTTCAATAAATATTCTTCCTAATTCAAATAAATATTCTTCAAATATTCTTCATAAAGTGAAATTCTTCATAATTCTTCAGTAAATATTAATTTCCTTTCTTCTTGCTGTATATTAAAATTTTAGTATAAAAACTGTAAAGAAAATATCAGTTATCGTTTATCTATTGATCTTTTAAAATTAAATAAAGTACATAATTGTTCTTTTTAGAAGTTGAATCTTGTACGTTGTCTTTAATTTCACCACTGTATACTAACGGTCGGGTACGCATAGTTGTTATTGTTATTTATTAGATTTATATATTAATATAATTAAAATTAAATCATAAAATATGTTCCGATATTTTTCAGCTAAATTACATCCGCAAAAAAGGATGAATATAATGATTAAAGTTTACGTATCCGACTAATCATTAACTTCAATATCTCCAGTTTATAAATAATATTAAGTATTTAGAATATAAATATTATTCAATAATAACCTCTCGCTTAATTATAATGTTTTATTCGGTTAAAGATTCGGTATTGCACATTGCATACAAAATAGAATATTGTCTTAAATCTTCCTTTAATCAAAATAACCCCCTTTGGAGACCTACACTCTGTAATTAATTTATTGGTTACATTGACTGAGACTTCGACTAACTGTGACTTTAGTTTGTTGACTCTGGTTAGTTTATCCAATATTTAGGAGATGAATCAAAACCATTGAGACATGATCGCTAAAACTCTAGTTAGGCGCTCTTCCGGGTTTCGATAAAAGTTGAATTAAGATTTGGCTTAAGACAACAAATGCAAAAGCACTCACCACTATATCAGATGGCAGAAAAAAAAAAAAGAATTTTAGGAATCATAACTAAAGTTTCTTTTTTTAAAAATTCGTTAATGGTGCCACGGTGGCTCAGGGAATAGAGATTTCGTCACTCAATGGGGTTCCAAGGTTCGAATCCCAGCGGTGACTAGTTGATACGAATTTTCCCCCAACTCGAACCGACAACAGTGCTGACATAAAATGTCCTCGGAAGTAGACGGATAAGGAGGTTAGATATCGTGGAAGGTTTTTGTGGTTTACTTCTCCATGTAACGCAAACGTGGGTAATTTAATCAAAAAGTCCTCTACGAATGCTTGTGTCCCAATGTTTGATCCAGGAGTTAGCTTGTCTTCTTGGTTGAGTTCAAAACTACAAGGCAAGTTGTTGAACATTGATAAACGTAAACTCAAAATTGGATCGGCAGTTGATCACCGGCCATAAAATAAAAATAAAATTTTAATAATAAAATGATTAAGGATGAATGAAAATTATTTCTTAAATTTTGGAATGCAATGCAATTTATAATGAATTAGTTCTGTTTCCTTAAATGTCTAAATGTTATAATAAGAATTTCGACGTAGTTTTTATGTTAAATTCGTTCTCGCTGTACTATTTATATATTTTTCACTGAAATAACAGCAAACAGCATCGGGGAGTTGTAAAAACAATTTGCAAAAGCGTCTGTCATGCTGTATCCTGTATAGACGAAAATCAATATTAAGACACCCAAGTTTCTGAAGTTTCCATAAATGCTTTTTGAAGTGTCAAAAAAACAACTCCACAATTGGGAAAACCGACTCAGGAGTCAGCAGAAAAAAAAAAAAAAAAAAAAAAAAAAAAAAAATGCCTGTTTAACCACATATCCAGTTCCGAGAACTCACCTAAAAACCCCTTTTTTCCCCCTCCCAATTTTTTTCCCTATCTTCCACTACACTAACACACTATCTTATGCACCTATTTGGGAATTTTTTTTTCTTCCTCGGGGGTGGAGAATCTCATAAAATACTCCATAAAATAACACTTCCCTCTCCCCTGTTCTTCACCCACTCTCTGTACACGCGTATCTTAAACGGGAAAAAGAGAAAAACGACTCGTTGCTTTTTAAACTTTTTGGAATGAAAAGAAAAATAAAATAATATAAAAAAAGAGAGGCAGAGAAGGGAAATAAATCCAGAAATCTCCCAGAAAAAAAAAATTCAAAGAAAAAAAAACTGACAGTGAAATGACTGATAGTTTGGGACTGCAAAGTCATTTGACAATCTCCTTTACCACCCCTCCTACCTCTTCTCTTTTTCATCGTTACTTTTTTTCTTCTTTCTTTTTATTATTATTCCTTCGTGTTTGATGGAAGACGTGAATCGTCATTTACAAAATGGCACAAACGTAGACGTAAATCTGCCGACATCTTTGTAAATTTCAAATGTAACGATTTTTTTAGCTGTTGCCATATCAGTTATGCGAAATAGTTTTATAAATACGTTAATTAAGTTAGTAATAGTTGATAATAGTTTAAGGAATTTAGATATCAAATACTTTATTTGTTGTTGTTGTTACGAATGTCGCTCGGACAAGCCAAGCTCGTGAATTAAATCAGGAAGGTGCGCCTTTCGTTTGACAAGAACGCACCGCAAAGGTGAAAGTACGTCTTAACTCAGAGTCCCACGGATAGATAGCAGTACCACTCATTCTGCAGGCCACTTTGTCAATTTTTACCACTTTCTTAATTTTTACCGAAGTGCTCTGGTAATCAGTTTTGTAAAATCAACACTAAAATAAGGTTTATGTGGTAAATTTTTAAAATTTTATATTAACACCTCAGAACTAACTATAAAAACCATTTATTAGGTTAAATTTACTTTGCAGTTTTGTATTTCTTACTAAATATGGGATATTAAGAATTGCAATTTTAAAAATCAGAATTTCCAATCACCATACCTTTACCTGAAAGATCATTACGCCACAGAACGGTAATTTTGCCAATTATTTTTTCAGTATGTACCTTACATTTCAAACTATACAATTTATGATTGCAAAATAAAATATTAATAGAATTAAAACAATTATAGTTAAAAAAGTATTTTTGCATGAAACTGTTTTCGAGCAAAATGACTTCTATAATTAGGTGAAAAGGTGTATTGTCCCTTACAATGAGGTTTAGTGAAGAACACAAAAGATTAAATTAACATAAAGAGGCCCAAACTCTTTTCATTTTGACTAAAATTAAAAAAAAATGATATTTTTCAGATTTCTGATACCCTTCATAATTTGAAGAACAAAAATCCGAATCAGCTACATGAAATTATGTTTGCGCAATAAAAGTGTGTTTCAATGTTGGTTTTAGTTGTGTAAGTTAAGTCTTCACTAATTATTTAAAATGCATAAAGTGTGTTTAGTGAAGCATTATTTCTGCTTATTGAAGCTTTATTTATTAATTCTTTGGTTCTACTGTTGCACTGTTAGAATTTTCATTCTGAAATCACGGTAAAATAACCGGCAGCAGTCTGTCCATCCGATTAACCATAAATTTTAAGGTTTGGAACAAATTTTTGCCTTTACGGTTTTGAAACCATTTTTTACTGATACGGTTAAAAAACTGTGAATACAAAACTATACGGTTTTGTAACCATTTACAAGTAGCATAGTTTCTAGGCCATAAAAATAAAACTTAAACGAAAATAAAACTTAAACGAACACTGAAGCTCTATCGGTGCTGTGTCAATTATGCGTGAATAAAAGTTTTGTATTCTAATGTCCAGGGTTACCGATTGAAAAGAGTAGGACACTGGTACCTCGTGTACTGACCTTCCTGCATGGAACCTCATGCAGGACCGCATGTATTGAAAGAAATGGAAAAAAATATTCTGGTGTTAACGCTGGGATTCGAACCCCTGTTCAGCCGGTTATGAGATTGACCAATTAGCCTTCTTAGCTTCAGCATGTACCAAGCTGCTCGGAGCAAAATGGTGGTTAATAAGGTGGGCCTAGTTATCACGGATAGATATCTATTTGTTAAACCAATTAGGTAAAAACAATAAATAAACTTCTTTTCTCACACTTAACAGTTTGAATATCGTCTTTTTTAATCATATTATTTGGACAGTTTTAGTTGCAGATGGTAAATTAAAAATTAAATAAATTTGCTATTTAATAATTTTTACCCCGAAATTTGTAATACGTAATAAGTGAATATTTCGATTAAAAAATGTAAAATTCACCCTATCTTTCAATAAACTTCTTGACCAAACATACGTGATTTAAATATCTTAAAATTCTATCTATATAAAAATAGTTATCAAAGAACTATATCTAACTATAACGTTCTTTTCAGGTAACTATAGAATTTTTATTACCATATATATTGTAATAAAAAAAGAAAGCCTAACTGCATATAAATATAAGATGCTTTATCAATTTCTTATAAAAAAGACACATAAATATTCATCGTTAACAAAAAGGTTCCTCAAAGAATAGATACAAAACTACAGACAAATAATTACGTAGGAAGAATTTACTGTGTTTACTTTGCTTTTATTTTTTATACCGTCGAAGAAAAATGAGGAAAGATTTTGAAAATACAGCCGTTTGGAAGAGAAACCTTTAACATTTTTCTTAAGGAAAGAAAAGTCTAGAAGTTTATTGATCAAAAACTTTCTTTTTTCTACACTTTTATTCAGATTTTATTCGAATATGCAACTACACGTCGATAAACGGGATCGATTCTTATTTTCACAAAATATTTATCTTAAAAATATGCTTACGTTATAGTGCATCTTAAACACCATAGATAATTCTGTGGAAAGGCTGCATTTCTTTCCCCTTCGAAATCTTAAAATAAAGTAATAATATTTAAATTTTATCAACATTATACGAAATTTTATTGAATAACAATAGATTCTAATTACATATGCGCAAGTTTTATTTCGATTTCGAAATTTTTCTTGTTTATAATTTATAGTGATGCATATTTTTATTTATTTATATATTCAGTTGGATTATATTTTATGTGAATCAAATTGTAATATGTAAATTTCAAATTGTAACATTTTTTTCAGCTAAAAAGAATATTAAGGGCATTATAAATTTTAAAGTAAATTTTTTAACAATCCTTTTTCGAAAATAAAGTGTTAAATAATTTTTATTGTGTTTTTATACATTTATTGCTAGAGGCCATGAGCTGAAAATACCGCATGCATCTATTCTTATTTTTACAATATATGTATCTAAAAATATATTTACATTGTAATGGGTCAGAAACTGTACAGATAGTAAATTGCTTATAATAAATCGTAAAAATTAATAATAAATTACACCAAAATTACACAAAATGTTATTAAATAAAAATATTGATTTGAATATGCAACTACTATTGATACTACTATTGCAACTACTTTGCAATTACATACTTGCAAAGTCTTATTTCAAATTTCAATTTTGTTGTCACCCGTAATGTATAGTGATGCGCATTTTTGTCTATTTCTATTTTTAGCTAGATTAGATAAAGTATGTTTTCATGACAGTATTTTTCATAGGGTAGTAGAAACATGAAAGAGCGAAGTTAGTTTTACCTATGTCCTGAGAAAGGTAACAGAAACATGAGAGGTTTGATCGACATTTAATATTTAAGCATTCAATTTGCATTATTTTTGATCTGATTGCAGAGTGGTTTAAAGCAGAATCATATGCTGTTTCGACCTATCAGTTATTTGTAAGTAACAGAAACATGAGAGGTTTAACCGACCAAACCATTTTAATATTTAAACATTTAATTTGTTTTATTTTTCATCTGATTGCAGAGTGGTTTAAAGCAGAATCATATGCTGTTTCGGCCTATTAGTTATTTGTAAGTAACAGAAACATGAGAGGTTTAACCGACCAAACCATTTTAATATTTAAACATTTAATTTGTTTTATTTTTCATCTGATTGCAGAGTGGTTTAAAGCAGAATCATATGCTGTTTCGGCCTAGTAGTTATTTGTAAGTAACAGAAACATGAGAGGTTTAACCGACCAAACCATTTTAATATTTAAACATTTAATTTGCTTTATTTTTCATCTGATTGCAGAGTGGTTTAAAGCAGAATCATATGCTGTTTCGGCCTATTAGTAATTTGTAAGTAACAGAAACATGAGAGGTTTAACCGACCAAACCATTTTAATATTTAAACATTTAATTTGCTTTATTTTTCATCTGATTGCAGAGTGGTTTAAAGCAGAATCATATGCTGTTTCGGCCTAGTAGTTATTTGTAAGTAACAGAAACATGAGAGCTTTAACCGACCAAACCATTTTAATATTTAAACATTTATTTTGCTTCATTTTTTATGTGATTGCAGAGTGGTTTAAAGCAGAATTATGTGCTGTCCAGTTATTTGCTTGTAAAATCACAAATGATGTTTTCCTCAACAAAAGTAATTATTTTATATTCAAATTATCTTATTAATTATTTTATTTCAAATTCGGCTCTCCTATGACTTTTGTTATTTGCATACATTGAAAAAGAATGGACACTTTGTGTACTTAGCGTGGCTCAAAAAATCTCAGCTTTTTGTAATGCCCTGCAAAATATATACTCAAATGCAAAAGCCCAAACATCTTTTTCGATTGCATAAGAACATTTAAGAGCCGATTATTATTCTGTCTGGAAAAAGAATAAAATTACATTATGCTTACAAACACACTTTTATTTCAAATAAAAATCTGATGTACTATTGGTGGAGCAAATTCAGAATATTATTAACAAAGAAGTAATATCAAAATCATTTAGAATTACCGGCAAAGGCTTAAAAAGATGTTACAAACTTTTGTATTATTTTTTTCTTACTCACACCAATCGGGGTAAACCTTTTTTTAATAAAAATGAGCATGACGAAGAGAATAAAAAAGAATTTTAAAAGACTAAATACTTATTTATATAACTAAATTTAATTATATTTATGCTCAGTTAAATATAATCGATTTTCTTTCTTTTCTCCCTTTGGTACCGCATATTTGCCACATCTGACATCTTGGCTATTTTTATCAAAATTTGAGAGGAGCTAAATCGTTATTTTATTGTATTTTTTTAATAGAACATTGAATCTTCCAGTAGAGAAAATAAGGGTAAAAATTACATGCACAGTAAAATTTTTTTCACTCTCCGGCAATGTAATTTTCAAGCCTTGACACTAAGACTAATTTATTAAACACCAAAACAATTATTGTTTGCCTTTACTTTCTATAGTAATTATTTTATTTACTTATTTCACAAAATGGTTGTTAAAAATTGTTTGATCAACAATACCAAACGACTAAGCTTGAAGACTCCTCTAAAAAACTAAATTAATACGAGGCATAGCATATAAAAGTAAAGATAACTTCACAAAATATTAAGAAGAAAAAAAAAGTGAAAACAGTAACTGCTATTAGTTATTTCATACTTAAATTGTTATAGAAATAACTTTATCATTAAATCCTCAGCTTTTCGAAAACAAATGTGCATGAACATCAGAAACATTGTAATATTAAAACACGACCTTTAATAAAATCATTGTCACACTTTTTAACTGTTAAGTTTTGGATAATATGTATTTTAAAAATGGAAAACGTCATGTTTTGTCTTTTCAGATCATTTTATATATTTTTTTATTTTATGACCGCCGTTGATCAGCCGACCCAATTTTTCAGATCATTTGGAATTTTTTTGAAGAAAGTTTCAAAAGGTGTGTAGCATATAAATAACAAATTCCGTCTTGTCATACACCAACAAAATGAACAACGCTACAATTGTTGATTACCCTTTATACTTATTTACTTATTTAAGAAAATTTATAAATGGGTTCTGCCAAGAGAGCAGACCTATTTCAATTCTTAAATTTTTAATAAACTTTTAGAAAACACAATCAAATTCTTATTTTTATCTTAAAATGTAACTAATTTTTTTAATCATAGTATTTGAAATTACACATTTCAGATATAACAATAATATAAGATATTCAGATATAATAATAAGTTAATAGTATATGCTAAATCTTATTTAATTTGATTTACATTTATTATAAATCCCAGTAAATAATATGATTTATAGTAATTAAAATGAAATTTTATAACAAATTCATCCCTTTTTAATTTCAACATTAACTTCTACGAGTGAACAGATTGCTCAAATACCTAACCTAATATAATTTTGAAATCTTTAAACGTGCCGATTTACAGGCATCTAGAAATCATATAAGTGTAATCAACGCTATAATTGTTGATAACATTTATATCTTAAAAAAGAAAACCTATGATAAATGAGATCTGCCAACTAAGCTTACATTTGTTAATTCTTAAATTTCAAATCAACTTTTAAAAAATAGAAATCAAATCCTTATTTTCATTTTAAAGTGTAAAAAAAGCTTTTCTATTTTTTTAAACATGGTATTTACAGCACATGTTACAGGTATTTACTTTTGAATAACGATAAAAAATAAGGATGATAAAATAAAGCATAAAACACCAATTACTCGTATATGCTATGCAACATTTAATTAAATAAATATTTATTATAAATCCCCGTAAACAATATGATTTATAATAATTAAATTTAACTCCAATAAAAAAATAATTTCAGCAGAGACTAACTACTACGCGCGGAAAAGATCGCGCTAGCAACCTAACCCAATCCATTATTGAATCTTTAAACGTGCCGATTTAAAGGTTTACTGGTACCTAGAGAGAGCTCCAAAGCTTCAGCCAATGAGCTATCTACAATCCAAGATTGGAAACCATTCCTCCCTTAACATTGATCTGCGTTTGCTAAAACGTCATTCGATTTAATCACGTTAATAAATATTGGCTTCGACATTTGTTGGCACGAAACGGAAATATGTTATTAGAACATTTAAACACGCATCTCTTATGAAGCAGAAATACAATTGATAAGTCACGATATTTTGTTACATGTTGTTTTCAACAATCGTGCTATTTATATTCGAACGTTTATTTACGGAAGTTCATTACGTATTTTCTAAGCTACTGAACGAATTAGTTTTTAGCAAACGATATTGATGTAAGTTAAAATATCGTTTGCTGGTAGGAAAAATAAGTGTTCTTATTATGTTATAATCAGATTAAAATATGTATATTAAGGCAAAACCTAAAAGATTTATATCAGGTAATATTGCAATATTTATGTACGCAATAATTCTTAAATGAATAAATAAATATTAAATAAATGAGCAATATAATTTCAACGAATAAAAAGGGAAATCGAGTATAAATACAAGCAATATTGATGTAAGCTAAAATATCGTTTGTTTTTTATAAAAAATAAATGTTCTTGTTATGGTATAATCGGATTAAAATAGGGATATTAAAGCAGAATTGGAAAAAATTATGTCAGGTAATATTGCAATATTTATATACGCATGAATTTTTAAGTGAGCAGTACATTTTAAATTAATAAATATGAAATTCTTACCAATTGATAATTAAAGTGTTTCCGTAGTAAGAGATTAAACATTTTAGAACTGTAAATCAAAATCAATAATTGTGGTTGTGTTAGCTGCTGAAGCTCTTAATAATAATTCGTTGTTAAATGTTTTGAAAAATGTATCTTATATTGTATTTGAAATTAGAAGAAATTTATAAATAATTCAGCTAGGATTTTTTTATATACAGTAAGAAAATTTCATAGATGGTAATATTTTAACTTTTATTTAAATTGTTTTTTATTTGTTTGTTGGTTTCAATTAATTTAAAAAAACAAAACAATATTCTGCATGATTTAACTTAACTGGTTAACTTCAACTTTCGTCGAAAAAAAAAACTTAAGTTAAAAAAATATATTCATTTAATTATACTTAAGGATAAAATCATTTCATTGTAAAGATCTAAAACTTCGTTAAATCATAAATCATTAAAAAATAAACGTCAAAAGAATTTGACTTTTTTTAACTAATCTTTCCAAGTAATAATTAAATTAATAAATATGCTGAAATTTTTGGGTTACAAAGAATGTTAACTTTGTTTATTGATTATTCAAATGCTTAGTTGCGTAACATTTAATAAGTCATGCAAGCATCATAAAATGTTTCAAATGATAAAATAAATTTCCAGTTATGACTTATGTTAAACATCATTCTATACTCAAATATTCTTTATTTTTAAAACAAACACTTGCTTCATTATTGTTTATACATAATATTTCCTACTTATTTCATTAATCTGTAAAAAAATGTTTATTTCATTAAATGTATTATATTTGGAAAGGAATAAAGTAATTCATATATTTTCAAAGATTTTTTTTAAAAATTTAACCAGAAAAAAAGCAACAAATTCTTAGGATGAAAAAAATAGTTAAGCAATTTACTTATAAACTGCGAAGGAATTAAATCACTATTTAATTTTTAATCCATTAAAACCAGTAAACAAATGTTTTTTTAATTTTTTTTTTATAAATTTCTAAACCAATTTTACGCATTGTTTTATTAATACTCTGACAAGTTTCGATACAAAATGTAGAACTCACTGAATGCCTAGCAACGCATGTAAACTCAACCTTTTTTTAATAGTCACCTACCTTATTTTTAGTAAAAATCTTACTCACTGCCTTACTTATGCGTAAAAAATGCTGAGTGCTTGCATTAAAGTGACGCGAAGCCTAACGCTTAAAACGATATTAATGACAATTTTCAAGCAGAACAATTCCGCGAGCTCTTTGATGATTAAAGTAGTGTCGACTGTTTCCAACATTTTCCAGAAAAAAGCACTTATTCTTCTTATTATTAAGGATTACTTTTTTTTAATGAAAGAAAATGCCGGATCAGTTCTTCGTTGTCCGGCTTACGCAATACTAAACATTAAAAGATACATAAATGCAACAATAATAGCTGATTAAGAATTATAAATCTAAGAACAACCAATTCAAAAATGACAGAAGACTTATGTTAAACAAAAGTTTTATCTCAATCAAATTTAAAATGTTAATTTTAAAGTATTCTCAAGACAAATTTAATGTTTTTCCTGGTTCTCGCTCATGTGAATGCCAATCCCCCTTTGGAATATGTTTCGTTTTTCATAATTTTCTGAAACATATTTTGTGGATTTAGTTACCATGTTTCCGTTCTTAAGTATTTTGAAAACTTTTTAATATGCTACTATAGTAATTTGGAGAAAAAAATTTTTGAAGTACTTAATCTTAAAATTAGGTAACAAAATTACGTAAAATATATTCCAAAATATTACTTAGGAACTTGTTAAATAGGACATTAATGTTCCTATAATTCTCCACTAAAATTAGAGAAGAAACTTGTTAGAAAACTGTTCCCTAATTTGAACAAATGTAACTCCGTAAATACGAAATATTCATAGAGTTAATCTTTTCGCTTCCACCATCTTGATATTTGTTGTTCTTGTAATAGCTACAAAATTGTTTTTACTTGCATTATAAAAATATTACTTACCTTGTACATGTATGATTCATACATTTGCGCCATATTCATAGAGGAGAATTTCTTGTTTGTTTCAAAAGTTACTTCACTTTAGAAGAAAATTATTTCCATAATGTTTTTATTACATTAGAATGTTCCACGAACTCACGTGACAAGTGTTAATTAACTCCTTTGATATTCTGTTTTAAATATTTAGATCAAAATGTCCGTTTATCAGTGAAAAGTTCAACTATTTTCCATAGTAAAACTCTTTCACACAAGTCTTTAATGACAGAGTACGTAAGTTTCTTCCAAATCATGCATAGTAAACAATAAAAAAGCTTTGCTAATGGGAAATAATTACTTGTAATTGCCTTTATGTAATTAAATTTTAATGAGTGATAAATGAAATATTAAGTGGTGTACGAAAAATAAATATGACGAAATAAAAATTATTTTATGTTTGGGTTAAGTAGCGATTAAAAAATTTTCGCACCCCATCATTTAATCGAAATAAAATAATGTTCTTTAGTATTGCATTTTCGAAATCCCAGAAGGGAGTACGGTCTTTATTCACAAAATCCATTTCAAAAATGCCGCCGTTTATCGCAACAATCAAAAGAAATCTCTGAGAAACCAAAGTCAAAAACAAAACACGTCACAAGGATCAGTAAAACGGACAACTACTAGAAACGGAGGAAAAGGAAAAAATTGTCCAACATCCGAAGTGGATAAAAAAAAATTCTTTCTTGGAAAAAATTCCGATCTCCAAACGATTCCTCCTTCTTTTCCTCGCTATCGTCTACTCTTAAAAAAAATCTATCGTCTGCCGGCGGCCGGAACAAACAACAAAGAACGCAGCAGCCAACAGGTTGAAACACTATTCCCGCCGGTAATACTCAACTCCTCTCGTAGTAGTAGAAGTCGTAGTAAATAGCCTCACAGCGCGGGAAAAGAAACAAAGGACATCGTAAGGCGGGAAAGAGAAGAGGAAAAAAAAGCAACGTTTTCCACGTGACGCTGTCTATTCGAAACGCGTCACAGCAGGTAGGCGAATTAAGCGCAAAACGCGACAAGGCGCTAATCACGGTTTAAGCGCGTGACAGATCACTAATGATCGGTTTGCTTGGCTTTCCACTGAATGGGGGATTGTTTTCCGGCAAGCAGGGATTGTCGATCCGGAGGGAGGGGGGAATGAAAGAGATAGGGTTGCCATTGTGATGGTCTTCAGGCGATGAGGAGAAATCAGCCAAAGTGATCGCCAAACGTTTGATGGATTCGGATGCTTGCTCTTGAGCCTCTTTTCCTCCCGTGCCAATCGACTTGGTCAGTTTGACCTTAACGGAGATCGCTTCTATGTCCATTATGGCGGCAACTCAGCGTGTAACAGTTACAATAATTGAATGAGTTTCGATAGTGGCTTCAAGAGCATTTATCTTTAAATTCTATTTTATTTATTTTTTCTGAACGGTTTAACGTCTAGTCTTTTTATATCTTTTGTTTTAACTTTTAAAGATAAAAGTTTAGTTTTTTTTATTAAGTTAAAAAAAGGGATGGTAGTTATTTATATATAGTTTATTAAATGCATATTAAATACGTAATAAATAATTAACAATGAAAGTTAAACGTGCAACATTATTGAACATCAAATACAAACAAAACGTTGTTCAAAATATTGTTTGATATTTTTTACTGCATTTCGGTTTGAGAATTCTTAATTCTTTAGAACTTTAGGCTTTACATTTAAATAATTCAAATTGATATAAAAAATTTGATAAGCAATATTTGACAATCAAATATTTTCTTTTTTTAAAATCATTTTTCATACATTTTTTATGAATATTTGTTCACAAAAAAATTAAGTCAACAGAATTTTTTTTCTTTTTCCATTTCGAAAACCTTTACTGATTACAGAAAATTGTATGCAAAAACTAATTATTTGAATTTATCTGAATAAAAATTTCTGAATAAATTTCTTACTAATTATTTGAATTTATCTGAATAAAATACAATTTTGAATGATCTCAATTAAATACGATTAAACATGAAGAGATATCCAATCACATTTTATTAGTAAAAAAATTAATAATATGTTAAAAAATATTTTTAGCGCAATACGTGTTATAAAAATGGTTCGATAGCAATTGTTTAAAATGTTCAAACAGTTTAACAATTATCCTGGATTGCAACAGAAAAAGAAATATCTTTTTAAAAATTATGAAGATATGAAGTTGTTGAATCATCTGTTTAAAGCATGTAAAAGAGTTTATCCTGCAGATTTTTTACTAAACAGCAAGATTTGTGTGTTATTTTAATATACTGATAATTCGGCGAGCTAAGACTTGTAAAAATGTATTTCCAACAGACAAATATTTCTCGCAAAGAACGGTCTTTTATACAGTAAAAGAATATCTTATAACGCGATCTTGCAAGCATGTAAAAAGGTTATTTTTGAAAGCAACATCTTTTGCAAAAAAAATTAATAAAGTGAAATTGTGTCTTTTGAGCATCTAGTGAGAAGCAAGTAAAAAAGTCTTTCCTGCAGACAAAGATTTGTTGCAAGAAAGACTTTTTTACATGATGTTTTAATATTGTGAACATCGTGTCCTTTGAGCAATAGTATGGGAAGCGTGTAAAAAGGTCTTTCCTGCAGACAAAGATTTGTTGCAAGAAAGACGCTTTTACATGATGCTTTAATATTGTGAACATCGTATCCTTTGAGCAATAGTATGGGAAGCGTGTAAAAAGGTCTTTCCTGCAGACAAAGATTTGTTGCAAGAAAGACGCTTTTACATGATGCTTTAATATTGTAAACATCGTATCCTTTGAGCAATAGTATGGGAAGCGTGTAAAGAGGTCTTTCCTGCAGACAAAGATTTGTTGCAAGAAAGACGCTTTTACATGATGCTTTAATATTGTGAACATCGTATCCTTTGAGCAATAGTATGGGAAGCGTGTAAAAAGGTCTTTCCTGCAGACAAAGATTTGTTGCAAGAAAGACGCTTTTACATGATGCTTTAATATTGTAAACATCGTATCCTTTGAGCAATAGTATGGGAAGCGTGTAAAAAAGTCTTTCCTGCAGACAAAGATTTGTTGCAAGAAAGACGCTTTTACATGATGTTTTAATATTGTGATCATCGTATCCTTTCAGCAATAGTGTGGGAAGCATGTAAAAAGGTCTTTCCTGCAGACAAAGATTTCTTGCAAGAAAGACTCTTTTACATGACGTTTAATATCGTGAACCTTTATTTTAATGTTTTGCTCATGTATAAGTGTAGCGTGTAAAATCTTTGATGACAAAGACTCCTTATAAGAAAATCCAATCTACATGACTGCAAGTGTGTGTGTGTGTGTGTGTGTGTGTGTGTATGTATATATATATATATATATATATATATATATATATATATATATATATATTGATAATTTTTGTAATTAAATTTAAGATTTTGTAGTATTATTAATTGAAAATAAATAAATAATTAACTGATTAACGCATCACAATATATTATAAACAATATCTAAAGAAAGAGTAATTAAGTAGATAAACGATTTAAATCAATTAATTAAATTAATACTAATTTGACAGATATTTATTAAGAAAATTTAAAAAAAAAAAAACTTATTGCTATTTTACTTTCAAGAATAATATTTCAATGAAGCATTGAAATATGTTGATTGATAAAAACAGGAAATTTTATCTCGAATACTCAAACAGTGTAGAATCTTTTTTTTGATGCTCAATTACATAAACGATTTACCAAAAGCATTTTGGGATTGATTTTTCTGGATTCTCCTTTTAAAAATTAACCCCTTGATTTCCACGGATCAAGATTATTTGGCGAAAGGTTTGGCGAACGAACGAAAAGGGAGAAATTCATGATTTCTACCCTTGAGGTCGAGTCTTCTTTAATCGTTCTCTCTAGAATGAGAGTGTAAAAATGTTTATAAATTTAAAGCGGTGATGATTTAGACTGGGCAACGCGGTCAATCTATTCTAGCAGCAGAGGTGAAGAGCGCAGTGAATTAATTTAAATATAAAAGCATAGTATCCTCTGTAAAATTATGGGGAGTTCCTGGCTAACGCATTTTTTTATTCTTTTACGCGAAGAGGGAATAAGCTTTACTCTTTCATATTAAGACTTGTAAAAGAAATTAAGTCAAAATTATATTATATATTATCTTAAAATTATAAGAAATCAAATTTTAAGAGAATATCTTAAAAATAAATCCCATCTCAAAAAAAAAAAAAAAAAATTCATATCTGATTTTATTTAGGTTGATGCAAAGAGGTTTTATCACAAAAGTTTGCGTACATTGAGTCAGTTCCACAACAAGGAGATTAATAATAATTTTTTAACCAATAATTTTATTAAGTTTCTCAGAAAAACAAACCACAATAAAAAAGTTAAAATACCGATGAATGATTATTACAATTTACGATGTTTAGAAACATAGGGAACATTGCTACTGAATCTAGTTTGATCATTCTATTAAAATAGCCCCAATCAAATTATTGATTTCTAAATGTATGTTTCCTATAAATTTTTATTTTGATCAAAAAAAAGTTACATTAAAAAGTTCTTCTAGTGTCTCGCTTGAAAATATTTTGTATTAAAATAAAAAGTATGTTTTCAAATCATTTTGATTCAACACAATATCATTTTTTCATAACAAAAACAGATGGAAGGAATATCTTGACTCGTTTACTAAGATTAAAACTGAGTAAACCTTTTTGTCCGTTTTCGTGCGGTATCATCAGTGCTAGCTCCAAAAACTCCAAGGCGGGAAAATGACACAATTTTTTCACAAATTAATGAATGCCTATAAAAATGCGATATATTAATATCAAATGACAATGTTAAAAAATTCTATTTAACTAAAATTCTGTATAATTCTTTAAAATGCACGATTCTATGTTTTAAAAAGGACGGTGGGATTAAAAGCATCAAAAAATAAAATTTGATTCTAATTATACCTTTTATTTTTCTCGGATAATAAAAAAGTTTGTTGTTTTCAATGTCGTCTTCCTTTCCAATCTAATATTTCGATAATGTTTTTAATGTTTTACTCGCTTAGACATTATGATGCGTATGTGTATATATATGTGAATATTGCGTACATTTGTTCTCTTCAGTTTTTAAAGATTCTAAAAAGATAAACAAAGGATCTCTGAATAAACAAAAACATGGAGTCAAAATTGTTATGATACAAAAAATGATCAGAAAATTTTTTCTAGTGATTTTTATTATACAATTAATATTTTTAAAGAGACTCTTTGAAGTTGTATTTATATTGGATCAAGCTGTAAGAAAGATTTTATTGTAATACGGAGAACGACGCGCCCCAATCATATTCATAAAGTTTTTTTACTGTGAATGGCATCGCGACTCGACAGATGGCATTGACACTTTCACTGAGATTTGTAGATTTCGACTTGTGGACAGCAGAATTGTAGGAATAAAATTGAATCTACTGATAGAAATCGATAAGGAAACAGGTTCGACTATTTCAGAACCCTGAATGTATCACGTTATAGTGCTTATTCATATCTTTAATTATTAGGAATTTTTTTTTCAGTAAGTCAAATACTAAACTTGTGTAAACGTACACGAGAAAATTGAAACTTTGAAGTGGAAATTTTAGAATATTTTCTTTTAAAAATCCAATATGAAAATTCTTAATAAAATTTATTAATTTTTTGGCTTAATTTCAAAATTCTTTAATTACATTTTTGACAATTTTAATGAATTTCATCACAGATAAAAAAAAAGTATGGTCAAAACTACCGATTTATGGTAAAATTTACCGCGTTTTTAGCTTAATGGGAACTCCGAAAATCATGGTTATATTTATCCGAAACACCTTGATAATGATTTTGGTGAAATGAACAATAAAATCGGTTTTTATAATCCGTCAGGGTTTTTATAATTATGCACAAAATTATGCGTTTTGTCGCTCTTAAACCTCATTAAAGAATGAAAAAGTTTTTAAAACAATTTTTAGCGAATTTTTTAAATTATTTTTTCAAATCTATGTCAAATAATTTTCAGGAATTTAAAAAAATATTTTTAACAATAAACATCTAGATTTTACCCAACTTCACTTATTTAATTGTTATAATACCTTTAAAAACTATTTTATTGGTAAAAGAGACAATTCAAAATGGAAAACGTAAGCTTTCTTTACTTTAAAACGGAAAAAAAAAAATTTCCCTCGAAAATGTGGTGATTTTCAGGGATTTGTGCTCTCTTAAATAATGGGGAAGTAATGGCAAACTGCAAATAAAATGTGCACAGACTAGTATATTTTGCTTACTGCTAGTGGATAAATAAGACGCCTGTTTTGAAAAATAAAATTAAAAGTTTAAAATAATCTTTTTGTTTTATTTTAATAGTCGTATCAGATTCAACACCTACTGCTGCAGGTTTTATGTACTACAACTTTTTTAAAGTTATAACGTTTCAAAGCTAGCCCTCTAATCTACAAATCATACAGAACATATATAGAACTTTAAATTAAAAAATATGTAGTTATAGGACCATATTCACAATGCATTGATTCTTAAAAAAAATCCTGATATCTACACTTATCAAAAAAAAAAAAAAATTAAAATAAAGCACTGTCTCAATATCCAGGTAATGGCTGAAACAATTTTATGATCAGCAATTTCATAATCAGCAGCATTGTGATCAGCCTTGCTCACCAGCCACCTTTTATTATTAAATCTTAATTGGCTATACCTACAAAAGAAAGTTATCATTATTTTCATATAAGATGTATTTTTTAATCCATAATCAACTAACAGTATGTCGTCTATAAATCCCACTTGACTTTTGAAAAGTCATTTAAGGTTTTTAAAAAACACAGCATTCTATTTTTTCCCCTTCATATTAAAACTGATATTCGTTAATGTAACAATCTATTTATTGTAACTCATTCAATTAAATTTCACGCTATTTACTTCGCAATGTTAGGGTACCGGAAGGTTTAGAAATATAAATTTTATTTTTACAACGAATATTCTCTTACGAGCAAAAGAACACAACAAATTTATCCCTTAAGTTGAACCAACTCCTTTACAATGTTGCAAAAGTACCCCGTTCCGCAATCAAGAGCACTTTCCCGGAGGATGATCCTCAAACATAATAGCCCCCTCTTTCCATTGACCGCAGATTCCGGTACCGGGGGAGCGCCCCTTAAATGCCTCCTTAAACGTTTTTCCCAGCTGTCGCCAAGTTGTCACACTTCAAAAGGGGAATAAGTTGCCAAATATGGTTTTAGAGAATTATTAAGACAAGCGCTTCGCTAGAGAGAGAGATGGGGGAATTGGAGAAAAGGAAGCAAGGGGGGGGGGAGTGAAGAAAAAGAAATATAAACGTAATGTGTTGGGGGGAGGGTAAATCATCCAATGAGCCCGAGGCACGCCCAGGCGACGCCTGCTATTGGTTGTTGCTCTTGGCAATGGTCGAGTTCAAGCAAATGATGGGGGGTTTTGATGGGATGGGAGCGATTTTATGTGCCGAGGAGTTTTTGAACGCGGAGCTGAATACAAGGGGGACATTTAGTTATAAAAAAATTATGTTCATAAATTTCTCAACCAATCATGTTAAGTTTTCTCTATCATTTTAATGTATTATAATACAGTATTTGTGACATTTTTCTTATCGAATTGTGGTCAGAGGTTATTGATTAGGAATCCAAAAATCATATTTAGATTAATCAATATGGGAGTGGCCCCTCTTGTGCTTCCCTTGACGGGAAGGAGGTGAATATTATTATCAAGTGTAATAAGGTGTATCAATAATCATTTTCTGTTGCAAATCCGTTTGGAGGGCTCGTCTAATTTCCTATGAATTGGGAGTTCAACAAGTCTTATTGAGAGTGTTCTATTGTTTCTTTCGTGACTAAGAAAAACTTAATTGAATTAAGTACTTGCTCCTGGGGTTCTTTTTCTTCCTTTCCAAAGTTTATCAAAAGTTCTACTTTCATTTGTTCTGACATGCTTGACGGTCCAACAAAGGTTTTCTGATTTTTATTCACAGGCATCGGTATCATTCAATTAACTACGCGAAAATGGTTTTCCGATATTTGTTCGGTCGATTTGCGTTTGTATTTATTTTATTTATTACTGTGAGAAGCAAACGAAGATGTTTTTAAAGTAGATATTTAAATGTGTAGGTTGGGTTGGATTTAATAAGCAGGATATTTGGTAAGAAACGCACTAAATTTAAATTTTCAAAATTTCTAGTCATACTAACTATTTACGCTCGGACATTGTCACAATTTAATACACTTTTGAATTTTGAAAACAAATTAAAAAAAAGAACGTTTTTCTTTTTTTTTTAAGAAAAAAAAAATCTGTAACTCCTATGCGCAAATTAGGTATCAGAGAATACTAAACTGTTCGGGGAAACCTTCGCCAAGAAGTTGTCTCCGACGTTGTAAGACCTTGGTTCTATGATCTCGTCCGTGTAGAGGTACCTCATTTACTTGCCGAAGCTTGTAACGTTTAGACGTTTTGAAACATCGTAGTTTAGCCCAATCTTTGTTTTTTTAAAGTTTCTTTGCTTACCCATCGTTAGTACGACCTGACTTCATCGTCAACAAGATAGCTGAAAGACTCGAGGTATGGCAATCACTGGCTGCCTGTTGTAGTTTGAAAAATGTGGTGGCCTCTCTGTAGAAACAGGAAAAGTTGTTCACCGACCTAGCCAAGGCTGTAAAAGGGCAACAACGATGATTTACGGCAGTTCTTTTAGACTTCTAGCCAAAAAGAATAGGTTCGCAACAGTGCCACAACTGTCTCGCAACGTGAATGCAACAGGGATATCCATTTCATAAATAACAGTCGGTCTAAAAAATAATGCAGGTCGTATGCATGCCAGGCGTCCTGAAGTCTGCATTTCTTTGACTATGAGAAACAAAAAGGACCATCTATCATGTTGCCGAGAACATCTATCCCAGACAGGGAGCAGGTTCTCTTCAGTGATAAGTCGTGATTCAGTCTGGACAGCTATTTGAGATGAGTTTACGTCTGAGGAAACCCAGGAATGGATATCGGCAGACCCTTTAACATTGCGAAAAGGACCACTATCGTCGAGGTGGTTTGATGGTCAGCGTCGGTATATCGACCTTCACGTGTTCGAAAGAAGTTCTCTGACAGGTCAGCGTACATGGACAACAAAATCCTCTCTCCCTATGTAAGTATTTTTCCTCGGAGCATGTGGGCAGAATTTCATCTTTGTCGACGATAATGCTCGTCTACACAGGGCTCAGTTGGTGGAAGAATACCTCCAATCGGAAGATATTTAACTATTCGTGTGACCTGCGAAGTCAATTGATGCGGCCTGCAATGCACTTGGATGCTCAATTGTAGTTAGCTGACCATCTATATCAACCATCGATAAGCTAAAAGGTGCTTTGGTTTAATAGTGAGTGCTGTCGCCAGGAGGATTGGTAGAGAGTATGATACTCCGATTCGATATCTTTGTTGCTGTTAGAAGTGCTCATATACCATATTAGACATATGTTTCTGTGTCAGACGGGGTCTCGGTTAGCTGCTGGGCTCGGCAAGTGACTAGGGTTCTTATTCAAGATACAAGTTGTGCCAATTTTTGATTTCTTATACATTTGATCTTATATCGTATGATATTTTGCTCATGTTTGGTTTTATTTGCTATGTTGGTTTTTTTTATTTAAAAAAAAAACATTTGTCCCTTTTATCCTTTTCGCCTGTGTATTAAAGGGAGAGAAGGGGGAGGTGTCTCAAACAACCTATATCGAAGAATAAAGTTAAAAAAATTGGTGTTTTTAAGAGATTGGAGATGTTTTTAACTGTCGTTTTTCAAATACTTTCTGTTTTCTCCATCAATAAATCTTAGTTTGATGCTTTTTGATCTACCTTTTTTGGTATCGGTTCGTTGGATTTCTAAATTTCCTTTGTCTAAATTTTATTTTGCGTTCACAAAAGTTTATACTAAGAAACCAGAGACTAAATCTGTACCAATATCATATTTGGCGGATGCAAAAACAGTAGCCAGAGTTAGATTTTTACCCCATTTATCAAAAAACGAATTTTTTTTTTGTTGGTAATCTTCAAATTCCCGATCAAAATAATTAGCACACTCGTCAATTTTTTTTAAAGAAGCCAGGTCACCAGAGGAAAAATTATAATACTTGTACAACAAAGCAAATAATATAAAACTTGTGCAACAACTACAGCTAACTACAAATTTTTGTTCTATGTTATGCCATTTAATGTTAATTTCACTTATTGTGCATTTCCTCACATATAGCACACAATTATAAAGCTCGTTTATCCAAAGAGTATTACTTGTAAAACTTTTCTCAAACATTTACAATTTTTTTGTTATTTAATTTAATAACGGTCCATTCTTTTAATTTTTAATGACAAAATCCAAACTTTGATTGAAATTGATCGAAGAATTCTTAAGAAACCAAAATTACACAATACTTCTTTTCTAAAATTGCAAAAACTCGGATACTATTCGACTGATTTCGCCTAATTTTATTCTTTCATTTTTGTTTCCAATATTTCCTATTTATATAATTATTTCCAGGCATAACAAAATACACAAAATACCGAAGTGAGCCAATAAGAGGTCCCAACTATCAACCACTCTCCTAATAAAAGTATTCGCATCATGCTTGAAATTACGCTCTTACATTTTAAGAGTCAAGAATCTAAATCCATCAAAAAAGTTTATTCATTCTTAGAAACTACTCAGTTAGAATTTTTATTTTAAATTATGGTATAATATGGAAAATTATACTATAATTACCGGCAACAATTTGTCCATCCAATTTATTGTAAAATTCACCTTTAAAAACATCTCTTTAACTTTTTGAATTTGAAATCGTTAAAAACTGGTATGGTTAAGAAACCGTGAATGCAAAATTGTAATGTTTTGTAAACATTTAAAACTATCATGGTTCAAAAACAGTAAAAATGAAATTAAGCTGGATATTAAGATTAGGTTATTCTTTGTCTTTCGTTAGGTAATGGGCTATTGAGTCATGTTATTGTTGAATTATGTTTTGCCTAGTGAACCGTGGTATGTGGCTTGACAAGTTTATTTAGTGGTGCCATCTATCGGGAAAAATTTGAAATATTAGTATTTGTATTAAGCAGCTCTGTCTGTGGTACTACCATCTATGCGTGAATGAGAGTTTCGTAATAGTTCAGGATCACCGATTGATGAATGACTGGAAACTTTTCATGGGTTTAAGGAATGGAAAAAATTGTGCGGTGCCAACGCTGTGATTCATACCCCCATTCAGCCGATCATGAGAAAGACAGTCCTCGCAGCTAACGGATGTATTCAGTCGTAAATGCTTTAAAGGAAGGCCTAGTTTGCGTGGACTCTTGATGGTTAAACGTGTAAAAACAGTCAATAAAATAATGTTTCTCTCAGTTAAAAGTTTGAATACCGTCTTTTCCATAGCTATTTTACTATTTTAATTGAATGTGGTAAAATAACTATGAGATAAATTGTTATTTAACCATTTCTTGCAACACCATACGTTTTTTTTAAGTCTAAAATTATTGTTTGTTTTAATTTGATTAGTAAGTTTAAGGTTAGACATTAGCGCAATTAGGATTGTATCTTTGCACTTAAATATCTAATCTCTCTAGATAAATTTTATTAAGGTGTATTTTTTTTTCCTGTGAATTTTGCATAGACAACTGTGCAATGAGGTGGTCTGGATTAAATTATAATTTGCTTATAGAAGGACGGAGTCTTCGGAGTATTTATCAAAAAACAACATCGCTGAAATACTCGGAAATAGTACTGGGTAAACTCAATAGAAAGCTACAAAACAATTAGCGAATACTTAATAGCGAATGCTGCTATTGTGGCTGCAACAGTAGCTTACCCTAAAAATTTAAGTGTTCTCACTGAAGTCTGAAACTACTTTTTTAACTTACGAACGTCTGTAGCTATAGTTATATAAGTAGTGCCTTGGTATTGCAATGAGGCTATGCATTGCAGAATTAAACTGCGATTTAACGAAATGATTTAAAAAAGTAAATTAACAACTAATTATCAGAATATTTCTTTTATTTTCGATGTAAAGCTTAAGAAAATCTTGAGCATTGAAAATGAAAGGTATGTTGTGATAATCATATATTTTGTGTTTCTTTGGAGTGTTACGTTATGTCAAATGGTAGAAAATCGTAAACAAACAAATGCATGTATTTAAGCCTTCCTTTCTTACCATTGATGTCCAACATAGCATTAGTGTCCACTTGGCATCAACTCGTAGTTAATCAGCAATGTGCAGCAATTTTGCAATTTACTTTTTTCCCTCCATCCCGTACCGTTTCCGATACAGAAACTCTAACTTCGAAGTTTTCTTCCAGGTGACACTGTAAGCGGTGTGATGTTCATTTCTTATCATTAATGTCCCCAAGCCCCTAGTCATATGTTCTACAGTTTTTTAATTCACTTTGCCTCTCTATCTCGAACCGTTTTTGTGACAGAAGTGCTAAAGTGACTGTCTTCCACCAGGTGGCACTGTAAATGGAGTAGCGTCCTTTTCTTAGCATTAATATCCACAGAGCGTCTATTCGTACACTGTAAAACATTTTGGTGTATAGTTGCCACCATATTTGCTGTTGAAGTAAACTAAATACATATTTAAGTAGAGAACTGAAGTTATCGTGTAAGAAGCTGAATAAAATTGATAAATAATAATTAATTGAAAGAAATAGTGCGAATATATACCAAAAATATACTTGTTTTTTTAAACAATATAGTCCTGAATTGAAGTCATAAATTGATTCTAATGAGTATGAAAGTTTAAGTTGTCAGTAAATAAACAAACAAAAAATGAATAACTAAATAAATAAAACTATGATAGGGAAAAAGTGAATAAAAAATGTGAGTTCATGCATTGTAAAAATTTTAGCTTGACTCAACACCAAAAATATGACAATTTTACAATTATACATTTAAGTTTTTTATAGTGTACAAAATCGACGGTGCTTTACTATTTTATCATTCACTTTTTAACTCTATCTTCTGCCGTTTTCGAGATAGAAATAATAACTTCGGAGTTTTCGACTAGGCGGTGGTGTAAACTCATAGCCCATAGGAATTTGTTTATATATGGTCATGACTTTTATAACTGTAGCTGCATTCGCTCCACTGTATAGTTGATGATAATAGTAAGCATCTTATTTATTTATTTATTAATTAATTTTATTTATTAATTAGTTTTATTTATTAATTAATTTTATTTATTAATTAATTTTATTTATTAATTAAATTTATGTATTTATTTAGTTTTTTGTTGTGAGAAATCAATTTAAGAAAAGATCATTTAACCTTTGTCAAGTTAAAAGTCCACACAATTTGTTGAAAACATGAAAAAAGGAAAGATACACGCCTTGTTAGGTTGGGAATCAAACTCATGTTTCGCACGATGCTACAAAGTATTAAACCCCCAAGGGTCTCTGCCCCCCGAAAAAATCCTAGCAATGGCATTGACTAAAATAAAAATAGGTAGCAGGAAGTATATTGAACTAATTAAATTTTGAAAATTTTTTAAATAATGAGGACCTGAAAAATGCACTTAATTTTAAACAAAATTCTACAATTTATATTCCTTGAAGTTATAAATAATCTACGTAACAACGGTACGGAAAAAGTAACAAAATTATTTAAATATTATTTTTTGTGCCGATGAAAATTTTCTCCTTGCCTCCATTTTTACAGCATTGCGTCACCATAATTAAATTGCTTTCTGGAATATATATTTTCGTCTGCTTTCTAAAGCCGAAGTTAATTTATCGAAATTTAATGACGTTGCTTCGGTATTTTTATTCCTCCTTCATTTTCGCTTATTACTTTCATATTTTCTTTACTTTTTTCCTAAAAATATTTATTATTCTTTTTTTTTAATATTTCTGAATTCGTTTGACTTTCAATAACAATGCCTGGTTATTATTTAAATTAATGTATCGACGCTATCTTCTCCTTTCCAATTTTTAATGACTTTCGGGGCCTTTGTCATTATTATATTTCATTCTCTTTTTCACATTTTTCTGGGCAGTTCTTAAGTTTAATTTAATGATAATTATTTCATGTATAAATATTTTTGAGGTGGATAATTTATGTAGAAACCTAGGGACATTGTTTTGTTAAGATTTAGTTAAATTAGTAAATTTTATGTTATAAAATTAATTAGTAGTTCATTAATTGAACATTTTAAGTTAACATTGTAAAGAGTGCGTTTTAACAAAGCATTTGCTTAAAAAATTTTGTAAAATCTCGAAAGCTTAATTATAATAGTGAAAATATCAAATTAAAAGTAAATATTTTTTTTAATATTTTAATATATTTTTAATAATAAAAATAAATATTTTTTTATTAAAAATGAATATTGAGGGAATTTTTAAGATAATTTTTGCATCACCCTTAAAGTATGCCCAGTTTTCATGAGATATATAATGTGCAAAAAAAGAAAAAGAAAAAAGAAAGAAATGTATTCCGTGTAATTTTTGATCTAATTTTAGCAATTTTTAACATCATTTTTGCCATCTTAAAATTTAATAAATGATTGATCAATAGATTGTGATTAAAAGTCCTTAATCGGAATTTAAAAGGTTTGGGAGGTACATATAAATAATTCAATTTACTTGTTTAGACAATATTTTAAGTTATAAAATTTTACTTCTATGGCTCAGCGTAATTTTTTTCCTTCCTTTTTTTCCTTTCAAACTTTAAGGAATAGCTTAAAATTTGAAAATATGGTCCCAGTAGCTTATTTAGGATTGGTCAAGATGTAGGGCATCTTGATTAATTAATTATTAATTAATTATTAAGCATACATTTTTTATAATGTCTATTTTATCATATTCTTAGAATATTTATTTAGCCAAATATTTCCCTCTTTAGCACACATTTATTCATCTCATTTATCTAAAAACATGTGAAAAATAACTTGTAATAACACTTTTTGCTATTTTTTTTAAAAATTAATATAAATCAAAATTGAAAAGCAAGCAATGTTAAATTTTTTTTAATCAATGCTATTTTAGGGAAAAATAAACTAAATTTTAAAAAAATTGATGGTAAAAGAAGATTGTAAAAAGACACCCGAGCAATCCTGACATCCTGACGATCCATATGATCCATATTTTCCCAGAATGGGGCAACTACAGTTTGTATACGGCAAGAACTGCCCCTTCCAAAAGTCTGAGGCCTTCTGCTGCTATGGAAACAAGAATAGCGCACTTCAAGGAGGGTAGCTTCTCTTCACTCTGGAGCTAACACAATAGACCGGAGAAAAAGAGTCTCTTTTTCTCACCCACCCAAGCCAAAACCTGTCCTAAACAATGTCCCCACACCCCTAGTTGAATTAGTTATACCTCGTTACCATAGTCACCACCACGGGTCAAGACGAATGGCTAGGAGAGTTCTTACTTTAGACAAACTATAGCTATATTTTGAAGGTCAACAATTCTGATACGTCAGGAGCATAAAGAGTTTGTTTGTTTAGAACAGAGGTTCCCAAACTTTTTTTTCTCGTGGACCACTTTCAAATTTTTACTATTTTCGGTAGACCCCTTGCTGCTACATTTCTACTGTATTCCCAAAACTCCTAAAAAAATATCACCCTAAATTGGGGGTGTTAAGAAGAAAAAAAAGTAGCACATTTTCTTGTGTCCTATTTATTAAAATAATACTTGTGGTTATACAAAATTATAAACATTTATTATTACAAACATTGACAAAAAATCAACAATGAATTCTGAAATGTAAATCAACAATAAAAAATAGTCATACTTTTAATGAGATGGATGTACTTGATGAATTGGCAGCAAATTATCAATATTTAGCTTCAGCTTTGTAAGAAGTAATCTCAAATCTGTGGTGTCCAATCTGCTCCTTTTTTTGTTAACAGGTTGGTAACGACACTAAAACTTGTTTCGACAAGATATGACAAAGGAAACGCTATCAAAAATTTTCTCACAATTTCCCACAGCCCAGGATATTTTTCGGGGATTTCTGCCTTTAGCCAAAATGTTTGATAGCCTTTTTTAAATTTCACCTTCAGTTCCTCGTTGGCGCTGAGCTCAAGTAGCTCCTCTTGTAATACCACATCCACCTCTTCCGTTTCATCAAATGGGGTTATGATCTATGGTAGTATTTCCATCGTCAGAATATCTTCAAATCTATTTTTGAAGTCATCATGCAGGGTATTTAAATGCGAGCGGGCGCACGGGCGGCACTTTGCAAGTCTCGACATGTGGTACTATTAGCACACACACTTGTACTATTATCTATTGTTCTATTCAATTCTGTGATTGAACTGAGTCTAGAATATTTTTGAGTACCTACCTAGTGAATGATGCTCCCTGCCTACGTTGATAGGTAAATCCAAGCCAAAATTTTTGTTCTTTATTATGAAAACCAGAAAATTTTTCTTGGACCCCCACTTACAACTTGTGAACCCCTGTTTTCTTTTCACGTCTACGTGGACCCCCGTGTGGTCTCGTATGGACCCCTGGGGGTCCACCTGGACCACTTTGGGAACCTATGGTTTAGAAAGAGTACGTCTTTGTATTTGATTTCTTAATCAAAAATATTATCTGCATTAAATAGTTTGTTTATCATGTCACTTGAATCGTCAAGATTTCATCTTTGTTTGTGAAAATCATTAGATCAAAACTTAGATTAATTTTGTTCTTCATTTTGTTCAAAATTTCTATTAAATGATGCCATTTCTTACAAAGTAATTAATTTAATTATTCCTTAATATATTTTAAAGGAATTTTCTGTTAAACATTTTAAACAAATGGATACGTAAAATCAATTAAGGAATATTACATAAGGCCAGAAAATCTTTTATATCCTTAATTATTCCTTTTACTTAGTTTAAACATATGCAGTTTTATTTATGATTGACCTAAAAATATATTTTTTAAAGCATTTATTTAAATAAAAATTAGTTTCCATAATTTGTAAATTTTTTTCTATTTTTTTTACATAACTTTCTTAAGAAGTCTCAATTTTATACAGGTTTAGTTTATAAGAGTCCGTGCTTCGTAAAAAACGAAATCAGCACATTTTACGTTTTTATCTTTCATTTTTTTAACCTGTTATTTTTTCTTTATAACTAATTTTTTTTCTCGGAATAGTTTTCGGTAAAGATAAACACCGAAATTCTAATATATAGTTAAGGTTTAACTATGCAATGCTATATTTAAGTACATTTCATCACTTGGTTTAGAGCCGCGATGGCTCAGGGGATAGAGCGTTCGCCTTCCAATGAGGCGAATCGGGTTCGAATCCCTGTCGATACGAATTTCGCTTCCGACTTGCACCGACCACAGTGCTGACGTGAAATATCCTCATGGGTTAGAGTCCCTTTGCCATCAGGCTAACCGTGGGAGGTTCTCGTGGTCTTCCTCTCCATGTAACGCAAATGCAGGTTAGCTTCATCAGAAAGTTCTCCACGAAGGCAAATTTCTCCCAATACTTGATCCAGGAGTTCCCTTGTCTTCTGGATTGTGTCCAAAATTACAAGGCTACGGAGTTGAACATCAGTAGTCGTAAACCCCTAAAATTGGATCGGCTGTTCAACAACGGTTATGAAATAAAATACTTGGTTAAATAGTTTTTTGACAAAAAAAAAACATTTTTATTTTACATATTTAGTGAGACAAAATTTGAATAAATACAATACATAATTTGTGTAGATGTTAATAAAATATAAGCAAAAAATATAAGCATAATCATAACCAAATTTATATTATCTATGCAATTTCATTTTTTTCACAAAGTAAAAAAAAATCGCATCGAAGTAAAACAAGATTAGAGATAAGCAGAGAATATCTCGAAAAAACCTGAATAACAAAAATGGATAAGAATTGAAGAATTTTATCTCCATCGTAGGGGTGGACACGAAGTTTGGGCTGTATTATGTATCATTCCTTCCCCACCCACACACACAGGACCATACATCATCTTAGTATTTTCTTTTAATTTTAGTTTGATTATTTATTTTCCCTCTTTGAAGGATATGTATTTTCTTTGCTTTTTACTTCCGTATTTGAAGATAATTATTCACATTTGGTTTTATAGATGCTGGTCAGAAAGAATGAGATAACTGTTATTATTATTATTATTTTTTTTAATTCGCTGACCGTTTTGAAGATCTAGAATGATACGATTTTTAATACTAGAGCAGAATATTATTATGGTTTTATGAAGTTTGTTTTGTTTTGTTTATTGTTGTTCTTTGCGAAAATTTTGTACATTAGTTGAAGCAGTAAATAATATATATATTTATTGCTTGCTTCAATTTTTTCGACCAAATATATGTTTTTTAATTTCATTTTATTCGATTCAAGTTATAAGCACAACTTTAAAAATTTTGCTTCTTCTCGAAATTTGTTAACTGTTTAAGTATTTTACTTTTAAACTTAAACCACATTTTAACACGCGGTAAGTTTGGTTTCTGCTTTCTTTTATTTCATGCTCTTCTTCAACTGAATTTTTTAGTGATATCGACGTATATAAAGAATAATTTTTATTTTAGGATAACTGTTCTTTATTCAGAAATATCGCATTAAATTATACCAAAAGATGTGTCTTGAGGAAGACTTTTGGTTTTTCTCATTAATAGTTTATATATATACAAAGAAAAAGATATACTTCATTGGTTTATGTTTGATACAAATAATATTTTGTAAAAGATAGGCAAAGCTATGAAATCAATAATTCTCTCTTGAAGTCTCAAAATTGTTCAGCGCGCAAACACTATTTACAACTTTTTGAATAACTTTTTATCTGTTACTTGGATTTTCAAGTCTGATTGCAAATTTTTCATGGTTCATGGAGTATTTCATAAATATAATTTGTTTGTGCAAATGATATTTTAAATTACAAAACCAAATGAAGCAAACTAACTTTTGTATTGTTGCTCTTAATTAACGTACATTTCCTAAGAGAATTGGGTGTTCAACCCTAATTTGATGGGGTCACCCTCACCCTCATCTGGAAAAGGGATCTCGGTAAATTTTTTTTTAGGTAAAGACTAAACTAGATCAGTAATTTTACTATTATGTATCACGGCGTCTTATTATACACAAAAGGACTGACACTAAAGCAGGTTGGTAACGCCCTTAATTTAAACAATAATTGAAGTTTGATAATAAAATTTCATTTGCTCAGAAATGTTTTGAAGGTGGTAAGCAACGACATGCTTTGAACAACAAGTTGATAACTGAAAAAGGAATAATAAATAGATAAAACAAAACCAGAAAAGTCGCGGTAACCAAGATTGAAAAGAAAACGCAAGCGAAAAAAATTAAACGTTAGGAAAAGTATCACAACGTAGCGTTTTTCATTACGTAAACGTATTGATAAAAATTGAGAGGTAAATCAAGGCGGAATGCATTTCCACTCTACTGTGCTTATAGTCAATACTTCTGTACAAAGATAAACATATACCTGGACAAAACCATGTTTTAAAATGAATATTTACTTTAAAATAGGAAATATTATTTATCATAATTGAAAATATGATTTATCTTAAACTTAAACAATTAATATTTTGTAAGTTAAACTTGTTCTTTGTAACACTTATGCATCTTCACTTTTCTATTACAATAATAAAATCGATTAAAACATTCAAAGTAATAAATAGAATTTAAAATATTGTCTTATTTAATAGTAAATATTGTAATAATATTGAATAATTTCACGAGCAAAATTTTGTTTCATATAGCATCAAAATCTAATTTGCTATACCACGTTTACTAATGATTCTTTTAATTTAATCTTAATATGGCCTAGCATATCATAAATCCAAAACAAATGACACATATTTTTTCTCTTAGTACCAAAAAACAAAACAAAAAACAAACTAAAACATATTATATAGTGTCGAAATTTGAACCGCGATGGCTCAGGGGACAGAGCGTTCGCCTTCCAATGATGCGAACTGGGTTCGAATCCCAGTCGATAAGAATTCCGCATCCGGCTTGCACCGACCACAGTGCTGACGTGAAATATCCTCAGTGGCAGACGGATCATGGGTTAGAGTCCCCTTGCCGTCAGGATTACCGTAGGAGGTTCTCGTGGTCTTCCTCTCCATGTAACGCAAATGCGGGTTAGCTCCATCAGGAAGTCCTCCACGAAGGCAAATTTCCAGGAGTTCCCTTGTCTTCTGGATTGGATTCAAAATTACAAGGCTATGAAGTTGAACATTAGTAGTCGTAAATCCATAAAATTGGGTCGGTTGATCAACGACGGTTATAAAATAAAATGTCGAAATTTGATTCATTATATGACGAAAAAGTTAATTTGTTTTCTAATGTTGTTAGCTCACCTTTAATTGCTAGAGTTGAAATTTTACAATAGATTAAATTCAGGTACTGAGTAAGCCTGTATACAGATGGTTACAGTCAAGTTCAGCCTTGGTCAGATGGTCAGTTTTAATTTCAGTCTCATGATGTAGTTTTTATTTTCTCATATTTGTCTTACCTTTGAAACTATATACTTGAATTAAGAAATGCACAATATTATAAAACCTTTTCTTCAACATATTATTGAATAAAGCTAAAACAACGTTAATAAGAGCACAAATAATATGATATAAGTAATTATATTATCCTTTATGTACTATTATGAAGCAATTTCTTCAGTAAATTTATTAGTACTGAAATGTATAGTACCTATTTGTAATTTAGTACCTAATTTTAGTATATTATCTGCTTATAGTATAGAACCTGCATATAAAGTATTGAACTTGATTATGCGTCATTTGTGCTTTTTTCAGGTTGCATTATACTCATACAGCACAAAGTTAACCCTATCTTATATGGGAAGTATGCAAACCTGTATTTTTATTATTTTTTGGAGATAAATTTAATGCTGGTCAGAAAGAATTTTGCATAGTTATGCATTAGTTAAAATCACCTGAATTATTCGAATGTGAAATGATCAGTTTTAAAATTTGAGCAGAATCAGTCAAATTTTGGTAAAAGTACCGTATTTGCAGGTTAATGACGTTTCTGGTTAAAAGAAAAACTTAATTCGGATAATAAAACTAAATTATATGGTAATTAAACCATTCATTTGGTAATTTTTTCCCTTTCATACGGTAATGGTTTATCACAAATTCTGGTTTTCAAAATTATTGTTCTTATTACTACACATTTAGGAAAAAAAAATACAAAACTAAATAATTATAGAATAAATAAGTAAATAAATAAATTTTAGAACAAATAAATGAATAATTATATTAATAAATTTGATCGAAAATTGGTTTTCATGCCATACTCTAAGGCATCATGTTTAATTTATCTAATTCTACCATATTTATTCATCATATTTATTTCCAAACAGCATAGTAAAAAAAAAAAAAAACTACCAAAGATACCACAAACCGCAAGATAATCAAAGCCCTTTGGAAATATTGCTATGCTTTTTGGAGACCCAGAAATATGGTAAATTTTACCATTTCTAAAACTACTATATGTTACCTTTTACCATTTCTAAATTCAAAACTACTAGAATATGATAAACTTTACCATATTCCAGTAGTTTTGACCATACTTTTTTCTCAGTGTGTATTTATCCTAAGTCAATTTTTAGAACTGTATAATTATTTTAATAATGATTCTACTTTTTCAAACATTTTGCGATAACGTTCTGAACGAATTTATAATTACCATAACATAAGGGAAGCAAAAACAACTTATCATTCCATCACATCAAAATCATTCCAAAATAATTCAAAAACAACGGTTTTGCCATGTTCATCTGACTACCAGGTGATTTGAGTAGTCCATCTCAATCTCTCTTCACGTAAGTGCTCATCATTTCCAGTTATTACTCCTCTTATCTCTCGAATCCTAACTTATCACCAACATTCGAATCACGCACGTCTCGGGGTCTAAACGTCATCCCAACCTCTCCGGAAGAAAACAATAAAAAAAATGGCAAAAAAGTATCTTTTCTTCAAATGTGTTGTCCACAACTTCCATTTCAACGTATTATAATGGAGATTCGGCGCAGAAGATGGAGATATGATATAGTTTTCTGAGGGTTATTACAAAAGTAACAAAGAAGGAGCACACGGATGTTAGTTGGTATTTTTCGTTTAGGTAAAAAGAAACCTTTTCTTTTCAAAAAAAGGTTGAAATTAGAGAGATAGATGCGGCGATAATGTTCTGTGTGGTTCATGTTCTTACAGCTTGCAGTGTTAAGGTCGAAGAATTAAACTCGTGATTTCTCAAATTTTTATAATGTAAGTGAACTATGATTTTGAGATTATTCTTGGTTTGATTTAAATTGTAGGCATGCATCTAAGCAGTCGTAAAGGTCAAAGATAGGCAGTTGACAGGAAAATTCTGGTGTCTGCATTTCCTATTCCAATTAAATTAGGTATAACGCGCTGTAAAAATTTGCTTGATGAAACAAGAGCTGTATTAATAAAATACAATACAGTAATACTTTTTTTCAAGTTGACAAAAATTTACATTGAAAAGCTATCAAAACTTTGATTAAAGACAAACTTTGCTGTCACTATTTAGTAACTATTTAATACAATGAGGAAAAAAATTGATCATAACTACTAGAATATAGTAAAATTCACCCAGTTCCTGGCTCTACTGGAATACCAAAAAGCTCGACAGTTTTTGCAGAAGCTCTTTGGTAATGATTTTGGTAAAATTAATAATAAAATATTTTTCTATAATCTATTATATATAATTCTCTTACGTGGCTCCCAAATTTTGGCTGTATTTCTTTTCCGCCGGTGGCAACGTATGCTTTGTTTTGTTTACGTTTTGAAAACATCAAAGCATTCTGCCTTTTAATGATGTGTATCTGATCTAATATATATAATTCTCTTACGTGGCTCCCAAATTTTGGCTGAAGTACTTTGTACAACTAAATAAAATTCTTCTCACAACACTTAAATATTTACTTTGTTTTCTTCATATATCAGTCGGCAAAGAATTCTGTTAGGTTAAAAAACATTTCGCTAAAAAAATAACGAATTCTAACAGAAATAAAAATAAACAACTTAAAAAATAAAAATGCTGTTGCCAGCCATAGAATTTTTTGAAAGTTAACTTAATAAATTAAAATGACATAGAAGCGCAACTAGATCAAAATTATGATACCTGAGCGCTTGACATAACAAATCCTTCAATTCTATAAGTGTTGTATCGCCAAATGCCCAAATTAACAATTGTGTTTTTAAAGAAATTCTATAAAAAGTTTTTAAATAAACAACCTACTTCTACAACTGCTTCTTGAAGAACTTGGCTCATATTGTTTTAATTTTACAGTACTAACTTTACTTCTACTTTCTTTATTGCTATGACCCTCTTTCATTACATTTTGCAACTTCATGCTAAATTTGAGGACTTTAAGTTGTTTTGTGGTTGAATACTGACATTTAGAAATGTGTACATAAAAAAGTAATATTTGGAGGTTAAGAGTTTGCCTCAGAAAAATTTGAATTGTTGACATTGAATTTAACAATGGAAACAATCGTTTTTGTGAAAAATTGAATTGTATTGTTGACATCAAAACTAAAAATATTGTGTTTCAACTTAACAATACTACCTTAATTTATACTTTAGAATTGCCTCGGAGAAATTTGAATTGTTAGAAATGACTTAAACAAAAAGTTTTATTTTAACTGACAAATACTATATTATAATTTAAACTTTTTCTATGACTATACTCATTTTCTTACTCTTTTCTTTGTTTTTTACACATTTTATATTTCTGTGATAAAATAAAAAACTTATAGCTGTTCTGCTTCTGAACACTGATGAAAACACAAAATGATGGGCTTCATCAACAATCAAAAATATATACATTTATTTTACAAATTCCATATTATTAGGGTGGCGCCCTTCAGGGAATTAAAAATACAAAATTATCTTCATCGAAGCCGATGCTTTACATCCGGCGTTCAGTGGCAGTCTACTATTGCATACTGTTTTACAACACATGGCTTCAACACTCTGGTGGGAAAGACTTTGAAACAAAACTTACAACAGTTACTTTTCTCAACAACTGAAATTTAGAATAGTGTGATTTAGAATAGTGTGAATATGTCAACTGTTTGCAATTTCAAATTAATATTGAAATGTACTGGTATAGAATTTTCTACAGTGAAAAGTTTTCGGAACTTCAGTATTCAAAAAGGTATACAAAAGCTAAGGACGTTAAGAGCGTATCCAATGAGCGAGCAAAGCGAGCATTGGATTGCGAAGCAATCCGAAATGAACTGCGAAAGCAGTTCCGGGGGTTGGTGAGAGTTATCAAGCAGGGGGCGAAGCCTACTAGTGTGTTATAAAATTTGGAAAATGTCTCAAAGTTTGGTAATTCTGTCATGATATTTTAGGGCATGGCACTAAAACCATTTATTCGGCTAAATTTACTTTTCAGTTTTGTATTTTTTATTAAATGTTTAGTAATAAGAAGTATAATTTTGAAATTCAAAATTCTTGGCAAACCTTTACCACAGCAATGCAAAAATTATCAAATGAATGGTTTATAATTACCTTATTTTGGTTTTATTGCAAGTATTATGGTGCTTTTTACCAGAAATGTGCTTGCCATACAGTATGGTAATTTTACTAGAATTTTTCTCCTTGTACTAGCATTAGAAGGCAGGGTCCTGAAATTTAGATTGACGATAAAGTAATTTTATTTAAGTTAACGATTTTACTTGATCAAATGGATGGTTGGTTGTCAAGGTTTGAAGCTCTACTGTTTTATCTGCTAATGGATATATAGTGCAATTTTACCTTTTTATTTCTTATTTTTTAAACTTCGGTTTCCCTACAAATATCATTTAAACTCAGTGTTTTCAAATCTAATTAATCGAACGGTAGGTAAATTATTTCTGTGCTTTATCACGAACCGGTACGATTAACAATTCAGACCATTGGAATAATTTATACATATACAAAATTGTGGCTAAGCACATTTTTGACCAGTTTGTTTATCACAATTCCCATACTCTTTGCGATGAAAAATATGCAGAGGCTAATCGTATTTAAACAGAAATGAAATTTATATTAATTCCAATACAAGTATTTTATCCACTAACCAGTAGTTGAGAAATAATGTCTTTGCGTTCTTAAAAATCCTCAGAAAAACTTTTTGCTATTTTATTGGCTAATGCGAAAATATTTTTGTTTTCCTTCCACAATGTACATTAAAAGAAATCTAATCAATTTTTACGTTTTTTTATTTTTGAATTCGCCTTAGTCACAAAAATAAAGGCTTCAAACAAAATAATTTAACTAAATAGGTGTATTTCGTAATTTATAATAGGTGGATAAATAGGTGGATCGCGTAATGTTTTAAAATCAGGAAGGTTTCAATATTTCGAAAATTAGGATATTCTTGACCAACTGGTTTTGTCTCACTGATGGTTGACAATGAAACACTGAACCACTAATTTATGAAATTTTCGCTTCTGGTGGAGCGATTTTTCAACTTTTCAGTTGGTAACCTTCTCTTAACTTTAATTCCACACCAGGGAATTGATATGAAACTTCAGCAAAGAAGGTTTTTACGTAAGTTTAGAGTTTCTAAGCACCTGATATTTTCTTGGTATCAAGAATTACAAAGAATAAGGATTTTAGAGCATCAAGTTGCCGACAGAAATGAACCGACGCCAAGGAACATCTCTCTCGCACTCCCTTTACATTGATGATCGCGGACATTATACATGCACCTCTCTTCTTCCTCGAAAGATGGCAGCACTATTCTACTTTATTTCGATCCATAATTCTCTTTAATTCGACAAGCAAGTCTCTTCAGTCTCAAACAACAGGCCTGAACTGAAGATAACTATCAATCTCATAAAATCAATTACGGTTAGTGGCCGCACATTTTACTAGAATTTACTGACAGATCTGTATTTTTATGGTCGTGTTAGATTTACGGGCATAAATGTATATTTACGGTCAGTGATTGAAACATTTTTTGCCGGTCGCTGCACTAAGTTATGCACACAGTGGAATATATATGCTATTGGTCAATTGAAAAATTTGACTCTTAGCACATGTCACTGGCATTTTACTATGTGTTATTCTAATTGAAAAAATGTCTAATAATTTTTAAACCTATTACAATTAACCAATATGCCTTTATTATAAGAAAATATGAGTAGAATTACTCAATCAGACTGAATTTGCTAATACTCATAGTAAAAAATCTTTAACAAGCCTATTTACAATAAACGCCTAAAGGTATGTCACTGCAATAAGTCTAAAAATTACTCAGGCTAGTTCGAAAATACGAGGGTTGCTGTTTATATTTCTGGCCTTGGCAACAGTAAGTGTTGTTAGGCGACCGCAGACGATTTTAATCGAAAGTTTGATATTTTTAAACATAAATTCAGCAGTCGATTTACCATTATAGCTTCATTTGTGTTGTTGACAGTAAATTGAAAAGTTCTTTTCTTTCAAAAAATGGAATTGAATCGTGAACATTTTCGTGCCATTATTTTTCATAACTTTCGACGTGGATTGTCAAGACAAGAGTGCTTCGATGAACTTAATTCTTTATTCAGCGATAAAGCGCCATCCTACAGCACTGTAAAAAATTGGTATAACGAATTTAATCGTGGTCGATGTTCGGTCCTGGACGAATCCCGTGCAGGTCGTCCAAAATCCGTTGTTGTGCCAGAAAAGATCGATGCTGTGCGTGAACTGATAAAGCAAGATCGTCATGTCATATACCGTGAGATAGAGAATCCTTTGGACATTATTAGTCATCAAGAAAATATTGCACGAACATTTGAGCGTAAAAAAAATTTTTTTCGCGTTGGATCCCGCATAATCTGAGAAACGCTCAAAAAAAGGCTCGTGTCGATTGGTGCTAGGAAATGTTGGAAAAATACGTTCAAGGTACATCAAAGGCTGTGTATAACATCTGTACAGGTGACGAATCATGGATCTATGCATATGAGCCGGAAACAAAACAGGCCTTCCGAGACGAGGCAAAACCAACAAAAGTTGTTCGAGGAAGAAGCACATCGAAACAAATGATTGCCTGTTTCTTCGGCATTAACGGTCATGTGGCAACAGTGGCGTTAGAGCAACGCAGGACGGTCAATTCTGAATGGTACACGACCATTTGTTTGCCAGAAGTCATCGGAGAAATTCGAAAAAAGCAGAAGAACAGGCGAATCATTCTTCATCATGACAATGCGAGCTCTCACACATCGACTCAAACAAAGGCATTTCTGACGGAGCGAAAGATCGAACTGATGGGTGATCCGCCGTACAGCCCTGATTTGGCACCCAATGACTTCTTCTTATTCCCACACATCAAAAATAAATTACGTGGACAACGATTTTCGACCCCCGAAGAAGCGGTTGATGCATTCAAAACGCATGTTTTGGAGTTACCTCAATCGGACTGGAAAAAGTGCTTTGAAAATTGGTTCAAACGCATGCAAAAGTGTATTGATCATCATGGAGAATATTTTGAAAAACAATAAAACCAATTTCGATCCTATATATTTGTTTTTTCATTATTAGGCCAGAAATATAAATAGCAACCCTCGTATTAGGGATTTGTCCAACATGTTTGACACATGGCAAAATGACGGCAGTTGTTTGGAACGATTCAGATTATTCAATTACATCTATACATATGCATAGTTTGAAATCAGAGGTTTTATCTCTTAAAAAGCAATAAGTAATACTGATTTACTTCATAAATTAAAATCTTTTTTTTTCGGCACTTAATTATAAAAAATAATAGAAGTTGCATTGTTATAAATTAATATCTTTCCCCTAAAAGAAGTAATTAAATCTTTTGAATAATAATGTGATTAAACTTATCTTTTTTTCTTTTCAAAATTAATCTATTACATAAATTCATTGTTTTATTGAACATCAAGATCTAAATGTATTGAATCGTTTAATGTTTACGTTAATTAAACATTACGGAATAGTTTCCTCGATTAAATTAATTTTTTTTAATGTTTTCCTACAAAAGCTACTTTTAATTTCATGAATGTTTACAATTAGGTATTATAGAAATATGCATAATGTAAAACATCAATTTTGTACATTGAAATTTCAATGATATTTTAATCTAAAATCTTTAGATAAATTCATTACTTAATTAAGCATTTACTTCTTTATTTGCTCAAATAATTTTCTAATGAATACATTAAGAAATGTAATCTTAATACAAACAATCAATTTAATTTTTTTCTTCGACCCTTTTATTTTCTTTTGATATTTGCAGCAGTACAATTCTCATTTAAATTAAATATAAATTGAGACAAAATTAAAAGCAAACATTGCAGCTCAGCGAGTCTCTATTTTCCTATTGTTACTTTTTAGTACGAAGTGAATTAATTTTCTAAATTAAAATAATAAATCAGCTTTATCTTCAATTTCTTTCATCCAATTCGCATAATTAATTTGTTCCCTCATTATAAAAGTCTTATCAATTTTATGATTTTTTTTTATTCTTTCGAAGCAGAGGCGTGTTTTATACACGTATTATTCCGGCAATTTTAACTTAACAAGCAACGAATTTGATTTTATCAACTAATGCAGACGATAAAGGAGAAAAAAAATGGACGAAAAAAACTGCTACTCTTTCTTAATTATTTCGAATCAGATGCTAAATTTTTTTGCTGCTTATTTTTATTCAAAGTAGCTGAAAAAATGAAAAAAAGTGAGCGAAAAAACTTAATAAGGAAATGATGAAAAAATAATTCCCGTGCGCCGAAAGCGAAAAAAAAAAACCCGTAATAACGAAAAAAAAAATGTTCTAAAAAAATGTTTTTCATTACGTTTCTTTTCCCATTATTATCTTTATTAAATACACAATGGAAGACTGAAAAAGAAATGTTTCTAAAAATTCCTGTAAGAATTTTTATGAAGGAAGATGGAAAAAAATGCCTGGAAAAAAGAAATTAGATTGTTCAATTACATAAAATGTAAAAACAATTATCTTTTAGCTCAGGAGCGAGACTACGAGTATAATATTTTTTTATTCGAACGTTTTTTTTTTCGTTAAACAACATTTCGCATACCCTAGTTCTTAATAAAAGTTTTTTTTAATTATTTTTTTTCCTTTTCAAACAGATACATTTTCCTTGGCAAACCAAAAGAACATATATACTTCATTTCCATTTGCAACTATTTTTTTTTGTGAGTGAGTGTGTGTGAGTTCGTAATTTCATGTATGATATTTTTTTTAAATGTTTTTCTCTGCAAAGAGTAAACGTTTTTTTTAAGCTCTTAAAAAACGAGACTTTTTGAAATTATTAATTGAAAAGGGAAGATTCATTTATTAAATTTAATATCGAATTAGCAGTCTTTTCAAATGAGCGAAATAAATGGAAGTGCTATAAAATGAACTCGTGGTTATGATACATGGCGTAACCAGTTTTCATATATCTTAATTTTCAGCTCACTAATCAATTAGCATGTGTCATTTGTTATTGTTATATGCAATACCCCTCACATCAATTTCAAGTTTAGGAACCTGGTATTTTTAACGACAAATTTTCTTAGAGAATGAGCATGGTTAAACTTTTAGTGAAAGTTCTTATTTCTACTTTGAACCCTGTATATATATTTCGTCCAAAATTCAATTTTCAAAGTTCTCCTATTTCTACTTTGAACCCATATGTATAATTCGTCCAAAATTCAATTTTCAAAGTTCTTACTTCTTTTTTGAACCTGTATATATATTTCGTCCAAAATTCATTTTTCGAAGCTCTCTTATTTCTACTTTGAACCCGTATATATATTTCATCCAAAATTAATTTTTCAAATTTCTCTTATTTCTACTTAGAACCCGTATATATACTTCGTCCAAAATTCAATTTTCAAAGTTCTCTTATTTCTACTTTGAACTCGTTTATATATTTCGTCCAAAATCAAATTTTCAAAGTTCTTGCTTCTTTTTTGAACCCGTATATATATTTCGTCCAAAATTCAATTTTCAAAGCTCTCTTATTTTTACTTAGAACCCGTGTATATATTTCGTCAAAAATTCAATTTTCAAAGCTCTCTTATTTCTACTTTGAACCCGTATACATATGTCGTCCAAAATTCAATTTTCAAAGTTCTCTTATTTCTACTTTGAACCCATATATATAATTCGTCCAAAATTCAATTTTCAAAGCTCTTACTTCTTTTTTGAACCTGTATATATATTTCGTCCAAAATTCATTTTTCGAAGCTCTCTTATTTCTACTTTGAACCCGTATATATATTTCATCCAAAATTAATTTTTCAAATTTCTCTTATTTCTACTTAGAACCCGTATATATATTTCATCCAAAATTCAATTTTCAAAATTCTCTTATTTCTACTTTGAACTCGTTTATATATTTCGTCCAAAATCAAATTTTCAAAGTTCTTACTTCTTTTTTGAACCCGTATATATATTTCATCAGAAATTCAATTTTCAAATTTCTCTTATTTCTACTTAGAACCCGTGTATATATTTCGTCAAAAATTCAATTTTCAAAGCTCTCTTATTTCTACTTAGAACCCGTATACATATTTCATCCAAAAATTAATTTTCAAAGCTTTCTTATTTCTACTTTGAACCCGTATATATATTTCATCCAAAATTCAATTTTCAAAGCTTTCTTATTTCTACTTTGAACCCGTATATTTATTTCATACAAATTTCAATTTTCAAAGCTTTCTTATTTCTACTTTGAACCCGTATATATATTTCATCCAAAATTCAATTTTTTAATAATATGTTAAAGGGAATCGGTAGGGAATATACCAATAATGCTAAAACTGACCTTTCTCAATGTATATTTTCTTATCATCTAAACACGATATTGATTAAACTTTTTTTCACAGAATATTTACATATACATGTTTACACTGTAATAACTGTTAATACATATCTTTGGCAGAAATGTTTTTTAAAATTTATAAAATGAGAACTTTTCAATTTTTTAAAAACGCTTCATCATTTTTGTTCGAAAATATTTCATAACTCGAAAGATATACATGTTAACCCAAAAACAAATGTATTTATGAAAATCATATTTCATCCTTACGGCAATAAAGCAGATTTTTATGTTTTTAATTTCGCTTCTTTTTTAAATGATACATTACGTTTAAAATTTTTTTATTCACTTAAATAGATCTCTAATCTGTTTATTTACTTCGTTATACCAAGGATTCTATCAATTTTTTAATAAAAGCAGTGAACAAAAACTTACAAAAATATTTCCTTTTGGTTCATGTTGATGGAGCAATTGAGTGTTGCAATTACACATGGAGGGAAAAAAATCTGGTAAAATTTCCGCATTTTAGGATAATGACATTTTTGATTAAAAAAAATCATAATTGTGGTAATAAAACCAAAATAGATGGTATATAAAACATTCATTTGATAATTCGTCCTTTCATATGTTAACAGTTTAACGTAAATTCTGGTTTTCAAAATTATAGTTCTTATTACCCTACAATTAGAAAAAAACACAAAACTGAATAGATGGTTTTTTCGCCATGCGCCCTTACAGGCCATGATAAAATTAAAATGTTACCAGATTCGCCAAATTTTATCCCACATTATTAAACCCCATTTTTTTCGTATCTTATCAAAATTATTACCAAAGGGCTTCGGTAAAAATTACCGAGCTTTTTAATGATCCCATCCACACGGTAAATTCGGTCATATTCCGTTAGTTTTAACCTTACTTTTTTTGAACGTATGTTTTCATAACTTAAAATACCATCTACACTAATTAATTTGCATCTTTGGAGTAAGGCCTTCATGTCATTAAGATTGAGTCCCAGATTGTGAAAATCTGATAATTTGATCAAAGGTGATTAGGTTGTACTCTCTTTTTCTTTGTAATACTATTCTTAGAGCTTTTTCTACTAGAGTTAAAATTTCATCTTTTTCCTCCTTGTTTTTTTCTCTCTTAAATTACAGTAATAAAATTGTTTCTATGTTAAGCTTTGTGCTGTTATTTTGAGATATAGCGTTTTAAAATAAAAATAAAAACATGATGATGAAATGCATCTTTCTGTATTGATAAAAAAATAATGGTTATGAGAGTATGGTGGAACTTATGCACTCCATATAAGTGTGTACTTTCAAGTGTTTGCTATCACTTAATGTATTTTTATAAATTATATTCATATAGTTTTAGATAAAATTAAAGATATTTTTTTCATTTATATATATTGAGGGAATATTTTGTTTCCTTAAAATAAATTTTATAAAAGGTATGTAATTGACCCACTAATATTTGTATCTCTTAAAAGAAATATAATGTTTCCAAACAATATGTCATGCAAGAAACATTAAGGATATATATATCCAAAATGGATGATTGGATTAAGAGCAATTTTTTTGAATTAAAAATATTCAGCCCTAATTTAATTCAATATTTATTTAAAAAATTTCATTTGCATGTTTAAATAGATGAAGACTAATATTTTAAAATAGCTCTTGAGAAAAAAGTAAAGTATAAAAGCAGACATATAATAATTATCAAAAAAATGAACAGTTTTTATTTTTAAAAGATTTTAAAATACTATACATTAAATAATTTTGAAACAAAAAATATCTCTTAGTATTATAACTCATAATAAACAAGATTTAAATTGTATCTCCCGCAGTTCTCTAAAAGAATAAAGACTAACTATGACATTTAAAGCAAATATTCTTTGAAGTCTTCTGATCAGGAAAGAAGAATTAATATTTCTTATTTTTTTAAGATTTCAAAATATTTTTTTATTCAACAATATAAGCTGTTATGAATAACCAGATTTCTTTTCTTTGTGTATTGACACAAAGAAAAGGTATTAAGTACAAACTGTATCTTTTCTTTTCTCAGTGATCACAAAGACATTTAGCGTTTTCTATTAAATTTCAATCAATATGAGAAAAATTCAAGAAAGCTTTTGCCTTAAGTAGATTACATTTAATATGTTCTGTTCGAATCTGATAATATGAGTTGTGATACAATAGTACGTTTTTATGCTTTTCTTTGGAATAGAATTCCACTAAGAAGGGCTTTATAAAATTAAAGTAATATCTTCTTAATTTTCTTATAATAACTATTATAATATACGGTTTAAATATTCTATCATATCAGCTTAAGAAGATGGAAATATTAGTTTTTAACGGTAGCCTATTTGTTTCTTAAATTTAATACTGTGTAAGTATACTGTATAAGTACTAAATTGTTTGTCATTTTTTAAATTTTATCGGTTCTTTTTCTAGGCCTCTCTCTCCAAATATTTTTTTCTAATCCTTTTGTTCTGAAGGAAAAAAATTATTTTATCATTTTTTTTTCTGGAAAGCTATTTTATGGAAGAATTTATTAATGTTTTTGTTCAGAATTTGAAAAGAATGAGATATTGCAAAAATAAACGATAAAATATTCTTCGCTTTATTCTTATGTTTTTTTTTATTTATTTCTTAATACTTAGAGTTGAAAAATATTTTTAAAAAAAAATCGTTATGCAAAATCGAAAGGATGGAGGATAAATTTCTTCCTTTGAAAACAATTTTTAATTAACGAAAACAGAAAATATTTAAAATAATATTTCATATTTAATGCTAAAAAAATTAAAAAAAATGTTTCAAATTGTGTATTTTATAAAGCGTGGTTCATGACAATTAAAAAAAAAATCTTAAAACATTCACGAAGCATTGATACAGTAAAAATATATCATTTTTCTTACATGTATTTTAAGATAAATTATATATTTTTACTCTAGGAATATATTACTTATTATTATTTTTTAATTCTAAACTCTATAAAATATAAATATTCGATTGTTTTCGCTTTAGTAGTTTTATCAGATTTTTCTTATAAAAAAATAATAATTCTAACTTTTTTAGTTTCTTTTTTTTAGAAATTCCATTTAAATTATTAAAAGCAATTTTTGTTAAATATCAGGAAGTCTCCGCCCCCTACTCGCTGCGCTCTTAAATCCCTGAAGCTTCTTTAAAAGTTTCTTAAGTTTCTTCTTGAAGCTGCTTTCAAGCTTTAGGAGTTTACTTCACTGATTCATTGACTACTTATATTAGTCAAGCTCTGTATTTTAAATAATTAAATTTTGAAACATTTAAGTTAAATGCATTACGGTTGGATTTGAATATATTTCAATACTATTTAGAAATTAAACTTGAAACTAAATATCATGGAATTTTCCTATATGCACTTCATCTGATATGAAGAACACATTTTTTCTTAGGAACACGATACAGAAATTACATTCAGAACAACTGTATATTCTGAGTACATACAAGCAAATCCGGAACCTCAAAAAACGAAATAGTCACATGAATGCTGCGACGTCAAAAGAAGACCTCAAGACTTCCGGTAAGGTTTGCTTGTTTTTTTAAAATAGATGGTGAATATGGCTCTAATTTTATAAAAAAAAAAATAACCGATGTAAATTAATAACCATAACTAAAACAAAATCTAAGCTTAGTTTATTTATGTTAACACTATGCTTTTAACTTTTTATTTCTCACTAGCTTATACCTCAGTATTTATCAGCTCATTGTTGCCAACGTGAGAAAAAAAACTTTTATCGATTTTGTAATAATATACGCGTGTTAATTGTTTTATATAATATAAATTTATTAATGTATTATTGTTGGAGAGGTTAATAAAATGCTGTTGGAATCTATATATACTGAAATGAACGTTTATCTGTCTGTCTCTGGTAAGCTCCTGTATAAGATTGCAATGAAATTTGGCGTAGATGCATGAGGTAAAAAAAAATCTACTCCGAACTCCGATGTGAAAAACAATGTTAATTTACAGTTAAACTAATTTAAAAGCGTCATTTAATCTCATAAATCATTCATTTTCGTAATGCAGTAAAGCATTTTATTCATTCGCACATAATTTACATACAATAAGTCATGGATTGATTGAATACGATGACATTACAAACAATTTATCAATTTCTTTCTATCACCAAATGCCTTCCATTACAAGAAATGTTTGCACACTGCGATTGCGCATAAAATAGTTAATGGTTGTTGTCAATGGTGACTCTGAAATGCAGGTCAAATTCAGTAGCCTCGTAAAAAAATGTATGTTAATGGTTTAAATGCCCAAGTTTCAATATTGAAACATATCCCTTTTTCAAAAAGATAAAGGCTGGTAACTCAATTTCATTGATAATTTTGGATAACATTCGTATCCAGCAAAATATTTTAATAATACTAAAATCTATATTTCTTTTTGAAGTATTGCGCTTATTGCTATAATTTTTAACCAAATTTTGGCTAAAAAAGAATGAAATATTTATTTAATATAATCACAAATGAGCTACCACTAGTTGTATTAAAAGCAGTTTTCTTACTGTTCCAAAATGTGATTTCGGTGGCCAAGCGGTCAAGGTTGACCTTAACCTTCTAAGATATTTCGGAATTTAAATGATGGCAGAAAATGTCATTTTTACTCAGAATATTTACTCAAAAAACAAATTAACTAATAAATGTGATAAAATTTAATTTTTTAAATTCAACCAATTAAACGTAGTTAATTTTAAGTTAGATTTAATTATTACATAAAAAGGAAAAAAATTTGATTTTTTTGCCTTTCGCATGTTACAAAATTTACTTAAGTATTATCACGTCGACCATTTTCTCCCAAAATCACACCAAAGTAAATTAAGTACCAGTTAAGTAGTAAAATATTGGCAAATTACAAAAAAAAAAAAAAAAACTTATTGCTTGCAAAAATATGAGATAATATTTAAATATAAACCATATCAAAATTTATCTACAGATTTGGTGAAAATGGTCGACGAGATAATACGTGAGTACCCCCCCCCCCCCAATTAAAATTTTTTTTTCTTTTTTAGTATTTTTTCACATTTTTGTTATGAAACAAAATACACTAGGCTAAAATAAAATATTTACGTACCATGAAATTATTTGAAAGGTTGCTTAAATTGGATTTCAGACATTGCATATATTTTTTTTTATTGTAAGTAAGAACTTCGGGGTAAGAATGAGCTAAATGATGGTAAATGCATTTAAATTTTTATAATTGCTTTGTTAAAATATATGAATTGAAAAATATTTTAAAATATTATTTTGAAGTTTTAAAACTGTACCAAATATTATCTAACTTATTGGACGCATAGTATCAGACGGTAAAAGTATCACCACTGGTTAACTTTAAACATATTCTCTGATATATCGAGATAAAATAAAATAATGTAATACCAATATTTAATTTTGTAATAGACCCTCTTCTAAACCATATTGGATAAAAATGGAACACTATTCATTATGCGATATGTAAAAAAAGTATGTAATTCTCAAAAATAAATATTGAGGTTATTACATTTTTAATATCTTTTGTGTACAAGACAATACGGCACTACAGTCACCTATTTTTGACCTCATTTAAGTTATCCCACTTAATTTTCAATCACTTTATTAAGTTTTTAGTTATTACATAACAATTATTGTCCTTGTTACAAATTTTTTCATTGTTACATAATTGTTCTTCCCATTGGTCTAAAAAGTGCCTCATTTGCTTTATGAAGCTGTTTTTGTCACATAGTTGTCTCCTCTATTTCTTTTAATCTATAAGTTTAGGAAAGATCGTTTTGAAGGACAATTTTTACTAAATTTTTTATTTAATTTCTGCAGCCATGATGCAAATTATCTCATTGGAACTTTGTCCAAACTTTTGCTCTGAACTGTAAGTTGGAACTTCGTTCATGACTTTTTTTCTTGAATGTTGTCCTTCCCGATGATTCAATATTACTCTAAAAAATTATTACTTACTGCTATTGGAGCTCTGATACTGATTTTTGGTTAATAACAATAGGAATAGGTACTAAAAACTATTATTTTAACAAATCCTTTTTCTTAGACCAACCAACCATTAATTATTCATATGCATTAGCATTGCTGCACGACTGTTAATTTTTGCCTTTCACAATGATTTTACATAATTATGTTCGTCAAAACATCTTTAAGAAACAACTACCACTAAAAGAAACTCGTGGCTACACACAGCTTACAAAAAACGAAAAGTAGTCTTTACCAACTAGAAAAAAAATAGTAAATTCTAACCTCAAATTTGCCTGCTAAGCTCTGAGGAGGCGAAGTTATGGATCTGCGAAGTTTTGTACCCGCCAAAAGTTAAGAATCGGGGATTGGGCCGTGAAGTTTTATCCGGTAAAGATTTTGCCGCGAAGTTTTTAACCTGAACCTAACTAGCTGATGAATAATTTGAGCAACTTCATCGTTATTTTTTATCTCTTGGTTCAACGGAAAAAAGTGAAACTTAGCATATAAAAATGTTCCTAGCCGTAGTAACAAAGCACCATCTTCGATGGCTGTTGTTTATTTATTTTCTAACTTTAAGTAATAAAGCAAATTCGTCATCGTTTAAATAAAAGAGTAGATACAGACAAATATTTAACAGCAGAAATAAAATTGCAATAAAAAATCAAATTACGAGGGAAAATTCTCCTAGAAAGAGTAATAAGCCAGAATTTGTGAGAAACGCAGCCAAGTGTTTTAACTGGACTCAGCTGTCTTTCTCTTTCGCATCCTCTATTTCGGACAATTTTGAAAATACTGTCATAACGTTTTAATTTTAATGATATACAGGGAATCTAACTTGTAGTAATTATCAAAAGCGTGCAGTATACTTTTAGTGAAAAACATTTCGATTAAATAGGGCTATAAGTCAGCACTATTTAATCGTAAACGTTCGATACTATGAAATACGTATATTATCTCTTAATAATTAAAAAGAAAACACACCATCATCGGCAGATGGTATAAGAATACATTCGAAACAAATTATCGTTTTAACATTTTCAGCCGTATATTTTTCACTATAACGTTACTTTCCGTTAGCTCCCGTAGGTAAGATTTGAAGTACGTGCGCATGCGAAATTGCAGAGCTCATGCGTCAATTCTGATGAGCTACGTATGCACCAGTAAAAAACATTAGATATACGTGAGTCAAAAGAACTGACTTTTAAGAACCAGTAAGTTAAAAATGCTTGCTTAGATATCACCTTGACTTCGAAGAGTAGTAGAATATCATCTTAACTTTGACCGCGAAATCAAAGTACCCTTTTCCATAGACATGTATATTATGAAATTTAGCTTCTTCTAACTGAAATTGTATAAATTAAATAAATATAATCTACAACTTTAAAATAACGAAAAGAAAATCTAATTCCTTATGGACCAAGCCCAATTAGACAATTATAATATTTATCTAAAAACATTAAAAAATATTTTTTTTCATAAAAATTGTTGCAAGATTGTTGCAAAATCTCTCGATTCGTTTTTACCATTTGTAATAACGAATTCCACATCTTCATTTTGCGTTTTCGTTCCTCTTAATACATCATTCACATGTTCTTCTTATTAAATCGAAGATAGGTTTAAGCAGTAAACAGCATTTAACAGCAGCATGTTTGTGGCTTTGTTAAACCGTACCGATAAAATATAAAGATGTAACTAACAAAAACTTTAAAATTGTGTGCTAGCGTAGTTGCTTCAAATTGTACGTAGGGGAGCGTTACGTAATCTAATGTATATTTGTGAAAACTCAACTCCATATTTTGTTGTTAAAAGCAGGCATTATATTCTCAGTGAAGTTTATTTTTGGCTCAATAGTGCTGAAAGTTAGAAAAAGTAGCACAAATATCATCTTTTAAACAACTAAAATGATAAAACAATCTGTTATTAATATAAAACGAACTCTGGACAAAAACAAGTAGACACCAGTAGTTAGACAAATATTTATTTTTACATCCAAAGTTGAGTCCTAAAATTATTTAATATGTTTTCTATTCTTTATCATGCATTTAATATATTCCTGTTCTCTGTGTAGACTTAACAAATCTTTCTAATTGTGTTAAATAGATAAGTATTATACGTTACGTAATTTTAAAAGATGCAGAATCCTGAAATTTAAATTTACTTTTTTCTTTCCTCTAAATATACCATCTATATCTTAAATATACCTATAAAACACTTTTTTTCATCTGATATTAATATCAAAACTCATTCCGACAAAAAAAAAATTAACACGCAGTAGATAGAGGAATATTCGTTTTATTTCTAAAGATAAGTCCTAAAATTAATTAATATGTTTTTACTTCTCGTTATGTATTGAATATATTACTGTTCTCTGTGTTGAATATATAATTCTTCCTAAATGTGTTAAATAGATAAGCATGTCACGTTACTTCATTTTGACAGATGCAAACTATAGATAAGTTCAAACTTATTTAACATGTTTTCCATTCCTCATCACGTGTTTAATATACTACTACTCTCTGTGTTGAGCAGATAAATCTTTCTAAATATGTTAAATAGATAAGCATGTCACGTTACTTCATTTTGACCGATACAAACTATAGATAAGTTCAAACTTATTTAACATGTTTTCCATTCCTCATCACGTGTTTAATATGCTACTACTCTCTGTGTTGAGCAGATAAATCTTTCTAAATATGTTAAATAGATAAGCATGTCACGTTACTTCATTTTGACAGATGCAAACTATAGATAGGTTCAAACTTATTTAACATGTTTTCCATTCCTCATCACGTGTTTAATACACTACTATTCTCTGTGTTGAGCAGATAAATCTTTCTAAATATGTTAAATAGATAAGCATGTCACGTTACTTTATTTTGACTGATACAAACTACAGATAAGTCCAAACTTATTCAACATGTTTTCTATTCCTCAACATGTGTTTAACGTACAACTATTCTCTGTATTGGATATATTAATCTTTCTAAATGTGTTAAATAGATAAGCATGTTACGTTACTTCATTTTGACTGATACAAACTATAGATAAGTCCAAACTTATTTAGCATGTTTTCTATTCCTCATCACGTGTTTAATAAACTACTATTCTCTATGATGAACAGATAAATCTTTCTAAATGTGTTAAATAGATAAGCATGTCACGTTGCTTAATATTAAACGATACGAAATCCTGAAATTTAAATTTACTTCCTTCTTTTCTTTAAATATACCACCCGATGAATATTTCATCACTTTTAAAAGAAACAAAATCCTTTTCTTCCAAATCATTTTCAACCTGAATAAATCCAACGTTCAAAGATCAAAACGAATAATTCGGTAATTCAGCTTATTCGAAAAAATAAAAGTGTTCGAGTGCCTATCTCCACCTCCCACTAAAAGAAAACTGTTCTTTGTGATATGTGATTGGTCGAAACCACCTCATGCGACATAATCTGTAATTTTAGGATAACCCCGAGGAAAATATGTAAAGCAACTGAAATTCGAAGGAATGCAAGATAACTAAAAAAGGAAAAAGAATAATAAAAAAAAAGGATGAAAGGGAAAAAAAATCCCTACCCAAAATGGAATTGAATAAACCGGCGGTGTAAGTAAAGGGAGTAAGGGAAAAAAAAAGAATTAAGCTCTGGGTAGGGGACGCAAGAAAAAAAAGAAGAAAAAAAATACTTTAAAAAGAATTATACTGAATCTAAAATGAGAGCTTAGTAAAATGCAATGGAAGTCCAAAGAAATAAGATTAAAAGGTACCATCAAGAAAAAAATGTAAAAAACTGGTAGCAAGCAAATTATAATTTCTTTTTCTTGATTCTAAAGAAGGGATGAAAAAAATAGTGGAGAAAAATACCGACTAAAATCTTTTTTAGAGGCATTATACAAAAATTTCCAATTTCTCGGTCCGCTGATCAGTAAAATGCAAATGCTTTTTGCGTAAAAAATGACTAAGATAAACTAAAGCGTATAAAAGTTTAAACTCGTGCTCTTTAAGAAAAAAAAAATTCTTCGTTTTCCTCAAGAAATTCAAAATCGTTTTTAATTGTATTTGACGCTAACACGATATTTTATTTGCTTCAAAATTGTGATTAAAATTTTCATCGGGAGATAAGTTTTTTGATTTATCGCGTCTATTACTTCGTCTTATATTCATACAAGAGAAATTAAAGTGAAAGTGTTTATTTCGAAAACTCTCATTTATTCTAGTTATCACAACACATTTATTTTTCTAGAAAAAGAAGTTAACATTGCAAATCCTTTTTTTTTTTTGAAACTCTATTTACAACAAATGCCATTAGGACTAGCGTTTTTTAAACTTAAATTTAGCAAGTTGTAGAATATATAGGAAAATTTTATTATTTTTATTAAAAGATTATTTTTATTATTATTTTTATTATTATTTTTTTTGGTATAGTTTAAAAAAGTATCATACGAATTCGAGAATTAATTTTTGATGTAATAACTATAATTATATATTCAACTTCACCTTACTTAAATTTAGCAAGCTGTAGAATATATAGGAAACGCTTATTATTTTTATTAAAAGATTATATTTATTATTATTTTTTTTTGGTATAGTTTAAAAAAGTATACGAATTCGAGCATTACTTTCGATGTAATAACTATAATTATATATTTTCTTGGATTAAATATTTCAAGTATTGGTTGAAGTATTAAATGTTATACTTCAATACATAAACTTGTTGTAAAACTTCATTATTGTTTTTACGTTATATTGTGTCAAGTGGCGTACACTGAGAAAAAAAAGCATGGTCAAAACTACCAAAATATGGTAAAATTTAAAGCGTTTCTGGCTCCATAGGAACACCAAAAAGTGTTATCGAAAAATTGTGTAGGGTTTTGGTAAAATTCACAAGAACTTTTTCTCAGTGTAAAATAAAATTGTTTGAAGCTGCCATAAAAGGGGGAATTGAGAATCTGAACTTGGGGTTTTTAACTACTTGAGAACTACATAACTTTGGGGTTTTTAACCACTAAAGTCATCGAGGCGTAACTTCATTAATTAAGCGTTATTACTTTTCCTTTCATTAATTTAATATTATGATGAAATATTATGCTTCTATGTTTTATTTTTTTAGTGTTTCGACAAAATAGCTAAATAAAAAACATTTGAGCGGAATTTAAATGAACAAATGTTTATTTATTTTTTTTAATTAAAGTGAGAGCATTAATGATTTAGTGCTCTTTTCGAAAAATAAATTGTTAATTTAGGATACTTTTTGGTTTAGTTTCTTTTGTGGAAGGAAGATTTTGGTTATAAATAATTATTTAATAAAACTAAAGTTTGAATAAAAAAACAAATATTGCTATCTAAGTTTCTGAAAATCTGAAAAATCTACACAGTTACTGTTTAATTTATTATTATGACATAAACACCGGAAAAGTCTAATTTCAATAAAAATTAGTGTACAGTGCAAAAAAAAAACGTAAAATTTTAATCGCAGTTGCCAGCCATCTACCATTAACACTGTTAAAGTTACGTTAGGTTTAAGGATGGCTCTAAAGAAATTTCTTTAATCTTACTTGAAGACATTTTTATATGAACAGTATTGTGAAGCTGCATGCAATTCATTGCATTTATCAGTATTTCCGTAAATTGTTAATCCACAACTTTTAACAGTGTATATATTCAAAGCATGATTCATTGTTACACCACGTCATTGTTCACTGTATTCCAGGTGATGGTTCACTATAATATTAGCAGATGGCAGCACAGTAAGAAGCATTTATACGAATGCATTGATTTACACTGATCTGAGTGCTGCTATATCCTCAAAGAGTAACTGTTTTATTTTTCTTTTAGGATACTGCGTGAATAAAACTATAATATCGTGTTTTTAAACAAATTATTCGTTTAAATTTAATCAAAATCATATTTAATAGTTTTTGAGGCTAGCACGATGCATTATTTTCTTAAACATTGTGAATGAAGTGTTCATAAGAAGACATTATTTTTTCACTCATTACGTTCACTATTTCTTGAATTCGTACAAGTGAAACTAAACTTAAAGTGTTTATTTGGAAAACACTGAATTGTTATCCCTATCAACACATTATATTTTTAGAAAAAACAAAAAATGATACTGCAAGTAGTTTAGAAACCCTTTTTCATACTACTTTCTACACATAGCTGTTATAAAAACAAGTGTTTTGAAAAACAAGTGTTTATAAAAACAAAAATTTTGAGGAACGGAAAACAAACAAAAGAAGGGACTCTTTTTAGCGATAGATATTTTTTTTCGGATAATTTTATAATTTACTTTGCTAAAAACAATTGAGAAGTCTTTTTTAAATTTTGTATTTGAAATGATCAGGGAAATATATAAACTAGTACAAACGCATGGTATAGTTTTGGAATGTTTGGAACTTTAAAACAGAAATTAAAGCATGAAATAAATATTTATTTGAAAAAAAGTAACCACGTCTTAAACGTGATTTTTTTTATCAAAATGCTTTATATTTTTTTATTGGTTTTATACATAATTAAATAGACAAAAAAGTGTTTTTTTTTAAAAATAATGTATAATAATACTTAAAATAAAATATGTGCAATGCTTACTTGTAAATTTGATAAGCTGTAGATTTCATATAAATGAACTATTTATTATTAAGGCATGATATATTTGCGTTAAGTTTAAAAATCATTTAAGTGTTAAATTAAATTTGAACTGCAATATGCTCCATTGTTACTTTTATTTTTGCACTATAACTAAAAAGTTACTAAACAAGTAATCTCAACAAACTGAAGTAGTAAAATATTACTTGATTAAAAGCTTTACTCGATTAAAAGCTTATTACTTGATCGATAAGAGAATTTTTTTTTATAAATTTCATATCTCTGTTAATTATTTCCCTCTATTTTTCTTCGTTGAAGTACTGAGAGATCGATCATTGCAATGCTTATAATCATTATTCCTATTCTCATAATGCTTTGATTAATCACTCTACGAAGTTATTGTAGATATAGAATTTGCAGGAAATTTTCTCTAGTTTTCATCAGAAATTTTCTATTTTTACCGAAAGAAAATATTATATGCAAAACAACTGCATTTTTCCAGGTTTTTTCTGCAACAAGCATTTTTTCAGAATTTTTTTTTTCTCTCAAAATGCAGATTTGCGTTCATCATCCCAAAAGAATATGTACGTACAAAAGGTAAAACCGTCCAATTTTTCAAGGTAAAATCTTCTATAGCGTGGACTGTGACTATTTGTTTTTCTTATTTCGGTTCTTAAATGAAAGGGAAGAATTCACTACGTATATTTATTGAAATTCGAAGGTAAGATCTGTTATAGAATCACAGATGTCACAATACGAAAATTCCGGGGGGGGGGGTATGAAATCTAATGAAAATCGAAAATCGGGAATCGAAATTTGTTTACAAATGAACTCATTCAACTTTAAGTTTGACGTTGTAATTTTAGTACCTGCTTCTGGTATGCAGACATATCCACAGATGATCTCACACAAATTATTTATTTTATTGTATGCAAAGATAATCTATAATTTAATGTAGATTGTCCACTAACTGTATAAAAACATGCAAAAGAATTAAATTATTCCAGAAACAATAATAATCTAGTATGTGCAGTACCAGCAAATTAAGTTATTATTTTTGCAACGACAGTTGTTGTTGTCGATATTAGGCAAGAATTATTGAATCAAATTTTATCTTTTAAAAGAATTATTATTTAACAAGATTAATTATAATGATGATCTCAAATAATTCTTTAACATTTTTGAATTTAATAAATGATATTATCAAATAAAAAATCTGTAAGGTATTATTACATTTGCTTAACAATGAACTAAACGTTCCTTAATTTAATCCCATTTTTAGTTGCAACTTTGTAAAATTAGATTATTTTAGAATAAATACAACTGAAGTAAAAGCTAGATCACGAACTTAAGAAAAACTCATCAATATTATAATACAATTTAACATTCCACGATTTATATTGTAAAATTCTTATTTTTAAATTAATAAAATAAGACTGAATATTACTTCTTTAATTAAAAAGATGATATTCTTTTTTAATTATCCCACGTTTATTTTAAACGACCACTCTATTCTATTAAAAGCGTTTAAATATTTGAAAACGTGAAGAATTTTTCCGCCTCAGGGCATTTTTATCTCAAGTTCTTTACGAAACAATTTTTACGCTGCATATTTTACTCGTACCAAAATAAAATCCAACGCTATTTGACATTTATATCCATATCATATTTCCTAAAAATTCAATATTAAAGATGAAGTGAAAGTATATTAACCCATAAACTTAGCACAAAACAAAGCACTTATTCTTTCCCCATCTTTTGTCTTCAAAAGTATACGACTAAAAGAATTAAAAAAAAAAACCTAAGTAAACTGAAAAAACTAAAACCCATCTCATTACACCTCATCCTTCTTTGTGTTTTTCTCCTTAAATTGAAACCCACTCTAAGTTACGTATAAAACACTTTTAATGCTGACCGCCATATTTGTTCTTAAAAACTTTGTTCATAAGAGAATCTGTTTTTAAAGAGATTTCGAGCAAGAGAACGGTTACCGTTAATTGCACTAATTGTTCGTCGGAGTCTAAATATGTGATTACGCAATAATGAACTAATTTGATAGTTTTAGGGAATGTTTCTTGTACACACTTTTTGAAAGAAAAGAATAGAGTTCTGAATAATTGTGTTAAGAAATAACTAAACGCAATTGTGTTAGACGTTCTTTTTTCTTCCGAGATAAAAGATTTTTATCGTCTGCGTTTTGGTGCCGTATTTTTTTCTATTTCAGAAAATGGCAATGGTTATTTTTCCGTCGCGTGGATTTTAAACAAGAGAAAGAATACTTTATTATTTTTTGTTTCACATTCTTTGGCTAAAAGCAATGAGTTAGAAATTTTTGCTGCGCAATTTATTTTCAAGCATAAAATGTGATTTATAACTCGCTTGTAATTCTGTTTCGTAGCTCTATTTTTTCTTTTATAGAGTTCTTTATGAAAATATTCTTTATTTTTTTCCTTCTTTTTCGGAATAGTGACCGAAAAGCAATTTTCTTTTCGTATTATGCTCAGCCCAGAGAAACGGTTCATTAATGTTGGGGGTAAAAAATATTGTAATATTCAAAACATTTTAAATAAATTGAAAATATGTAAACCAGGGCTTCTTAGTAGAAGTTAAATTGCTTTTTTATGCAAAATCACCAGTCATAAATTTGCGTTCATGTCAGAAAATATTATTTTTGATTTATCTCATAATTTTTATTTAATTCTATTAATTTATCGTTAAGCGTTTAATGCTGGTTATACTAAAAATATCGAATAATTATTTTTAGGTAAAAACACTCGGTGGTTTATTAAAATGATTCGATTAAAAGAATATTACTTTTCATAAAAAGTTTGAATTGAATTATTAAGCTTATTGGTAAGTTCCTTTTACAGACAATTCATTTTACGAGTCAAGCCTCTTAGTTCTAATCATTTTATTATTTGTTAAGAATATTTGAAGTTATTTAATTCAACATATTATGTAAATGTTATTCGTTGTTTTTTTTCTTTCTCAAACGTTCTTACTATTTACCCCTACTTAGATTTTAAGAGGTTACTTGAACCAAAACCATAAGAACTAGCTTCTACTAGTAAGTAAAACAACTGATGTATTTTTTGGTTTGTCCATAAGCTAGCAGCATTCTGCAAGCTGTGGAGCAATCCACGTGGTTTTGCGAGACAAGACAGGCTATTTGATCTTGCCACGTGATTGTATTTCGTACCTACCTACTTTTATATTCTTCGTGAAGAACACATCTCCTTCTTAACTTATATAATGCATAATTAATATATAATATTTCGAAATATAAAATTCTTAAACTATACTTTATGTGGTATCGCCAACAAATTACCTTTTAAACGATTTTCAACAAACTGTATTCTTGTGTAAACTGAGGTAGACAATGTTAAAGAGCACAAAAAAATCTATTTTTTGTGCTCTTTAACGTTGTCTACCTCAGTTTGTATTTTAGCACAAAAGTCGCCCACTTGTGTATTTATGTATTCTTGTGTGTTGTTAACTTCATATGTGGATAACTTAAACCTGGGAGGGATAAATAATGGCACGCTTGCCATTGATGGCACACGACACAATATTCTGGGCATGTCACCGATTACGAAGTTCACTATGAAGCATATTACGAACTAACGCGAGTGATCCTTCGCTACGGAGTGTTCGGGGGCTCTCACTTGTTATTGTAGTTACATTATAGACTACAATTGCTAATGACACTTGGTTTGTTTAAGCATAGCATAACTTCAAGGATAATAATAGCATAACTTCAAGGATAGCATAACTTCAAGGGAACGTACTTCAAGGATTTGTTGATTGCTTGGACTGTTTCTACAAAATGAGGGGAAAATTGAACAATACCCCCAGTTATTGGATGTTATGTGGCTTTCAAAATTAATGTTTTTTACAGACATATACCACCTTTTCAATGAATCGAACGTGCAGCTTCATGGCACAAATAAATCAATTATCGTCTTAATAGATCTTATTCGCACTTTTGATGCTAAACTGCATGCTTTCAGGAAAGATATTATTACAAGAAACTGCAAGTATTTTCCAAACTTGAAAAAAAATATCAACGATTTAGATATATATGAGAAAACCAGGTGAAGAAACAGTCATTGAAGAATTTATTTCTGTAATTGATTCTTCCATCAAAGAATTTTCAGCGAGATTTTCTCAGTTAAAAGAATTATTGGAAACACTCAAGTTCCTTATGTACCTTGATGTGACTTCATTTGATAAACTGATTGATTGAACAATACGATTGGTTGGAAATTGAAGAATTTGAAGTGCAGCTGATTGATTTTCAGTTTAGTTCAATATAGATTCAAAAATGTATTGAAACAAGGAAAGAGCTGGAACTAATTGAAACAGAAAGATTGACAAGCATTATAAGTAAATATTTCAATAACAAAACTTTGGTAACATAGAATTCGTTACCAGACATATTTGACCATTTGAAGAAGTTGTCAGGGGCTATTTTAACCATATTTTCATCTACCTGTGCCAGCGAGTCATTATTTTTGGAGATGAATAGCATTAAAGACATGCTTAGAAACCGTTTGACAGATGACTTCCCCTCAGCATGCATTCTGCTAAAACTCACATCTTATCCTAATGTAAGTTATTTGTCATTTAATCTGCAACAACAGAAGTCACACTAATGTTACTTTAATTAGAATTACTCCTATAACTGAGGCATTGCAAAATGTTTTTTTGGTAGTAAGATAAGAGTTTAGAGTTAATAGTATTTAGAATAATCAATTTATAAATAATCACAAAGTCAAAGTTATTTGACTGCTTGTTGAGGTTTGAGTTCGAGATTAGTTAGATAGTTTGAGTTTCCTGTGCTGGCAACATCTTATTGTTTTTATATTCTTTTTTATGTAAATAAAGGTTAAGTTTTCAGTTTGTTCTACGTGACTTTCAGTCTGATTTGCTCTCAACAAAATCCAACATTTGGTGCCGAAATAACTCGGTAAGTCATACTGAACCTTTTATAATTACTTTCGTCAAAAATCTGAATTGGAATGGCTACCGGTAGTGAAAAACTTGTAATATTTAAACGCAAACGAACAACGCTACGACATTACGAACAACATTACGAAACTAACGACGAAATTGAACGATGCTGCTAGTACACAAACTGAAAAGGAATACAACATTGAACGTTTACAAGATAAAATAAAAGAATTAACCTTGGCAGACGATGAAATACATAATTTTTTAAATGATGAAGAATATCAGGAAGACATAATAGAATGCGAAAGATACACAGAATATGCTCATTTGGCGTTATTTAATTTCAAAAGAACAGCAAATCGGAACACGAATTCAACTTCTGAAACATCGCCAACAGCTGCCAATATAAATAATTTTTCAGCTTCGCCTTCAAATGTTACAGTAAAGTTGCCTACAATAAAAATAAATACGTTTTACGGCGAAATTGAAGAATTCCATAGTTTTTGGGAGCGTTTTGAAAACTGTATCGACAAAAACGAAAGTTTATCGCTGATTGACAAGCATGTTTTTTTGCGGGGATATTTAGATGGAGAAGCAAAACGAATAGTTGATGGAATTAATATAACTGCAGAAACATATGCAACAACAAAGAATATTTTGAAATCGAAATATGGCGATAAAGATAAAATAATACAGGCTCATCTCGATTATTTAGAAAACTTAAAACCTGTCAAAAATCACTCTCCAGCAGCAATAAATGAGTTATATATTGATTGTAATCGAAGAATACAGGCTTTAGATGCTTTAGGAGAAAAAACTCAATCATACGGAAGAATTTTGGCTCCTAAAATACTTCGTGCTTTTCCTCATGAAATCTGTCGTAACTGGATTGTACATGCCAAACGTGAAAATTTTGGTGAAAGCGATATTTCAAAATTAATGAAATTTTTATCAGAAGAGGTCGAGGGATCAATTACTGCAAGTAATATTAAAGGTTCACTTGCTCCAGACTATCCTATTAAATCCTCCTTAGAAAATTTTAACGTGAATTCTAAATCAGCTACCAAAAGTAAAATAATGTCACCCTTTTGTCCTTTCTGTGAAACTGTCGGACATTGGCCTCAACAGTGCAATGTTGTAACGGACATAGACGTGCGCATATAGAAATTGAAGACTAGTAATAGATGTTTTTTGTGCACTAACCGAGGACATACCAAAAAAAATTGCCCTCGTAGAGAAAAATTTGTCTGTTCCAAATGCAAGAGAAAACACCATACATCAATATGCAAATCTCTAACCAATGAGCAGCCTGTGGCTACATCTACAAACAAAATTGATGTATCGCCTTCCAGTTTCGTTCATTTGCAAACTGCACGAGTTTTCATAACTGGGCCCACTGGGATTACAAAATTGACACGTTGTCTTTTGGATGGTGGAAGTCAATCTAGTTTCGTTTCTTCTAATCTTGTGGATACTTTAAAACTTCCAGTAATTTCAACCAGACATTTGGACATTCAAGCCTTTGAATCCCCAGCTAATGTTGGCTACATGCGAAGACAAGTCAAATTTCAGTTATCAAGTATCTGGGACAAATCTAAAGTTAATGTTACTGCATTTGAAAGCTCTAACAAATATGCATCACACCTACCTTCATCAACGGATGTTTCACTCTTTGCTAAAAACAAGCGAATGAAACTTGCTGATCCAGATGATTCATTGTCGAACTTACCAATTGAGATTTTAATCGGTGCAGATTTCTACTGGATTGTTATGAATTCTGAAGCTCCAGTCAGGTTGTCGGATTCTCTGGCCTTGGTCTCATCAAGTTTTGGCTGGGTACTTAGTGGAACTCGATCACACGCAACAGTTTCCTTCATTTCAACGGTTCATAATGTTGATGTGGATACTTCAACTCAGGAATTAGATAATGTGGTACGAAATTTCTGGAACTTAGAGAGCATTGGTATACAACCAACACAACAAAAAATAAGTCCTCACAACTCTGAACTCTTAACGAACTTTCATCAATCTTTTGAAATCATCGATGGTAGAAGAGTTGTAAAATTGCCTTGGAAACCAGAAGTTCAACTTTCGTCGAACAATTATGAAGTTGCAATTCAACGATTTAAATCTTTAACAAGGAAAATGCATGCAAATTCAGACTTCAAAGTAAAATATATTGAGCACATGCAAGATTACATTGATAAAAAACACGTTGAAGTTGTTTCAGAAACACATAATGAGGAACGTTTATTTTACTTGCCCCATCACGCAGTAAAGAAAATCACAAATGGAGAAACTAAGTGGCGTATAGTTTTTGATGCATCTTCACATTCTCCAGGTCACCCATCTTTGAACGACGCTCTTGAAGTAGGACCAAATCTTCTTCCTGATATCTTAGCCACATTGTTGAGATTTCGACTTTCTAAAATAGCAATCACTAGTGATGGGCGACAAGCATTTCTGCAGCTTATTCTAGCAGAAGAAGACAGAGATGCAACACGATTTATTTGGTACAATACTACATATACTCCTGATGGGAAACTCTGCACTGAAGATAAAATTGTAACCTATCGATTCACACGTCTTCCATTTGGACTCGTCTCTAGTCCATTTTTATTAGCAGCTTCTCTTCGTGAATTGGCTACAAAACACAAACAAGCATATCCTACAGCAACTAGACACATTGAGAATAACACCTATATGGATGATTTTGTAACCGGAACGTCTACGGATACTGAAGCTCTGATTCTTTACCAAGAACTGCAGAAACTTACATCACTTATTAGCCTACCATTAGATAAATGGACTACAAATTCTAAGATTTTGAAAGATATGTGGAAACAAGAAAACGTCTCGTTTAAGGATATCACGCAAGTCTTGGGTGTTAAAAGGGATACTAACAGGGATGTTTTTCAAATTGATGTGCAGACAAAAATTGTTCAAGCATGTAAAGAACCAGTAACAAAACGCTTACTACTGAAGTTGATGTCAAAGTTTTACGATCCTCTAGGCTTGTTTGCTCCAGTTACAGTAGTTGTGAAGATATTGTTTCAAGATACATGGCTTAGTGGTATTCAGTGGGATGAACTATTACCTCCATCTGTAGCGCAGCAGTGGCACAAGTGGATAAATGAATTACACTATCTGAATGAAACATGCATTCCAAGATGGATTGGCTTTTCCGAAAATTCCGACGTTACCATACATGTGTTTTGCGACGCTTCGGAACGTGCATATGGTGCTTGCTTGTACTCTCGTCACGCAGATGATATTTCTACAGAGATCCATCTCATTTGCAGTCGAAATAAACTAACCCCAATCAAAAGGGTCACCCTTCCGAGACTTGAATTGTTAACTGCACTACTAGGAGCTCGCCTACTCCGATACTTTTGCAGGGAAACGAACATGAATTCCCACACTGCCATACTATGGTGCGATTCTACTGTAGCTTTAAGTTGGATAAAGGGAAATCCCAACCAGTGGAAAACATTTATCTGCAACAGAACAACAGAAATCCTTCAAAACACTACTTCACAATGGCGCCACTGTCCCGGTACAGATAACCCAGCGGATCATCTTACTCGTGGTACCTTTCCATCACAGTTATCGATTTTAGAATCTTGGTGGCACGGCCCGAAATGGCTAAAACATGATCCAGAAACTTGGCCTATCAAAGTTTTGTCAACACGTACACAACCTTTAGTTGAAGCTGAATCACGAAAAACCAAATTTCAATCCTCCTACGTTGCAACTACAGAACCCATCATAGATATATCTCGTTATAGTTCTTATACGAAACTTCTTCGTGTGACTGCCTGGATACTACGTTTTGTATACAACTGTAAGACTCAGCAACGCATAGCTCATGAACTGAATTGTAATGAAATAGAGAAAGCTAAAAACTATTGGATACAAACTGTGGCTGGTGGGAACGCCTAATAGGAGTTATCAAGCACAATCAGGACAATATCATTAACGTTCGAATTGGCGATATTGTACTTCTACAAGAAGATGTCCGACCACGTCACATGTGGAAGAAAGCTAGAGTGGTGAACTTGCATGAAGGACGAGATGGAAAAATAAGATCCTGTGAGCTGAGAATTAATGGTCACAATATAACCCGTCCGGTAGCTCTGGTCATCCCCCTCGAGGTCGACCAGGGTGGGGAGGATGTTGAGGTTTGAGTTCGAGATTAGTTAGATAGTTTGAGTTTCCTGTGCTGGCATCATCTTATTGTTTTTATATTCTTTTTTATGTAAATAAAGGTTAAGTTTTCAGTTTGTTCTACGTGACTTTCAGTCTGATTTGCTCTCAACAAAATCCAACACTGCTACTCTATGATCTCATTAAACACTTGTTTTAGAAAAATAGCACTTTGATACACAAAGGTTCGCCAACCCTGACTTAGACTTTCACATTTTTCGTACTTTTAGCCTTCATGAGTGATTATTAGATCGAGGGAAGGTAGGGCATAACATAAAGGATAGAGAATTATATGGCAACCTATTGCATAACAATCCAATAGAGATTTAAGTCCTCTAGCTGGTTGGAAAGCGGTCGAAGTTTCAGTTGTGAAATTCATCCTACTCACAGATAAAAGAGAGTAAATAAAAAAAAAATTGATAAAACACAAACTTATACTTTCTATTGTAGATTATTTTAATATGTGTAAAATCTTTACATTTAATAATTTATCTTAAGAATTTCTGTCATTTCTAGTTTAATAAATTAAACACTTTTAATTCAAGCAATACAACTATATTTTAACTTTCTTAAAAAAGATAATATTCCTACATAATATGTTTTATAACAGTATTATTATAGTATTTTCAGAAGAGAAAAATCATGAAAATTAGCTTCCTTTAATTGATTTAGAAAAATCATTTACAAAAAAATTTTTTTATTGAAAGATTTAATTGAAACTAGATATATAAACAATTTAACTTATGAAAAGTATTGCTTTAATTAGTATTTATTTACACATTCTGTTTCAAATCTTAGATTTTTTTTTAAATAAATGAGTAAATTATAATTATGAAATTTCAATTTCAATGACAAAATTTTATTGCTTACTTTAAAGTATAAAAATACAATTTTATACATCGAAAATTAAATTAACGAGGAAAAATTTTTTTCACAAAATATACTTTGCAGTCTTTAAAAAGAGTTTGGAATTCAAACGCATAGTTTAATATTCAAGAATAAGTTCTAAACGTAAATAAGAACATAAAAAGGCCGCTTTTATAAAAGAGTAACTAGATTTTTAAAAATGTACTAATTAGGGTTCCTTTGATGGAAAAATCAAATGATTCTTTTTTCTTTGGTTGTTTCTTCATAAATGAACGCATCGCTGCGTTCAGCGTTTTGTTCTTTAATTGGTTTATTTCAATTTAAAATGTTCCTAATTACCTAATATTCTTTTCATTCGTTTAAATATCATAAGCAATAGTAGAAACATTTCGAAATGAAAAGGTTTTAATGAACCTCTTATTCAGAGAAAAACTCGCATCGGAGGAACAAGAAAAAAGTTTGAGGATAAATAATTAAAGGTTTCAAAAAGAAGTAATAATATCAATATGCTTTTATATGCACTGTTCTATCGTTAATAAACATCTGGTTCTTATTTTGAGTTTAAGATAAAAATTAAAATTACGAAATTCTGCTGAGATTAAATGAGTTTAATGATTAAAATCAATTTACTGTATTCAAATCTAGGTGTTTAGAAAGTTATAAAATTTATTTTAAGTAGTTTTCCTTTAGCGGAATGTATTTTTGAAAACTGTAATCAAAATAAAATGAAAGCTTAATAGATTTATTTAATCTACTATTAAAATTCGTTTGCTGCACTTTAAATCAAGAATTCTATTTTTTCTATTATTGTCATAACTATTATCTAAGTTATTTTGTACTTAAGATAACCAAATTAAATAACTTTTAGGGTGTTAATTTAACTAAGTAGTTTAAATGAAATTTCAAGTTACAAAAACAAAAGGAGGAAAAAAATAGGTATAAATTTCTGTAATATTTAGACCTGATATATTAAAGATGCATATTTTATATAATGGTAAGTTACATAATGTTATGTTATTTAATTATATATGAGATAAATTTCTTTGCTTGACAAATATGTGTAAAACTGTGCAATTGTTTACTGTAGCAATACAGCTATTTTGTAGAAATAAAAATCGAACACCTTAATAACTATTGAACTAATGATCGGATTCCTATAAACTGCAATGCAATCTTAACTATATGAAGGAAAATTCTTAAATCTGCCTATCAAGAGTTTTTTTTCTGACCAAATTTTCGCTTTCATATCAAAACATAGTCTATCAAGTAGTCATAATTTCTTCTAAAAATAATTACTTTCTCTGTAATTAATTTTGAATGGTCTAATTTCATAACAATTGCTAATTTTGGATAGACGAATTTCAGAAAAATTGTTAATTTTGGATGGTCTAATTTCGTAATAATTGCTTGCGAAGAGTTTTTGGATTGATTAAATAGTTCCAGGGACATGGCAAAATAAGCAAATAGTAAAGTTAACGTTAAGGGGATTTTTTTTGCTACTGCTCTCCTGATTAAACTATCTACACCTTATTTTCAACATTGCGGTTTCACCTGTCATATTTTGAGATTTAAAGTCCGAATCTATCAAAAAGAAAGATATTTCATAATGTAACAGTAAACGTAACGCGTTTCGGAGCCACTAAAAATATTTCACTTATTATATGTATTATACAAATATTATATTAATTTTGAGAAATGATAGTTAAGTGAAACATAATTAACACTAGAAAGACCGATGGGGCCAATTTGGCTCATCTCATTTTTTGTTGCACTGCAATTTAAAAAGTAATTTACTGAAAGTATTGGGTATTTCTTACTTCTCCGATTTTGATTCAATTTAAGTTATCCAATTTATCGAATAATTTGATCCAATTTAGGCAAATTAAGTCAAAAAGGTAATTTTGAGTGTAAGGTACTCTTTGGTATATAAGGCACCCCAATTTCATTAAATCAAACTAGAGAATTTCAACATATCTATAAATAGTATTTAAAGGAAACTCAATTATTTAAAAAGTTAATGTATGGGTATAATTGAAAAGCCACTGTTCCGTTTAATCAAATATTGTCTGTAACCAAATAGAATAAAATACCATAGCACTTCGATGATCAAGTCTATATGTTTTTATTAAATTAAGTATGATTTTAAACTTTAATATTTTAAATGTCTAAATGATCTACACACACATGATCTGGGAAAGGTCTGACTGGTCCATCAGTGTCACTATGTGTACAGCAGTGATCAGTGTTTCTAGTGTTAATGCGCACTTCGAAACACGTGAACAAATTTCTCCTAATTCTTCTCTTTCTCAAATTGCAAAATATAACGAAAAAAAAGTGAGCCCCTTGTGTGTGGTTGACCGTGTAAAGTTATAATTATTTTATTTTATTTTATAACCGTTGTTGAACAGCCGACCCAATTTTTGGATTCACGACTTCTAATACTCAACTCCGTAGCCTTGTAATTTTGAAACCAATCCAGAAGACAAGGGAACTCCTGGATCAAGTAATGGGAGAAATTTTCCTTCGTGAAAGACTTATTAATGAAACTAACCTACATTTGTGCTACATGGAGAGGAAAACAAAGAAAACCATCCACGGTTAGCCTGTCGGTAAGGAGCTCTAACTATGATCTGTCTACCACTGAGGATATTTTACGTCAGCACTGTTCTCGGTGCCAGCCGGATGCAAAATTCGTATCGACCAGCCATGGCTGGCATTCAAATCTGGCTTTGAAACATGAACGCTCTAGTCCTTGAACCATCACGCCTTCATGTAAAATTATAAATTAATTTTAATTTTAAAACTGTCGTTGAACAACCGACGAAATTTTGGGTTTACGATTACTAATGTTCAACGCCGTAGCCTTGTAATTTTGAACCCAATCCAGAAGGCAAGGGAACTCCTGGATCAAGTAGTGAGAAAAATTTGCCTTCGAGGAGGACTTTTTGATGGAACTAACTCGCATTCGTGTTAAATGGAGAGGAAGACCACGAGAGCCTCCTACGGTTACCATGATTGTAAGTAAGCACTGCAGATGGCGCTAGATTTTAAAATTCGTTGTAGACTTTCGGGTAACTACTTCCGATTGATTTTCACGCCTTGAAAAAGCTCGCCATCCAGTTATATTATACTTGTAGTGTTTACAATATAACGCACTTTTTTAAAATTAAAATTTCTCACGCTTTTTTCTAAATTAATGAAACAAACAACAAATGAATCCGGTAAGACTCTGCAAGCATGATATGATGTTATCCAAAAAATAACAATCGACGATATTTTGCTCAAATATAGCCAAATAAGAAATAATACTCAAATCATGGCAAATCTTGTATTTTATTTATGTTGTAATATTAATTTTCTTAAATTTGCTTCAGGTTTATGACCTGTTAGAATTTATAAATTACAGAAAACTCTTGTGAATGGTAAAATTACGGGTAAATTTAAACACAAATCACATAATAAAACTTCCCAGAATATTACGCCTATTTACACCTCGCCCCGTAAGCATAATCTAAGCGGATGAATACACAGGAAGTTGTAAAAATTTCTTTTTCGGTTTCAGGAAGTTTGTTATTGTTTAAATTTAGTCAATCATTCATACTTATTTTCCTCTGATCTTAGTACTATTCCTATATTCATATCGTCATCAACGGTTCCATGAGTCAATCATCAAATAGCATTGCTCATTGTAATTAAAGCGTGTAGTAAATAAATATAAATTATTATCCATATAATTATTGTCCATTGAGAATTTGTTTGTTTCTAAATTTTTTTTAAGTCTAATGATAACTTAGAATTAGTTCTACAAATGGTTGTGTTTTGTTCCAACGAAAAAAAAAAGTAAATTGGGTTATTTATCATTTTTATTCTGTTCTATACCACCGACCCAATTAATTTTACGACTAAAAATACTATTACAACACTACAAATAAAATAACTCTCTACAGAACTTTGTTATTATTAAAATAAAAAGAATTCTCCAGATCTTTCGAATGAAATATATATTAATATTTTTTACTTCTTCTTAAAAATAAAATAAAAATGGAACTTTAAAATATTTAAGTATCTGTTACAAATTCATAAAAAGCAGAACGAAAAACAATATTAACACCTAAGATATTTCGTTCATGAACTACACGAATTCGGTTACAGTTTATCTTTGTATGTAATAAGAAAAATTTCCATTCATATTCCCAAATGAGCGCTTTTTATTTAATTAAATATAACAACCTTCTTATAAATTTCGAAAAATGTCCTTTTCATTCTTTTCTAATTTTTTGTAAGATTTTGAAACGATGGCAACTTTAATTAAAGTCTGAAGAAATTAAACATTTATTTTCTTAGGCGTCTGTTTTGCGTTTTCTTAGTGGATTTCCCCGCGTGCATTTTTCATATTTATATTAGGCTTAATGTACTGTTTACACAAGGGGTTGATTAAAAATGTAAAATTCTTAAAAATACGTAATATTCAAATTCTTTTTGGAAAAATAACAACCACTTCTTTAATGTTAGAGGAATTTATTATGAGAAAAAATTGTTCCTAAATAGAAAGAATATTATATGTATAATTAAAATTCTTGTTGTATTTTGATTAAAATGTTTAAAAATGCAACTTACTATTTCTTAAAAGAAGAGCTATATTTTTGAAATTATCTTTTTAAATTAAAAAAATACATAAAATTAAAAGCAAATTAATTAAAAATATTTTTCTTTCGAAATGTGTATTAGTGTACTTTAATTTATTTTAGTTCAGTAAAATGGAGAATATTAAAAGAAAAGCTGAAAATACATTAAAAATTTTAATTTTCCATTTATAATAATTTTATAACTTGAAAATGATTAAAAATAAATGAATTAAATAACATAATATAATAAACATATTAAGCAAACATAGTAAACATGATTAATGTTTAAAGAAAAGCTAGGCATTTATTTATGCAAACTGCATTTAAATAAATAAATTTTGCTATCTTTTATAACAGAATACTTACTAGTTCATATTTCTTCATTATTTTGGTCTGTATTTCAAAAAATGATTAAAATTGCATGATTAAAATATATGAATAGTTATTTTTTAAATAATCCCTTTTCGATTAGTCGATAAAAGCCGATTAGTCGAGCCGATGATCGACTAATCGGCTTTTTGTCGATACTCTTTATTGCATTTTGAGCTTGAATTTCTTACAGTATACTACTTTATCAAATTATTAATATCTATTATATTCAAAATATTGTTCAAAATACCGTTATTTCTTGCTGCTCGTTATAAAATTTAAGTTGAAATAAAAACATTTTTTCACTGATTTTATGATTAGTTCAAAAAAAAAAAATTTTTTTTTAGAAAGTTATTTAATTAAAATAAAATCAATTTATCCTAATGGTCTTTTTTAATGCTTGGAAAGTTTTAAAAAGTTAATTATAACTTTCTAAAACTCATGATCGCGTAATCTAATCTCACATCAGACTCTATTAGAAATCTCTTATATCACAGAAAAATATATGTATATGAAAAACTCATTATAAAAAGTGTAGGAGGTACACTTTATGTTCTTCTTTTTGCAATCATAAATACTACTTAATACAGCCGTAAATTTTAGTTTTAACGCCTTTCTTTACCCCTCTATCACAAGTATCTCTCCAATAAAATCATAAACCGACTTATCGACAATTTCTGAGTGTTAAACTGTCAGTCAGAGAGGCAAAAACTGAAATAAAAAAATTGTTCTGATACAAATATTTCCTCAGGTACGTTCATAGTCACTGGTCTTTTTATTGCTTCGTTTAATGGCGCCAACTTCAGCTTTTTTATAGCCAACTTTTTTTTTTGACGCCAAAAAAAATTCTCACCAGTGCGCGGCTTGAAATTAATGGTAATAAAAAATCCTATAAAAATTACTTCTTCATCACGGATTTGGGTTATTAAGTATATGCCAGTTTTTTCTCCGTTTTTTGCATTATTTTTGGTGTATGTGATGTTGCTAAAAATTTAATTTTATAATATAACGTTGTTTGGCGACTTAGGCGCTGTAATCTTCGATATTAAGTGCATAATTGAAAAGTTTTCCTCCGAATTTTTATTGTGTTTTGGGGGTAGGGAATATGATTTGAAGCATGTACGTAATGCTCAGATGAGAGAAAACGAGGGGAAAAAAAGCCAAACGAACTGATCGTAAAAATATTCGAAAGAGGAATTTACGATATTTTTATCTTATGGTAGCAAACTAATTACAAATTATGAATTAATAAAGGTTCAAAAATAGTTAATTTTTTTTTAAAGTATTGAAGAATTTAAGTTATGTATGTCTTGTTATTTAAATTATTAGAATTTTAGCTATGTTTTAAATGAACTTTAAATATATATTAGAAAATAATTAAAGTAAACGGTAAGTCACTTTTCCTTTAGAATTTTACATACTTCAAACATTAGTCCATATTGGAAAAGTTATTATCAAAAAACTAACTATGCATCCATTAATTAAATTTGAAAGCTAAACGAATGTTTATTGAAATTTCCTATGCATGGGTTCAATTTTTGATAATTTTTTATCATGTAAACACCTTTATGGCTTTTGTAATTACAACTAACCTTAGTTTTCCTTTACCTAAATTTCAGTTCCAGATAATTAAAAATATGACACCCAGTTAAAAAACTCTTACAAAATTTCAAAAATGTTTAAAGCAATAGTATTACTTTTTCGTATCAAATGAAATAAATTGAATACAACTCGATGCTAATTATTTTACAACAGCAATAAGTGAGGTATCAAATTTAAAACAAAATGTATGCAATCGATGTATTTGCATACATTTTGTTTTAAATTTTGAAATTAATAAGATAAATCGTCTTCTATATTTTAATTTCCAAATTACTCCGAATTCAAAACGTAAAGAAAAAATATATGAAAAGTTTTAATATTCTATCAAAAGATTTGATAAATTTAAAACTCCATAATATTTAAAACTCCCTTTCAACTTACACTAAATGTCTCACCTAGATTGAGATTGTGCAGAATATAAAATGACCGATAGTTTATGAAAATTGTTTGCATTTTGCAGAAATCAGAAACTCTTAGTCCTAAGTCTATAAAATTGCACTATTAAGTAACACTTTAGAAATTTTCAAATAATTAAATAGTATGTTATAAAAAGCAATCTCAATGTCGAACGGCAAGTCAAAGGTATATCAGCAATGAAATATGCTTAGTCATAATAAAAAAATTTCATTAGAAAAGTAATTTCAATAAATAGAAAAAATTTTAAAATTTTAATTTAGATTAGGTTTTGATAAACTATGAATAATCTATTTTTCAATGTTTTAATCCTTTTAATATTAAATTGCATTCACGATAATTCAACAACTATCAATCAAAAGCTTTATCAATTTACATTGTAATTAAATTAAATTATAATTCAAATTAAAAAGTAGCACAAATTTACCATCTGTTTTGTTTTTAAAATGTGTTAACATATCCCGGAAATTTCTTTATCCATATAAGCAAAACGGACAAAAAATTAGTCACCCCGACAGACATCGTGAAAATTATTATTTAATATCGATATCTAGGGGTGTTCTTATTATGAATTTTGTGTTTACTCATTGATGTAACGACTTACATACTTACTCTAGCATGTTCATTTTAACATTCTGGGTAATTAGAGTTTGATTTTCAATAAATATCTAAACACTGTTTATACCCCTATTTTTCAATATGACAACAACAAACTTCATTCATTTGGAGGAGTGTAAGCCTAATTTTATATTTACTCCAGGGTCTAAGCCTAATTTTATATTTACTACTATGATTTACTCACATCCAGTTGCAGATAGAGTGGACTGGAAAATCTCCTGACTTAGCTTTATTCATCAGTCTGAAAGACTAGCTTTACGTTTACTTGCTCACCCAGTTATAAATCGATTGGCCTCTAAGATCCCTCGACCTGAACTCTATAGAAAATTGGTGCGACATTTAAAAACAGATGGTGAAACACTAAAATTAGGATTCTTACAATTTGGTAGATTTGCGAATCAAATTCTCGGCTAGTGGGAGCAATGCATATTCATAATTTTTTGGACTCATTTCCTAACCGATTCCAAATGGTTATAGAGTTCAAAAAACGGAGTTACTTGGTATTAACCCTCTAATGCTATTTGCTTTTCTATGATTGTTTTGCAGGCAATCTTAGCTATTTGCTCTCATGCAGGCAAGACATAGATAACAAAATGATACATCAAATACAATTGGGAACGTCAAAAACAAGATGCACAAAATCGCATAATACTTCAAAAGCAGGTAACGGGTTAATGAAGCTCTTATTCATTTTGCTAGCTATCCGGTGAGCTTACATATACTGTGTTCGACATATTTAAACCAAATTTCTTTCTTATCAAGAAAAAAAAAAACTTAAAATTTTTAACATCTCTAATTATGCAAGCTGTCTCTAACTTTATTATTATGTTTCATGCAATAATGCCTTATGGTCATTTAGATTTGATGATTCCAATAAAACGTTTAATGCAATTTGGAATATCTCTTACCACTACATGACAAGCGAGTCGGAAAAGTCCTCTCGAAAATTTGCATTATTTAATCTTATTAGCCCGGTTCCAGCTAATCAGGCTTTAAAAGCTACTTAAAATGCTAATTAACATCATATAAAATTAACATCATTTTACAATCTATTAATCCCGGAGCCCTTAATGAGGATAGTCCCGTTAATTACGTTCCCTAGCTCCAGAAAATCTCCCATTCATAATTGATTGACTCCTTGGGATAGCGTGATGGCGGATATATTTATTAATTAACCTTAAAAGGAAAAATTAAACGATGCGTTTTAGTTTTATCGGAGGGATGGGCTTCGACAGAAAAGCTTCCGAACGTTCGATGAAAAATCTTTCTTTTCTGTTGAAATGGAGGTTGAATAAATCATTTGATAAAAATAAATCTCCTGCTTTCAAGATGAAGTACTTTATTTGTTGGTGGATGTAGCTCTTGGTAACAAGGGTTTGAAATTTGTCATTAATTAAACTAATTTTTTTTGTGATGGAAAATCATCAAATGTTGATCTTTATTAGTGTTAACAGTAACAGTAGAATCATGCAACACAAATTGATTTTGTCCAACGCCGAAAAAATATGTAGGAAAAAAATCTACTTGAGCTTTTCGTGCCCACTGCAACGAATTCCGGATCAAATTACTGCATCTTGAATGACGGTACTTTGCCGGAACATGTTACGGAACAAAAAATCTAATATATCGTAATTTTTACAGTAATGATTACCGTAAAATTGCTGAATCACTCTAGTTAACTAAATATTACTGTAATAATTGCAATATAATATTTTTCAACAAAAATTTATTTTACACCCAAAAAAACTGGTAATTTATACCGTAATTTGTTCCGGAATTTTTCACTTTCTTTCTCTTTATCTTTTTTAACATATTTTTTTTAGTGTCTTTAAAAAATGGCGTGAAAGTTACAACATAATGTTTTTGCTACTGTTCATTGTATTTTATTGTTTGTTTGTTTTTAATGAAATCAATAATGGATAAAACAAACGATTAGAACTTTTCTTCTCTCCTTTGAAGTGTAGGTTAAATAAATTATTTGTTAAAAAAATCATGTTTGAAGGCGAATTACTGCATTAGTTAAGAAAAGTCTTACATTTAGTACTATTGAAATACAGCATTAAATAAACTTTTTTTCAGTGGAGGAAAATCAGAAAGTGTTGATATTTATGAGTGTTTTTACAGCAATTAAAGATTAAGTAGTAAAAGTTAGTTGTTTTTTTGAAATTGAAAAAGATTTGTTGAAACATCTTTAAATGCTTGCTAATTTCACGACTATAAAATAGTATTGTTCTTTTAGTATTTATTTGCTACTCACATTTATTAAGTTTTAACAGTAATTTAAAATAATGCTATGTAATCCAGTACAACTGACCAATGTAAAAAAAAATAATAATAGTGAAAACCGTTCATACATTTTCAGTGCCGTATAGCTTAAAAAATATTTGATAAAGTATAAAAGGATCATGACATGAATTAAAACTCTCAGGAACCAAATTGCTTAGTAAACTCGATAATTAAATTGTCATAGCCTTCAATACATTATCTAAATCGATAGCAAGTTTTCTCCATTACTCTATTGTTATGAAGTTAAGTCATTTGGTAAATGAACAAATTCTTTTTACGCATCTGACTCTGCTATCATCCTTGCTAAGTTGCTTTTTAATAGCAGCCAAAAAAATGACTTTATGTTAAAAATTCTACTTTTACTACACTTTTCCTGGACTTGAGGAAAATTAAGAATAATAATAATGTATAAAAGTATGTAGAATAATATATAATATGCAGAATAACAATTATACAATAATATTTATTACGTAACTAATAAAGAGTGAGTTTTATAAATTTAAAGTAACCATATAAAATTTAGTAAGAAAAAGATCCTACCTTTTAGATTTACCCAAAATCTCGGAAGTTGCAGCAAATAAATTTTTTAATAACTGGAAAGTGTTTCATGGTTTTGTAATTCGAGCAAAATATTAGAGAATTTGACTTATACAGCAATAAAAATAAAAATTAATTATCTCCCAATGTGTAAATGCTACTCCAAATCAGAAAAAATTTCCAAGAATCCAAATCAGAGAGTTTTTGATTATTACTTTATATTGCCTCGTAAAAGTAACTTTACTGATTCGTACGCGTATCATATCTGACTGCTATCGTAAATTTTAGCGTTATTGAATTACAAATACGATGGCAGCAACTTTACACCAAGTAGTGTCACAAAACATTCTAGGTGTTCCACTACATCAGGAAAGATCTTTGGTATTCTATATATGCATCCTAAATTTTTGATTCCTTGCTTTATATTGCACAGTAAAAGTAAACTTTACTGATTCTTACGCGTATCCTATCTGATTGTAATCGTTAATTTTAGTGTTACTGAATAAGAAATATGATGGCAGATACTTTACACCAAGTAGTGTCACAAAACATTCTAGGTGTTCCACTACATCAGGAAAGATCTTTGGTATTCTATATATGCATCCTAAATTTTTGATTCCTTGCTTTATATTGCACAGTAAAAGTAAACTTTACTGATTCTTACGCGTATCCTATCTGATTGTAATCGTTAATTTTAGTGTTACTGAATAAGAAATATGATGGCAGCTACTTTACACCAAGTAGTGTCACAAAACATTCTAGGTGTTCCACTACATCAGGAAAGATCTTTGGTATTCTATATATGCATCATAAATTTTTGATTCCTTGCTTTATATTGCACAGTAAAAGTAACTTTACTGATTCTTACGCATATCATATCTGATTGTAATCGTAAATTTTAGTGTTACTGAATAACAAATATGATGGCAGATACTTTACACCAAGTAGTGTCACAAAACATTCTAGGTGTTCCACTACATCAGGAAAGATCTTTGTTATTCTATATATGCATCCTAAATTTTTGATTCCTTGCTTTATATTGCACAGTAAAAGTAAACTTTACTGATTCTTACGCGTATCCTATCTGATTGTAATCGTTAATTTTAGTGTTACTGAATAAGAAATATGATGGCAGCTACTTTACACCAAGTAGTGTCACAAAACATTCTAGGTGTTCCACTACATCAGGAAAGATCTTTGGTATTCTATATATGCATCCTAAATTTTTGATTCCTTGCTTTATATTGCACAGTAAAAGTAACTTTACTGATTCTTACGCATATCATATCTGATTGTAATCGTAAATTTTAGTGTTACTGAATAAGAAATATGATGGCAGATACTTTACACCAAGTAGTGTCACAAAACATTCTAGGTGTTCCACTACATCAGGAAAGATCTTTGGTATTCTATATATGCATCCTAAATTTTTGATTCCTTGCTTTATATTGCACAGTAAAAGTAACTTTACTGATTCTTACGCATATCATATCTGATTGTAATCGTAAATTTTAGTGTTACTGAATAACAAATATGATGGCAGATACTTTACACCAAGTAGTGTCACAAAACATTCTAGGTGTTCCACTACATCAGGAAAGATCTTTGGTATTCTATATATGCATCCTAAATTTTTGATTCCTTGCTTTATATTGCACAGTAAAAGTAAACTTTACTGATTCTTACGCGTATCCTGTCTGATTGTAATCGTTAATTTTAGTGTTACTGAATAAGAAATATGATGGCAGCTACTTTACACCAAGTAGTGTCACAAAACATTCTAGGTGTTCCACTACATCAGGAAAGATCTTTGGTATTCTATATATGCATCCTAAATTTTTGATTCCTTGCTTTATGTTGCACAGTAAAAGTAACTTTACTGATTCTTACGCATATCATATCTGATTGTAATCGTAAATTTTAGTGTTACTGAATAAGAAATATGATGGCAGCTACTTTACACCAAGTAGTGTCACAAAACATTCTAGGTGTTCCACTACATCAGGAAAGATCTTTGGTATTCTATATATGCATCCTAACTTTTTGATTCCTTGCTTTATATTGCACAGTAAAAGTAAACTTTACTGATTCTTACGCGTATCCTATCTGATTGTAATCGTTAATTTTAGTGTTACTGAATAAGAATTATGATGGCAGCTACTTTACACCAAGTAGTGTCACAAAACATTCTAGGTGTTCCACTACATCAGGAAAGATCTTTGGTATTCTATATATGCATCCTAAATTTTTGATTCCTTGCTTTATATTGCACAGTAAAAGTAACTTTACTGATTCTTACGCATATCATATCTGATTGTAATCGTAAATTTTAGTGTTACTGAATAACAAATATGATGTCAGCTACTTTACACCAAGTAGTGTCAAAGAACATTCTAAGTGTCACACCACATCAGGAACGAGCCTTGGTTTTGGTGTAGTGAAACACCACTTTGGTGCATAATATTTGCATCCATTTTTGGTGTTTAGACACACGAAAAGTTTTTGCAGTGTCTGACATAAGTATGGCAAATAATATAAAAATTTATTCGCGTTACATTTAAAATGCTACTTAACTTAACAATTAATTTATGTTTAAAAATTGAAAGGTATTTTAGAGTCCAAACGGAAAATATTCGAAATCCAATTAATACTTGGCTTGTCACAAATCAGAATACAATAACGTATGTAAACTTTCATTGACTACAGCATTAACTATGAATATAATTATTTCATGGAGAAAATAAATTGTTCTAAATCATTTCTATATTAAGAATGGAAATTGTTATTTTTTCACATTAAAATCTAATTGCATCATGCCACGATGTTATTTGTTAACATTCTTAAAAATGCTTGATAAAAACTGCTTTAAAAAAACTTACTTTGGATTGATTAATCTATGCCAAATGAAAAATCTTTAATTACGTTTTCATTGGAATTTTAAGAAACTTTTAATATCATTATTTAAAATAAATCTCGGGAAAAGAAAATATTATTTCTGACTTAAAAGTTACATACAAAGATTCACTCCCACCCTCCTAATGAATATCTTCTTTTTTCTCATCACCTTGTATCTCTTTTCCGATATTTTATTTCAACTATTTTTTTCCATCCACATTCAAATTCAGTTAAAATAATAAAAAAAACTACAACTCTGCTTATTGATTTCATGTTTCTTTTTTCCCTCCTCTTTGTCATGTCTTCTTTACTTATTCGACGCCATCTATGGCTTCTTCTTTCCATTCGATATGAAATTAAAAAAGAAGCAGACGACATTTCTCTGTTAATGTCTTGTTGCCACATAAATAATCATAATACAATATGTGCACGTCAAAACAAATAAAAGATGTCATCGTTAAAAACCTTTTGCGTTGTTTTCTTTCCTTCTTCATTCATTTTTGCATTTATGCTTTCTTTTGTCAAAATTACTTCTTTTTTTGTTCTTTTAAGCTTCTTCATCGTCATTAATATTTCTTTTTTATGTACCAACAAAAGGACGATGTTTAACACATAAATTATTAACTGATGGAAAATAAAGGCAGGCCCTAATGGAAACGTTAACACATCTTGTTCTATCCAACGTCTACATTTAAGATTAATTTTCCCCTGGTGACATGTTTTGTCCCATTTATTATTTCCACCAGAGAGCTTATTACTTTGTAAAGGGATTTTTTTCCCCTTCTTCTTTAAATCTCCTTTTTTTTTTATCGTTTGCTTCTAAATTTTTTCCCTTTCTTTTAATCGTGAAATTAATTACAATATACTGAAAGCGCAAAAGAAAGCGGATTTTAGAAATGGTAATGAAATGGTTGACTTTGACAGCAAATTAATTAGTCGATATAGTAATTATTATTATTTTCGAAATCTTCGCGCTTTGCTTTTATGATGTTTTTTTCTTTTGTTTTTCGGCCTTATGATCTTAGTTTCGCTTTTTTTTTTTCGAACCGTGTATATTACATTATCTTTTGTTCTTCGTATAAATGTCAATGAGTAAGACAAAAGAAAGCAAGATTAAGAGTAATAGCTACTCTATTCAATTTGTATCTTTTAAAAGTTTTTTATGAGAATGAAAAATAACGCTGAGAATTTAAATAAAAAAAGCTACTTAACGTTTTTATCATAATATTGTAATAAATTACCATTTATTGAGTGGTAGCTTAATAAATAACACGGGTTTTATGACAGTTTCAAATTATTTTTTCAAAGTAAAAAATTTTAATTGCACTTTGGGTGTTTATAATTTTTTTTCCTTCCACCGAAACTCTAGAAAGAACCATTACTAATTAATCCAAACTTTAATAAATTAGGAAAATCAATATTTAAGAGTAAAAGCCTTTTAAAATTAATTAAAATAAGAAAATTTCGAAAAAAAAGTAGAAATTGAATTAACCCGTTTTAAAACTGCATCACTCTATTCTAGCTTCATTACATAATTAGTAAATAAAATAGAAGACTTTGTTAAAAAGTCGCCAAGAAGAGTAAATGACCACAGCCTTTTTGAAAAATGTTACGTACCTAATTTTGGCAATATAGCATCCAGAAATTTGGTAATGTTACTGATACTGAATTTAAAATTTTATTTTTCAATCCCAAAATTCAAAAAGAAATGTAAAAAATATTTTATTTTTCAACAAGATGCATAAAATTAGTAAAAATTTATTTAAAATGAAAGACGTTGAGCCACATATTTTAAAGATTTTGTTTAAAGTTTCTATTTAATATGTACTTAACGTTCAAAAATAATCTTTAATCTTAAAAATAATTTTTAATACTTAATACAGACATGGTTGACAAATATATAAATATTGAAAAAAAAAATTTATTAGCAAGCATTTTTCTGGGAGATAGCGCGGTTGCGAATACAATGGTTCAGTTCAATTAGCAAAACTCCTCAGAAAATGTCGTTACTTGGAAAAAAGTGGATTCGTTTTTTTAAATTTTACACTGCTAATCTTTCTGATTGTGTGACAAATTTAGCTACTACGTATATTGTTTAAAGAACAAATGAGTTAACTGCTTAAAAAAGTAAACTTTTACAACTATTTAAAAACGTTTTTATATCTAATTATCAGAAATTTAATTGACTTCATTCTGCCTATCTAAATTTTTTTACTAATACTATTCAGCGAAGCTTTTGCTTCTAATTCCAGATGGTATAGCTATATTATCCCCATAAATCCAAAATTCACCAAAAAGTCCAAAAACAGGTTAAAGACTTTTCATCCTTGTTGAAAGATAAGAGCTTAAGTATCTTAAGTAAGAGCAACTCAAAAGGCATGAGAGAGCTCTTGTTTTCTTGGAATACAAAACTGATGAAACCACCATCGTCTCTGTCCATATAAGCGAGAGATTTTCCACGGTTAATTTAATTGAAAACACCTTTTTTATTCATGGAGATTTCATTATAAGTTGGTGTTGTATCTCCATTCAAATTAGTAACAGAGGCAGTCTAGACCAAGGTATCAGCTATCTCCTTACCATTCAGTCCAATATGATACAGGTTCCATAGAATAGAGATGTGAAGGAAGTGGAAAGATGAAATCAGAAAATAGTTAGCTTTGTCCTGTATCCTACCTTTATTCAATGAGGCGTGACTATCCGTTAAAATCCAAATATCCTTTAAGTCGAGTCCTGTCGACATATTGCAGGTGCTTATAGATTGCAGTAAGCTCCAACATAAAAATAGAACAGCAGTTTGCTTTTACCGAAGAAATAGAATTCGTGCTATCAGGTGGCTCAACGTACATGCCAGGAACACCATTTATCTCTTTACAAAGTATTAGGCCATGATGATAAAATTGATGAATATAATGATGTTAGACTTTCGTAATAGAGATTATAAAAATAAATAAATGAATAATTAAAAAAAAACTGCCATTACTGAAAAAAAGGAAACAAATTAAACATTTAATTTAATTAATTAACATTTTTTATGATTCCTCACAATAAGTTAGTGAGCATACAGTGAGCCAACAAAAATATTTTACACTTCACAAATACATCATTAATCCGTGCTGCAGTTTCCACATGGACTTGCATCCTAACGTCTGTTTGGGCAGCCGGCACGTTTAAAGTAGCTTTTCAATTGCAGATCATCTTTGCTATCAATTTATACTCGGTACCCAGTACCTCTTCATAATACCTCCACATATACACTCTCAACATGCAACTATTCCTCTGATAATATATGATTCCTAAAATGAAGATGAAACGTAAAATTGAATCGCCCATATAACAAACTTGACACCGTCAATTTCATTAAACTCTTACGTGTAAAATGAACAGGCCACATTATCAGAATGGTTGAAAAACATCGCATAAAAAACGTCTTCAATGGTGTCACATGCTACCACATGGAGAAAGAGAACACCAAATCAAAGATAATAGGCTTCCTTTTTAAGACCAAATGGCCTAGAGAAAGATATTTAGTTCCTAAAAACAAAGAACTGAAAAACATTAACGGAAGAAGATTCTACTAGGAAAAGCTTTTTTTAAATGGTCTAAAGCCACCCTGGGCTGTCAAGGAAATAAAAAAAAAAGAAAAAAAAAGGGAACTATAAAGCAAGCAATACTTTAATTTAAAATAAAAATGTATCAAACTATATTAGTTTGAAATATATAATGTTTCAAATCTGCGTATTAAAAATACATATAGCATAAAGATATGCATTATAAATGCGTGTTGTGTTGTTGTGTGTTGACGTATGCTTGTTTAAGCAGAGGGGTGCGATTGTTCTTGTTTTCCGGTGGCGCCACCTATGGCCAGGAATTGGACTTCTGCCACACCATACGTCGCACCCGTTTATAGGGCGGACCCATTCATACATCCATTCATTCATCCACAGATCGTATTTTTGACCTGAATCAGAGAACGATCGATCTCCAATTCAGTACCCCCAGAGGTTTTGATTTGTTATGGGAACATGGAGTACTTTTGCGACTCGACAGATTTAACGTGCATCAATCACTTCGGTGGACGGGGTTCGAACCCACGAACTCTCGGACATGGGCCCAGCGCCCTACCGACTTGGCTATCCCGGCTCTATAAATGCGTGTATTATAAATAAGAACATTTACAAATGCACATATTATTATTAAGTACTTCTGAAAGTAAACTTCTTTTTATTATATATATATATATATATATATATATATATATATATATATATATATATATATATATATATATTTGTTGAAACATACTTCTAAGGGTTTTCAGTTAAACTTTAATATTTATAAAGAGAAGTGCATTTTGTTAATTAGGAAATGATGGTACATTATGTTAAATAGGAAATTTTAATTAAATCAAGATTTATTGAATCAATTGCACATTAAACATTTTAATTAATACAGAGTTTCAATTAGAAGTATTTCTTACATATTAAAAAAATGTTATGTTCTTAATTGAGTAACCAATAAACAGTTAAAATTTCTTTAAATATTTGTTCTAAAATTATATTTTAAATTTTTCATAATAGAATAAAAGCAATTTAATCAAATGTTTACTTCGATTTTCCCTAAGGAATACATTTGAAAAGCATCATATTTAAAAATTTGATAACGTCGAAATAAATTACTTGCATTAGAGAAAAAGTAATACTTTAAACTTTTCTATATATGTTAATTAGATTTGACGTTCTGCAATTTAATCTAATTTACATGCTATTAAATATGCTTGTTCAAACAATAAGTTTTTACCAAAGTTTTTAAACTAAAAATTCTCTCTGCTTTCAAAACAACAGTATTTAAATAGAGAATATCTAAAATTAAAATTGAATCAAAATTCTCTTCGCTACATCTTGTACGCTTTGTTTCATTTTAAAGTTTATTCATCAAAAAGAATCACATTAATACGAATGAATTAACCATTAAAAAGCGATACAAAGTTTGAAATTGCTTCCATAAATGATTTGCTTAGAAAACACCGCTTTGCTATTTAAAAATATTGCAATATTTTTTTTCTTCTTCTTTCTTTATTGCAATTCTCTCCTAGTTTCTTGCATAATTTTCCATTTCTAATTAGGCAAGCATCTCTTTCCAGGATCATGAAATTTAAATCACATTATTCGTTCTCAAAATTAAATTCGGAAGAAAAATAAATCACCCCTGCTCACAGCTTGGGCAGTTTTCAAGTTAAAAATAATCGCGTTCTTAAAGTAACAATCTTACAATTATATACGTACGGAAAGAAAACTCTTTAATAATTTTTAGAGCAGTAAGACTGAAAAGCGTCGTTAACGTAGTCAATTACAACGTAAAACGTAGAGAGAACAAAAAAAAACTGTCTTTCCCTCCCTCCCTCCCTCTACTACTCTCATTCCTTTTAATTTTAAATATCGTAAATTAATTCAGGCGCTTGAAAATTATTTTTTTCTCCTTGTCCCTATTTCCTTTTCAAAAAGCGACAATAAACTTGAAAATATTCCCTTCTTCGTGTTTTAATTTCTCACACAAAATAATCCCCCCTCCCTCTTCTTTGCCATTTTAAAACTAAGAGGAAAGAAAAACAAGAACAACAATAAAAGCACCGCAGACGATAGAAGAGAGAGAAAACGAGTAAAGTTGAGATGTTTGGAATTCATTTTAATCAAGTTTTTAATAACGAAGTAAAAGTGCACTTTGAATTAAAGGCACATTCAAAGCTTGTTTGTTAGTAAGGCCTCATAATGTAGCAGAGGCGAAGCGTAAAATTAAAACCTGTTAGCGTCTTTCTAAGAGGAAAATGGCGAGGGTGGTCTAGGGAGTCGCGTAGGGGCGGGTGGTAGTCAAATCGCTAATTAGCAGTCTGGAAGCATTTGTAAGAGCGCACCGTTTCTCATTTACTAGGACGCGCAATATGCAAATAGCAAAATTAAATATTCCTCTTTGATTAGCTTAGCATATCCCTCCTTCGAAAAACGATTTAGTTATTCTACCGTTGTTTTAAGGTAATCACTGTTTTCTTCTCTTTTCACTGTCAAGTAATTAGTAACATAATTGCGAAATTAGTCTTAATCAAGAGTTAATCAGCAAACTGTGGACTTAAAAGAGCCACCCCCTCTCGCCGAACCGCAAACGTAAAGCATGAATGAAAATCTTGACAATGTTCCTGTGACGTCATGCAAGACGACACTTAAATAAACACTAGTTGTTTATTGCTACTTTTAAACGGAAAACAATAACAAACAGAAAGGCTCTACAACGCCATACAAGATGACATTCAAATAAACACTGGTAATTTAATGCTACTCTTAAATGAACAACAATAAAAATAGTATGTCCCTGCGACGTCATGGAAGATGAATCTTAAATAAACACTAGTTTTTTAGTGTCACTTTTAAACGAAAAACAGTAACAAGTAGTAAGTCCCTGCTACGTCGTACAAGATGACACCTAAACACTGATTGTTAAATGTTACTTTTAAATTAACAACAGGAAAAAATATATATGCCCCTGCGACGTCACGCAAGATGACATAATAAACACATGCTGTACAGTGTAAATTTTAAACGAACAGCACTAACGGATTGTAAATCCATGTGATGTCATGTAAGGCGGCACTGAAGTAAATACTAGTTGTTTAATGTTACTTTTAAATGAACAACACGGCCGGGATAGCCTGGTTGGCAGGAAGCTGAACTCATGTTTGTGCAAACGTGAGCAAACGGGAGTTCGAATCCAGCCGGCCGAAGACTGCCCGTGCAATAAATGGTGACTAGTGTACGTTAAATCTGTCTGATCACAAAGTCCTCCTTGTTCCCATTACAAATCAATACCTCTGGGGGTGCTGAATTGGAGATTGATTCTTCTCTGGTTCAAGTCAAAATTACGATCTGTGGATGAATGAATGGGTCCTCCCTATAAACGGGTGTTACGTATGGGTGTGGCAGAAGTTGAATTCTTGGCCATAGATGGCGCCACTGGAAAACAAGCGCAATCGTACCCCTCTGCCTTACTAGCCGACGATAACAACAGCAATAAGCAACAGGAAAAAATATATATGTCCCTGCTACGTCACGTAAGATGACACTTAAACAAACACATGATGTTTAGTGTAAGTTTTAAACGAACAACACTAACGGATAGTAAATTTCTGCAAGCGGACACTGTAAGAAATACTAGTTGTTTAATGTTACTTTTACACAACAACAGTAACAGTAGTAACTCCCTCGACGTTGTACAAGATGACGCTTAAATGAAGGCTCGTTTATTTATTTTTTTTTTTTAAATGAACAAGAATAACAAATAAGTATGCCCCTGTGACTTTATGAAAGAAGACACTTAAATAAACAGTAGTTGTTTGCGTTAATTTTAAATGTATAACAATAACAAATAATAAACTTAACTAGGTTTCCAAGACTATTGATAAAATAAAATAATATAAATTGTGGGATTGTTGCTTATCTAATGATTGCCTATTAAATTGGAATTGCCAAGTTAAGCGACAGACACTTTTCGTGTGAAATGTAGCTAAATGCATTCTATGGATGCAAAATTACAAAAATTACAAAATTACAAATTATGTACAAAATTAGACAAAAACTCGACTTTTTCTTTGTTCCGAGAACACTGATGTTATTAGTGAAAATGGCAACATTAGACTAAGTCAAGGGTAATAACAGTTTAAAGTATGCGAAACTTTTTAATTAAAAGAAAACAAATTTATAAAATGTCACTCTCGTGTAATTTAGAGATGTTAATTCGTCAAAACTTATTGGAATTCTAAGGTGGAATTAGAGAAATGTTTTGGTGAAGGGTTACATCTCTAATTGTACAAAATGGCTTTCATTTGATTGGCTAAATGACAAGCAACAGTTAAAAATAGTGGATTTAAAAATTTTTTCGATTATTTACCTTTACATTATTTAGAAAATAATCTGAAGCAACAATTTGAAGTACATTTTTTATGTATGCTCTAATAAAGAAAATGTGATGTGTTTTCACTAACACAGATTTACTTCGTATTGGATTGACTGAATGACAAACAACAGTTAAAATAGAGGAGTTACAAATATTTTTCAATTTTATACCTATATATTATTTAGTAAAACAATCTGACTTGACCATTTGAAGTACTTTTTCGTGCATGTTCCAATAAAGAAAATGAGATGTATTTTCTGTAACACAGCTTTACTTCACATTGAATTGGCGGAATGACAAACAACAGTTAAAGGTAATGGAATTACATATATTTTTAACTATTTTTCTTTACATTATTTACGCAAAGTAATCGGTATTGACCATTTGAAGCACTTTTTTCATATGTGTTTTAATAAAGAAAATGTGACGTGTTTTCATTAACACAGATTTACTTCGCACTACATGAAAATATCTTGAAACCGTTCCTTTTAAATTGTGAAAACTTGTGTGCATTTTAAATTTTCTTGATATCAACACCTATGAAATTGGATAATGGGAAATTTTAAAACGTTGTACGACGATCGGTTATTACATCTCTAATTGTACAAAATGAACTATATTGGATAAATGCCGACAACAATTAAAAATAGTGAAGGGATTAATATTTTTCACGAATGCATTATTTACAAACTATACATACAAACACAAATAAACAATTACAAATATACAAATAAAAAATAGACAATTTGGCAATCTACTTTGCTTAACAAAATAATTTGACGTGATCGTTTAAAATAGTTTTATTGTTTATATTCCAAAGAAGAAGATGTGTTCTCAAAAATATATTATTTATTTTGTTTTTCATAAAAATATATTAAAACAAAAGTATGCTAAAATCTCTTTTAAAATTTCGAATTCAGATGCATTTCGATTGTTGTAAACTACAAAACCTATAAAATTCGACGTTGGAAATTCCAGAAGTCGTTCGATGATAGGTTTAGTCTCTTAACTGTACAAAATTACTTATATTGGATGTATTCCCGTCAGCAGTTAAAAATAGTGAAAAGACTAAACTTTTTCAACTATACAATTTTTATTAACTGCCCACCCTATACATGCAAATATAAATATACGAATAAAAAATATATAACCTATGCATTATTTTACAAAATATTATGACGTGGTTATTTGAAATATTATTATTGTGATAGTTCTCATGAATAATTTCAGAAGTTGTATGATGACAGGTTGTATTTCTAATTGTATAAAATGACTTTTATTAAATGAATTCCTGTCAACGGTTAAAAATAGTGAAGAGACTAAACTTTTTCAACTATACAATTCGTTATTAATTACATAACTTATACATACAATTATAAATATGCGAATGAAACAAAAATTATAACCTATACATTATTTTGCAAAATATTATGACGTGGCCATTTGAAATATTATTATTGTGATCTTTCTCATGAATGATTTCAGAAGTTGTATGATGACAGGTTGTATTTCTAATTGTATAAAATGACTTTTATTGAGTGAATTCCTGTCAACGGTTAAAAATAGTGAAGAGACTAAACTTTTTCAACTATACAATTCTTTATTAATTACATAACTTATACATAAAATTATAAATATGCGAATAAAAAAAAATTATAACCTATACATTATTTTATAAAATATTATGACGTGACTGTTTGAAATATTTTAATTGTGATTGTTCTCATGAATGACTTCAGAAGTTGTATGATGATGGGTTGGTTGAATTTTTAATTGTACAAAATGACTTTTATTGGATGAATTCCCGTCAACGGTTAAAAATAGTGAAGAGACTAAACTTTTTCAGCTATACAATTTTTATTAACTATACAACCTATACATACAAATATAAATATACGAATAAAAAAAAATTATAACCTATACATTATTTTACAAAACATTATGACGTGACCATTTGAAATATTTTTAATGTGATTGTTCCCATGAATGATTTTAGAAGTTGTATGATGATGGGTTGTATTTCTAATTGTATAAAATGATTTTAAATGGATGAATGACCGATAACAGTTAAAAATAGTGGAAAGACTATTACTATTCACTATTTTTTCAACTATTTACCTACACATTATTTAATAAAATAATAAGACGTGACCAATTGAAATAGGTTTTTCGTGTAATATATTCTATTAAATTAAATGTGCCTAGTAAATTATGACTGTTTTCTTTTAAAATTCAAGTGCAATAGAACCTTCTTTTAACCTTTCCGGTCCTCCCGTATTTCATTTTAAGAATCGTGAGTTATAAATACATTTTTAAACATAATTCTTCATCATGAAATTCATAAGTACCATGACATCCGAAAAATTTTTTCCACTCACCTTGCAGTTCCGCTTCCCAAACAGTTACGGTTCAAGGTTAATTCCAGTCTTGAATATCATAAAAATAAATGTTTCGATATAATAATCGTTTGAAATGAAAAAGATGAAGAATTTTTGCAGAAAGTGTAATTATGATGATTTAGATTGCTGAGCGAAATAAAAAGCAGGGAGAAGCTTAAACTCGTCGAAACTACCTTTTCAAAAATCATTCGTTTACCATTAGCGAAAGATCTTTTATTACGGCATTACATTTCTAAGAGCAGTAGTTAAGGTGTTATTTTCGCAACTATTAAAATGCAATCAGTGCCCGCTTTGTACTATTTGTCATTAGTACTTCACGAAGATTGCAGGTTTTTGATTAGTTGTACTATTTGTTCTAAATGAAGTGATAGAACTCTGTTTTCTTCAGCGGTTTGACCATTATATATTTTTGTTTAGATTTATTTTTGGAACGTGGAATTATATCAATTAAATTAGTTCCATTTTGCGTATTATAGTAGAATGTGCTTATTACTTGAGTTTTTAAGTAGTTTTTAATGAATATTTTAATCCTTTAAAGCACTATTTTGTTATTTTAGTCTTCTTGAAAATCTGAGAAGATGAAGGCTTTTTGTAAAATGTTAGCGAATTTGAATAAAATAACATCAAATATTTTACCTTAACATTAGAAGTTACAACTTGTAAATTTAAGTGAAGATCAAAGTGATGAAGGTTTTAAGTGATATTTTAGTGAATGTAAGTAAGATTTAAGTTTATACTTTGACAGAAGGAAATAATTAAATAACATGCCTTACTTTGATTATTTTTATTTTCGTTCTGTTTTGCATATCATAAGGAAATGCGTTTTGTGTTTGTGTTTTGAATTTATAATGGATTTTTAATCAACATTTTAACGTTTTTAAACCCCATTTTGTGATTTTAATATGCGTGAAGATCTGAGTATATTAAGGCATTTAGTAAAATTTTAGTAAATTTGAGTAAAATGGCTTCAACTTTTTTCATCTTAAAATTGGGAATTAAAAGTTATACCTCACAATTAATTATAGTCCAAAACCTTCCAGCTTGCAAGTTTTAGGCGAAGATTTAAGTGGATGAAGGTTATAAGTGAGTATCGTAAATAAGTGTGCTTATTATTTATGTTTTCAAGTAGTTTTTAAACACTATTTTGTTATTTCAGTATAATTGAATATCTGAACCGGATGAAAGTTTTTAGTAGAGTTAAGCAAAATAGCTTCAAAGGTTTTACCTTATAAATTCTAAATGAAAGTTATGTCATGCAATTGTTTCTAGTCCGAAACCTTCCAAATAGGAAAATTTATGAATCCCCAGCACTTATTTTCATCCTCGGTTTTTTGATTTCTTACCAATAGACAAGTTTTCTAAGGATTCTTGCCAACTGTAGGTTTATTACCAAATACACTCTCTATCTCCTTATACTCTGAAAACATTTAACAACTTCTACTTAGTAACTTCATATACTGATATCTGCAAGATTTCAAAATTTACAACATAAATAACCGTTGAACAGTTTAATAAGACTAATATAACATCACCTCCTGGAAATCACAATTGTCTTCAAATTATTGTTCGAAAACTTCTCCTGAAAACTATCGCTTGAAAACTTTAATTATCTTAAAAATGGTACAGTGAGTAAAAAAAAAGTATATCTTTTAAAAATCTTTTGTTCTGATAATTAGATTTTCACATCCCGAAAGCCAATCTTAATGGTTACTTAAAGTTAATTTTAATCCATACGAGAAATGATGAAAAATTTTGATTGCAAGATTTTTACTATCAAAGGGAAGTAAGTAAGTTAATGTAAGTGAACGTATGCCTGTTTAGGCAGAGGGGGTGCGATTGTTCTTGTTTTCCAGTGGCGCCATCTATTGACCAAGAATTCGACTTCTGCCATTCCATACGTCGCGCCTGTTTATAGGGCGGACCCATTCACGCATCCATTCATTCATCCACAGATCGTAAATTTGACCTGAATCAGAGAACGATCAATCTCCAATGCTGCACCCCCAGAGGTATTGATTTGTTATGGGAACATGGAGGACTTTTGCGACTCGACAGATTTAACGTGCATCAGTCACTTTACTACACGGAGAGTCTTCGGCCGGCGGGGTTCGAATCCACGAACTCTCGGACATGGGGCCAGCGCCCTACCGATCAGGTTATCCCGGCCTAAGTAAGTTAATCAAAACATAGAATATATTTTAGTATCCATGATTGTAATATGTCAAAACATTTTGTATGTGGCTTTTAAGATAACGATTGAAATTGTCATTGTCATCAAGCAGGGCGTTCCAATAGGGATTTAAGTGTTCCATCTAGATGAAATAAGTAAATTTTATTATCCATAATAGAAATACGTTCAAATAATTTTAAACCTCTGAAAGATTCATTTTTCAAAGTATTATTTGATCATTCTGAAATTTTATAATTTAAATTTCTTTTTAAGAACTGCACAGCTTTTTAAACCAATCATCGGACGAGCTGAATATGATAAATTATTTTGAAAATAGTGTTTTAATTATATAACTATATTTCTATAAATTTTATTATTGAAGAAACTCGGAATTTTCAAAATTCATTTATAATTCCTTCTGTTATTAATATTTATACGAACGATTGTTGAAATTTAAAAAACTATATTTTCTTGGTGCAACATAAACATAACTTAGTTTTTAAAACTCTGCCTAATGAAACAGACGCAGAAATAAAATTAAATCATACTCCCCATTCTGTAAGATGAATGATCACATGGAACATTTTACCGTTAGTTGATCTGGAATTTTTAACAGTGTGTGTTTATTGATATATAAGAAAGGACCTAATGCTTTTGACAAAATTTGTATTTTCTAACTTTGACGAAAGTAATTTCCTCAAATTGATGAAATACTCACCGAGAGCATCTTTCTGAACGCAATTTCGTCAAAAGCGTAGAAAATATCGTGAATTTAAATTATCCGTCTTTTACATTTTACTGTCATTGTTATGTTCAAAGGGCTCACAAAGACACATTTCTGCAAAATCCATCAACTTTAGGATAGCTGTTTTGTAATATTTAAATTTTTTTTTATTTCTTTAGCTTTATTTCAAAATCATTTATATAGCAAAATGCATACAGTTTTCTAGAAATTACAGTGCAAATCTTGATATTTTAAAGTCAAGGAATAAAAATATCATAAGCTAGGTAACTTAATAACCTTTACTGCAATCTACAAGCATATAGCACTTTAATTTTGCTTTTAATTAAAAATAAAACATTCAGAACTAAAAAAAAGTGCTTTAAATCTTAATTAAAAACTTTTACGTTTCGCTTGTAAATCTTCTTGGAATGTTTTTAAATAATTCTTTATTAATATTCAAAAATTAATGAGTTTGCGACACAGTAAACGGAAGAAGCACTTATTCTGTTCTGAATGGCAATTATATTTATTTTTAATTCATTCACTTTTTTTTAAGAAAAAGATTTTAACAAAAAGTAATTTAAAAGCAAATATTTAATGAGAGAAAAGTAAACCATGCTAAATTAAAAAGTAAATTTTTTTTAAATATTTATTTCAGGGACATAAAATGCACCCTGTTTTTAATTTTATTCCTCACATAAGTTACTACTTTTAATTGGTTGCTCTTCTGATCGATTGAGAATCTGGCAACAAAACAAATAAAATTCTCAAGAGACGATTGCGATGTGTTTCTCCTAAAATAACTCTGAAAACTTAACTTTTTGGGGATCAAAATTAAATTTAAAAATAATTAAAAATCTTTCTTCAAGTATATGTCTCTGTATTTTTGATGCTAAAAAATGTTTGGTTTCTAAAACATCGTTTTTTTTAATTTCAAGTTTGAACGTTGCAATTCTTTTAGAATAAATATTTTTTTCTAAATTACATGATACATGATCTATTTCTGGATAATGTTTGAATTTATTGTTTTTCATAATATTTAATATTAGTTATATTTTAGATAAAATGCTACTGTTAGATAAAATGTTTAAATCTATTGATAGAAAATATCTAAATGTATTTTTAAATAATATTTGAATTTATTTCCCAATATCACATGAAATGAATTCAAGTATATGAGGGGATACTTATCTACTAGCAAGCGGGGTACAAGATGAAAATTTTTTGCCATAATAGTCGATAAGTTCTTAAATAATTAAGAAGGGTAGTTGCAACTAAACTGAACTAATTATCTTGAAACTGCCAGTAAATGTCTTTAAAGTGTTTATTTTGAAAAAATTTTTTAAATAATATTTGAATTCATATCCTAATATCACATGAAATGAATTCAAGTGTATGAGAGGATACTTATCTACTAGCAAGCGGGGTACAAGATGACGATTTCCTGGCATAATAGTTGATAAGTTCTTAAAGAAGTGAGAAAGGGTAGTTGCAACTAAACTGAACTAAATATCTTGAAACTGCCAGTAAATGTCTTTAAAGTATTTATTTTTTCAAAAGTACGAGGGTTGTCCATAAAATAAGGTTCCCAACGAATTTTCACAATGAAAAACATGTTTATTGGCATTGAATAATACATGTTTGGAAAGCTTAGACTTCTCTCTTTTTTTCGGCATAATCGCCATTTAGATCAATGCATTTTTACAAGCGGTGTACCATCTTCTTTATGCCTGAGTCGTAGAACTCTGCCGCCGCTCCGCGAAGATGGCTTAAAACAGACAGCTTAAAACATTTGCTTAAACTTCTTCGGCTTTGGCGAGCCTGGATGCTTCCATTAACGGGATTGTTCTTTTGTTTCCGGTGTCATGTAGTGGACCCAGGTCTCGTCCCAAGTGACAACAAAGTCCAAAAATTCCTTCCCATCGGTTTCGTAGGCATGAAGAAATTCGCAGGCGACTTCCACACGTGTCCGTTTGTTGTCATAGTCATCCGTCAGCATTTTAGAGACCCACCTTGCCCAAACCTTGGCATATCCTAAGCGGACTCTCAAAATGTTGTGAATGCAGGACTTACTGACAACAGGGATCATCTCGCTGAGGTCCCGAACCGTCACCCTTCGATCTTTCAGCATTGCTTCTTCCACTTTCTCAATCGCTTCGTCCAAAAACGATGACCGGCCAGAACGTTGTTCGTCATGGACGTCTGTAAGTCCGTCTTTGAATTCTCTGCACCATTTGCGCACATGTTGCACACTCATACACTCTTCCCCGTACGCCTCACAGAGTTGGGAATGAATGTCCACCAGAGGAACATTTTTTGCACTCAAAAACAAATCACAGAGCGTAATTCGCACCTGGCGTGAGAAACAAACAGAAGCTCCATCTTTCACGACTACCAAGACAAGAATTAACGTTGTAGATACCTCGCCGGGGTGGGAACTTGGGGGAAGGGAGCCAAGTTACACGCCAGTCTCAACAAATCCCGCTTAACAGCGTTCCTAGCGTCCGCAGTTCCTTGGGAACCTTATTTTATGGACAACCCTCGTATTTATTTTTAGAAAATATTTTCCTTTTATTTGAGGGAATTAAATGTAATAAAAATATGAATCTACCGGAATCAAATACTCTACCGATTGATACATAGATTACGTAAGGCTGAATAAAACGTTAAAAAAGTCAGATATTTAAAATTTGATTTCTCAGGAACTATTTTCACCGATTTTGGACAAACTTTGCATTTTGCTATATGAAATTACATTCTTTAGAATGATGCAAAAAATAATGTACTTTACAATTCAAATTTAAAAAAAAAATATTTACTAAAAAGTAATAAATATAAATACATTAAAAAATAAAAGTATCAAAATATAAATATATAATTAAGTATAAAAACATGAATATAAATTTATAAAAAAGTATTAAAATATAAATACATTCAAAAAATAATAAATATTACTGAACGTTTTTTTTTGTATTGGATAATCTTTGGATAAATGACTTGCATAATTATGTAATAAATTTTTTTTAAAAAATCGCTTAGAAAGTTTGTAAGATATAGTGAAATACGCAAAAAAAAAAATACATTAAGGGATCCAAACTTTGGAACGCTCTCTCGACCAAACTATTTGGACTATATCCCTCAGATCCCCAGGTATCCCCTATATTTTGGGGATCAGATATCCGAATCCGTTGAAAAAAATTTATGTTTATTCAGAGAAAGTGCGTTTTTGTGCCTGATTTTGTAGCTTAAAATATCGCCTGTACTTATTTTTTAGCATATTTGAGGTCACCTTCTCAAATCATTAAGAATAAGTCCTAGAACGTGAAGATCCGAACATTAGATCAAAAGTTATTCAGGGTGGTCCATTTTGTTGGCCTACTGTTCATCATTTCAATAAAGTAAATTAGAATTACATTTTTATATTTACAAAATAAGGTTTCAAGTTTTCAAGTTTTAGAGTACCAAACGTTGTACTGAGGATGGTAGAGAAAAGAAGACTAAGTTGAGCACCGTTTGAATCATAATCCATGAAACCAACTAGGTAAAAAACATTTTGCAGAAACTTGAGGATTGTATAAAAATGTTTGTGAAATATCATCAAGAGGAAAAAAGAAGTTATAGCTTCTGTTACCCCTGTTTATCGAAATTGATTTGGAAGAGTTAATATCTGAATAACTTTCAACCTGCAAACAGTAATAGCTTATTAAAAATAAAACAATTGTATAAAAGTAAATTAGTCTAAGTTCTTCAAAATTTTTTGGTCGTTTAAAAATGATGTAAAAAATAATAAGTTTTAACCTTAAAATTTAGAACTTTTAATTTAAATAAATTTTAGAATTTTTTTTAACCCTTTATATAATTCAGAGACAAATAATAAGCTTCCACCATGTTAAAAAATAGCGAGTAGGGAAGAAAATTCCGCTCAATTTTGCCAATTGGATACTTCCCAACTTAAGAAGATAATGACAAATCTGTGATTATGCCAAAATATATGATTTAAATCAGATTTAATTGGATGCTGGTAAGTGACGTCACGCGTACGTGTCAAACCTAATGGATTTCAGAATCCACAAATGCCACGATTACTTACGATGACGTCACTTGCAGTTATTCAATTGTCGAAATTCTAGAATATTTTTGAATAGAAATATATAAAAGGAAAAAACATCTGCTGGAGCAATAACTGATTCTAAATGTATCAGGATTCGCTAGAATTTTTTTATACACATTTGTAATTTTAAAATATTCCTATATAATTTATATGTGTCTAATCTCAGTGTTCTATGTATAGGTTTTTCTTGATCTTTTTCGAAGTAAAACAATCTAAGCAAAATCTGATATCTCGTATAAGCACTTAATAAAATGTTTGTGCTAAATAAAACATTTAAAATTCTACATTTAATTGTTAAATTCTTTTAAAAAAATATGCCATTTTTTCAATGAAACAGGAATAAAAGAATAACTTGGCTGTTTTGTGAAGATTCTGAATTATCACTTCTAATCTGTTTAAGTGTAAATCAGCAAAGAACAACACTAAGAAGCATAAACACATGGATGGTAATATTCAATAAAATAGCTTATTCCATTGACAAGAATAAACTTTAGTGGCCGAAAGATTCCAACTATAATCTCATCATGGCCTATAATTTCGCAACCTCATTTCTAATAAGGAGATAATTCCCGCAGGGATTGGACATTTGTTTCCTTTTCTAATCCAGGCAACTCTAGGTGAACGGAATGTAGTCCACATATACACTTTCCCTTTTCATTCTGAATATAGGAGGAAAAGAATGGGTACGCGAAAACATTCTCAAATGAAATTGCATAGTTTGTGGACCTCGAACTATTTCAATAAACGGAATGGTCCGAGGTTTATATACAATGCAAGAAAACGCAATTATAATTAGTCTGATTTCATTGTGTATAATTTTCCAGAATTAAGTGCACAGACATAATATGCTGTAATTGCATCGATATAAATATATTGGAATCATTTGTTGCAAGAATATTGCTTTCATGTTAAACAGTATGGTACTCGTAGAAATACTGTTATAATTTTTTGAAAATAATTTATAAATATTGGTTATTTTTGCATTAAACTAATGTTTTATGGCCAATTCAATGTGTTTTATTCTTTATCCGATGCTTAAATCGTCATCTATCTGTTTAGCACCGTGTGATATGACCACTTTTCCAATTTCAATTGTTTAGGCTACATTCGCAATAAATCGACTTATTTTTTAGAATAACCCAAATACACAAAAATCGTCCAGATATTCCGGAAACTTCCTTTAATGGTTATTATCCTTTTTATATTGTACTATGGAAATTCCCAGAAAGTCCCACTTACATTCCTAAGGGCTTGTAAAGAATGCCATCTGTAAGCAGTTTACTGTCCAGCTACCGCGAGAACTCATCCCGCTCCTATGGAAACAAGAATAAAGCAATTTCTAATAAGAATCAATGTAAAAATGACATGACTCACCCAAACTACTAAGCAGAACGGTTAACCCTACATCTCTATTTTAAATAATTTATCCTCTTAAACAATACAACCAACATCGTGGGAGCCTGGTTGTTTGAAAGAGCTCTCATAATAGCCGGTAGCCGGACAGTACAGCTATTCATCTGCGAGACCCTACTTATGCTTACGTTCAAGTTTAGTTAGCAGTTCAGTTGAATCTAATGACCCAGTGAATTGTGGACATTGTTAGATTATTTTGTGATAAAAAAGCTGCTGATTATATTTTTTACCTTCTGTGATTCTTAAAATTATTAGCTAGCTCTTTGTTTTTGTGCTCTTGTTTTCATAAAAATACAGTTGCACTCGTTTACATCATTATAGTATCTTCTTTTCTACTGTGAAAAACTTATCTCTGTGGAAACTCAATGATACGAACCAACAAGTGTTGGTTTGTAAAAGAAAGTAGGGTTAACCATGGATGAATTTAGTAGTCTGCCGTAACGAACATAAAGTGCTCAGTGGAGGAAAAGCAAGAAAGATGTCACTACTATCGGGCTACTAAGCTGCGCAGTGGGGGTTATTAAGAAAGATATCATTATGTTTGGACTACTAAAAGATCAAATTTCTTTTTACGGTAACCCGTGCTGAGTCCTTCTTTTTTCTATGAGGTATTCTACGAACCCGTGGATTTTTTAAACTTTTTATATTATTTAATATTATATAATTTAAACTAGTAAAACAGTTACAATCGATCTATTGTTTTAATAATTACGAAGTTTAAACTAGAAAAAAAAATTGGTTTTCATCAGTGTTCAAGCTGCATGAACATTTGGAGCCAGACATTCCAGGTTCAGGCTCAATCAGCTAGGAGTATCTTTATACTAGTCAACTCTGATGTATAACAATCCAAGATGTAGGCAAATTATGGGTCGTTGATTTTCACTATTATCGAGATAATCCTGCGTGGTTTTGTGCATTGTAAAAACTGATTAGTTTCACATGGTTCACTGGTTAGTTTTTCAATTTTTAGGGGAATTAAATTAAGACTTGAGCATATTCAATAAACCAATCCAAAAAGTAAACAAATTATGAGTTGGTGCGTTATTGTTGACAAATTAACGTTATTATCGAGGTAATTCTACTTTGGTTTGGGCATTGCAAAGGCTGGTTAGTTTCACATTAATATGTCTCGCTATTTTAAGGTTGAAACTAATCTGGATTCACGTTTTAGAAAGTTTATAAGCCTCTTGTCACCTTAACTATATTGAATATAAGGGTTACTACATATCATTATTTTCAGGCTAACCACGAACGGTTTTACAGTTTCTCACAAAAAGTCCTCCCTTTTTGCTGTTTTCTAGGTTAAACACTCTCACAAACAAAATCCACACTATTGAAGATTCAGCAATCCTTGAGCTTTAATTCTTTAATTATGATAATCATTTCGTGATATGATTTTTGACAAAAAGCGAACTCTCAAATTTATGACGAAAATGTTTCCACAACACGAAGTCGTAGTGCATTGTGGGACATGGTTGACTAGAATTAGGTCTTGACAATCGAAAATAAAACGATGAAATAAGCCGAGCAAGCTGTATGGTGTTCAAGGAGTCGGCCTCATATCAAGAAGATTTCGGGTTCGAATCCCGCTTCGGCAGGGGTGTTATTTATCTCCCTGTTCCATTTGTCCTTTTTTTTTGTTTGGGCGATATTGATCCTTTCACAAGGTGCCAACGATAAAGTGATTATTAGAAAAGTTAGATACATTAGGTGCTAATATTTTTTTTTTGAAAGAAAAAATAGAATAATGAAATATTTCTTTAATTTTGACGAAATTTCTTTCCTTAAAAATGTAGTGACAGCCATTTCGTGAATTTGACGAAAGCGCAAGTGAGTTTCGAGCAATTTGAGTATCCATTTTTTACCGGTATCTGGATTTATCTGGATTCGATTTTTATTTTGTCTCTAAACTTCTTGTCATTTGAACTATATTAAAAATTATAAAGTTTGGAGTTAAATAATAAGAGTATTAGGTTGGTTTTTCAACATCAGGAATAAAATACTTTGAGTGCTCAACAAAAAAACCAACTTACTTCTTTTCACCTTTAAAATCTCAGAGCCCGGGATATAAAACAATTCCACTAAGAGCCATTTCACCATAGCGCCCTCTATCGATATTTTCTTAAGTACGATTTCCTCATATCCGGGGAATAAAAGAAGAATAGAGACCACTCAATAAAACATCAATATATTTTGAATTTCTTATTACAATTCAAGGCGCATAGAAAAAAGAGAAGAAATAGTGACAAGAAGAAAAAAAAATCATAGAATTCGGAACTTGATTTATACACGTAGATCTTACGGAGGAAATAAAATAAAAAGACTAAGAAACATTCTTAGAAGGGTTAAGGGAAGAAATGCACCCCTTTTCTGTTCGCAAGAAGTCATATATTCTGATCATTGTCACTGATCAAAACTCCCCAGCAAAAACAAACATACTTGGAAATTGTGAAAAGCTATTTCTTTTTCTCCTCGCATGACGCACGACAGACATATGCGTGTGTATGTGTGTGTGCATAACGTTACGAAAGTCTGTAATGTTTTTGTTGTTGCATACTATCTTCTTCCTCAGAATATATAATATAGAGTTGGAGAAAAAAAAAATATAGAAAAATTTTCTGCATTCTTCGCTATTGGCGCGTGTTTTTCGATCGATCTGTTGTTGTTTCTTGGCCATCCTCCCCCCTCATTTCTTTTTGTTCTAAAATGTTTTACTTTCCATACACGAAAACAAAGTGCTATTGTAAAAAAAGGAAATTGCAATTTTGTTACTGAATGTCAGATTTTTATGAAATAAAAAAAGTAGCTGACTATTGTTTTAAATGGGGATTTGTAGAAGGGTTTCAAGATGGAATTGCAGTCGAAGGATGGAGAAAAAAGAAGCTTTTGAAATGTTTTAATTGTGAAACGTAAAAGATCTCATTTTTATTTTGAAAAAGAAATATGTACTGGGTGCACACGCTGTATTTTGCTAAGATATTTAATCCGCGAAGTCCCAGATGTACAAAGCGCAAAATAAAAATTTAAACAACTTGAATAACTTTTGATCTAAAGTACACTGTAAATCCGTAAATTCCATATCATCCATAAAATCCATTTTCCCGTAAAATCCCTTTTTACCGTAAAATATCATATCGTAATTTTTACAGTTATATTTATTTAATTAGAGTAGTTCAGTGATTTTACTGTAATTATCACTGCAAATTTACGGTACATCAGAAATTTTGCTCCGCAACATGTTCTGGTAAAAATGTATTTTACGGTAAAAAGTACCGGCACCATTAGTGCTGGCACTTTTTACCATAATTTTTTACAATGCACTAAGACTCAATCTCAATGATTCAAGAGCCTAACCATATACGCTAAATAACTAAAGCAGATAGCTCTTTAAATGTTAAAACTTAGACACATTCTTTATTTACATCCCTTTTTTGACTGATTAGGAATCTCGACCTTTCAAAATTTTGATGCTATCTGCGATCTGCAAATTATGTACTCAATAATTTTGTTAGGAACCATCAAAAGTTTGGACCCCGTATTGTTTACTTCCCTTTTTGCTTATATTTTGCCATATCTGTAGAACTTTTGAGGCGAATTGAAAATTTTTCCTCATAATTAATTTACTCGTTTTTACAAACAAAATATTACTCGTTTATTGCTTGAAACAAAAATGTTAATAATTATTTATTATTTTTTAATTAGTTTATTTATTAATGCTTGAAAAAATTTGTAAGGTATTCAAAATCTTACATCATTTTAAAAAATATAATTTCAAATGTCAAAATATAAAATTTGACGAAATCGGTCGAATAGAAATGAAATTTTAAATGTATGAACTTTTTGAAACTTAATAACTACATTAGAAAGATTTCGTTCAAATTTTGTATTTTGCCATTTTTAAACTTTACAAACTAACCTTTGTCTATTTTCCAATGTATTTGCTTTTTTTTCGACTGTAGGCAATGTAATAAAGAGACGAAAATCAGCAAGGAATTTAAGATTTGTAGTGACTCTATGCCAAAATCATGCAAGTCACATGCGCAAAGCACATTATACCCAAGTTAAACAAATGTACAGGAGGCACAGGCGAAACTGTTTGAACTTGCTACACATGAGCTAAAGTGATTTTTTTAATTATTTTCTTTAAAAAAAAACTTGACTCAAAGTTTTATCTACCTTTTTTTTCTTTGTATGTGTGTGTGTGGTTTACACGCAATTAGATCAAGAAAAAAAAACACTAACTAATTCACGTTTTGTAGCAGGGGTGACCAAACTTGTTCGGAAGCCTTCTGAAAAAAGATTACAATCTGCAAAAGAAATACTAAGAAATCTTCCAACTTTTCCAGGAAGCTAAATATAAAAATTTGAAAAATATTTATTTATAAGCTGTTTATGTTATTTTTTAATCAAATTTAACATTTTTGTAAGTAAGTCTGAGGATTAGAGATTTTAAAATAATATTTTTAATAAATATACATGAGTGTATGTTTACATTTTAGCATAAATAAACATCGTTAAGTGTTCAGTGTTAGGAAGAAAAAAAAAACAGTTAACTTCATTGTTAGTGAATTAAGCACGATTATACTGATGCGTACTCTGGGATGCCTGCAAATGACGTAGTGTGGGTATCTCGATTCTGATTGATTGTTTAAACGTGTCATTTGTTTATATTAGCAACCGTTCTCTCCATTCTATTACGAGTAAGCCAAGCCCGTCAAGTATCAATTCTCTTAAGTGACACATTCTATTTTGTTTCCCAAAAATTCTTTCACGCAATATTTCTTACTTAACACTAAGAAAGGCACGAAGCCATAGAAAGCATAAACAAACTAATCTTGCATCGAAGATGTCAGGTACAAAAAACAAAAATATATCACGGTTACAAAAAAATACGTAAAACAGAAAATAAATCTCTAAGTTACGTCGTAAAAGACGTAGAATAGAAGCAATTTTAGTTTTAACAATTTAGTTCGATGTGCAATGCTGCATTGTATTTAATTAACTTCACGTTAATTAATATTCTAACTTATGTGGAGAAATTTAGCTTGATTTTAACACGCGATCTTGTATATAAACGATCAGATGGGAGCAGCGATGGCTCAGGGGATGGAGCGTTCGCCTTCCAATAAGGTGAACCGGGGTTCGATCCCGATGGCAGGCGATACGAATTCCGCATCCGGCTTGCACTGACCACAGTGTTGACGTGAAATATCCTCAGTGGTAGACGGATCATAGGTTAGAGTCCCCTTGCCGTCTGGCTAACCGTGGAAGGTTCTCGTGGTCTTCCTCTCTTTGTAACGCAAACGATGGTTAGTTCCATCAAAAGAGTCCTCCACGAAGGCAAATTTCTCCCAATACTTGATCAGGGAGTTCCCTTTTCTTCCGGATTGGGTTCAAAATTACAAGGCTACGTAGTTGAACATTAGCTGTCGTAAACTTAAAAATTGGGTCGGCTGTTCAACGACGGTTATAAAAAAAGCGATCAGCTGGCGATAAGGTCATAGGTCACATGACTGGCTATCAATGATCTTGTTGAAGTGCAAGTACCCTATTCTGAATACATTAATAAATTCTTCAACGCATGCGTCATGGTACGAGTCAGAGTCTGTTTAAGACTGCAGAAAATCCATTTTTCCATTTATTTCTTTGCGCTTACAAGCAATCGGATTAAAAAATTAAATTATCGTTATATTGAGATTCTAAAATTATTCTTTGCTGAGAAAAATAACCGCGTGTTTGCGAATTGAACTTCTAACGATGCATCAAAATCATGTTCCGCCTTTTAAAACTATACATAAACTCCTAATGCTTTGAAAGGAAATTAAACAAGGAAACAAGCTAAAATTTTAATATGAAAAATTGTGATCAAAACTTTTAAAAATAGAAAGGAGCACAAGTTTATTTTAAAAAATAATATTTATTTAATTCGCAATAAAATGGAATTTTTGCTTCTTTTCAAAATTTAATTTTTTGCGACTAGGATATTTTCAATTAGTTGTGTGTAAAATCAAACAGTGAATTTTATAAATATAGTCTATTCTCCATATTTCTTGCGAATTGAGAATATGTTCGAAAAATAAAGTAAAAATGGAATAAAAGTGGTTCATTTATTATTTTTTATTAAAAGCATTTTTACATAATAATGATTAATAAATTATAACAAAATTCACTTTAAATACTTAGCTTTAGAAATAGCTGTATTAGCTATAAAAAGGAAAAGAATTGTACTGATTATATAATAACACAAGTTACATTTTCGATTTTCTTACACTAAGAAAACTTGATAAGAATTTACAATGCTTTTTAAAGTTGTTTTAATCTGAACAAACTGAGAAATTCAAAGATTTATAATAATTTACTGCAATTTGTTTATTTAAAAAAAGCTTACTGTAATTTGTTAATTCGAAAATATACTAAGAAACGACATGATAACTCTACAAGGGATACTATGAGAGCAAGGAAAAACAAATCTGATAAAACTACCCTGCAGCATGGTAATGACATTTTTGGTAAAATAGAAAAATACATAATTTTGGTTAGTGTAACCAAAATATACGGTTTTCAAACCAAACATTTGCTAATTTTCAAGTTAATATGTCAGCTATTTACAGGAAATTTTGATTTGCAAAATTATAATTCTTATTATCGCACATTTAACAAAACACACAATACCAAAAAATATTTTTAACCGAATAAATAATTTTTATATCCTGCCCCAAAATATCATGATAAAATTACTAAATTTTATCACTGATTATAAAATATGATAATTTCATCGTTAATTTTACTAAAATCATTACCAAAGTCTTTTGGTAAAAACTACCGAGCATTAAATTGTTCACATAGAGCAAAGAAAAGTTTACCATTTTCTGGTAGTTTCAACCATACTTTTTTTTGGTGAAGGATGCAATTTTTTCGCATAAATATTTCTAATTGACTGTTAATGTTCCAGGTATATTTATCACTTTTTATACGATAAATATATCTTATTTCCAACTGTGCAACCAAAAGATTAAGGTTCACTTATGACTAATTTTGAAACTTAATAAGCTGTATCCATATTATTTCTTTTTAAATTATTACGTATTTGATACTATGTTTATAAAGAATAGTTTTAACTAAAGTGCACATTTTCTGTAATACTTTTAAGATAAGTTACAAATCTTTTCTTTCACGTTAAATAAATAATATCTTCCTTAATAAATTACATATTATTTGATTATTTTTAATATATATATATACATATAATATTATTTTTTATTTAATTAATTTAAAAAACCTTTTAAAGCATAGATAAAAAAATAAAACATTCCAGCTAAAACATTTTTGTTTTAGAGCAAAATCCTGCCTCTTTAGATTTAATATATTTTCTCAATTCCAATAACGTAATACTCGTCGCAAAAGCCGGCCATAAAAATATTCCCAAAAATGTGTATTATATGTCATTCCTTATTGGATCTATCATCAGATTTGTATTTTCATATAAAATATCACAAACCACCACCATTCTTATAACAAATCTTTTCATGCATGAATATGTATAAAAGCATATAAAACCCTCTCTTTGTTCTTTCAAAACTTTTTAGTATTTTAATATTTCAAAACATATTTTTGGAGCATAATAGCTTACAAAAAAAAATCTGGTTATATATGAGTAAAAGAAAAAGAAACATATATTCTTAAAGAAATATACTTGAAGTAGATTGGATGCCATATTTTTAATACCTTCCTTAGCTCCTCCTTCCCCCCATTCACCTGCCTGGTTCTTTTACTACATACTTCTCTGAAAAATGCGCAAATATTAAAATTTAAAACGCTTTACCGGATTCGAGCAACAGAAAGCACTACCAATAAATAAATAAAGGGCATATAAACAAGGGAAAAACACCAATACGACAGCCTTGTAGGACAGCTTATAATACAAAAATTTTTACAGCACACCCCTCATTCTGAAGTAATAGAACGATGAAGGTAAAAATTGCAGAAATAAGAAGGGGAAAATATATTTCACCCTAAACCATGAAAAATATTTTCTTTTCTGTCTATCTTTAAGTTTTGAATAACGATGCAACTTCGGACGTCCCCCCCTTTTTTTCATAGCGACCCCCCTCCCAACTTCATCCAAAAACAGGTTTTTTTTCCTTATAAACCCCCTTACCCCCCAATGCACATTTTTCTCAAATACTGAATAATTTATAACTCAATGTAAAAATCCTTCGTAATGTTTCTCAGACCTTCCCCGACGAATAGGACTTTTGAAATATATTTTTTTTCCCTGTCTTTTTGTTGTTATTTGTTTGGTTTGTTTTTAGCCTATTTCCCGAATCTGAAAGTGGATGAAAAATGTACATAAATGCATGTATTTTAAAATAAAAATACAAGAAAAAAAAGTCTATAAAGGAGTGAGTAGACCCCTGCCAGATGCATAAGTAATTTTATCAACCAATAAGTATAAACATGTTTTGTCGTATCAAAGTTTTTCATTTCGATGTATTTATTCTACGATGGAAAGGAAAAATGAAGCAGGACGTTATTTCGGATTTATACATTTTCTTTTCTGGAATTTTCCTGCCCTACCCCACCCTGCCCCCTGATAAGTCTCTACCTCTAACTAATTTAATAATGCCTGGTCTGTAAGCAACTTTTATATATGCATCACATTTTATTAGAGAATTTCCAATATTCCTAATGGAAACCTTTTCTCGTACGGCTTTTTCGAAAAATGTCAAACAATAAAACAAGGAATAAGTTGATTAATAATTTCTGGAAAACCAAAAGGAGGATTGAAGAAAAAAATACAGGAAATATGGCTACGTCAAAAAAAAGGGGATCTCGTCGAATTTTAAATTTATAAATGTAAGCTGTGCGATATTGAATATTTCAATTTTAAGTATGATCAAGTATTTTGATTACTCTAGAAGAAATTGAAGTGGACTGGTTTATGTTTGCGTTATTGCTAGAATAACTTTGCATTTTCATCTCTCGAGTTTTAACTTCAAGATAACTTAGTTTTTGAGTTCTTTCACATCACCGTATGAATGCATTGATTAAATTAAAAACTAATATGCAATTCTATAGGATTCAAAAATGTACAAATAGTATAGTAAAGAAATGTTTTCTACAGAAAATGTTTTTAGTACATCCTCACAAATAATGTTATGCTTATTTGATAATAAGGATGTTAAAATGTAATCTTAATAATACTAAATATGGGTAGTTATTGACGAAAACATTCATGCATAATTTTCTTGAAGTTCGGATGCACATTATTGTAAATATAAGAACATAATAAACTAAACTGAATAGAAATAATAATGTAACTAGATAACGATGATTCTGATTATTTTAACTTTTAGTACTTTTAATTTTCAGTACTTTTTTTTTAATTTTTAGTAATTTTAATTACTCAAAAGAAAGTAACAGTTAATGTGGACTGGTTTATGTTTGCGTTATTGCTAGAATAAATTCGCATTTTCATCTCCTTAGTTTAAACTTTAAGATAACTTAGTTTTTGATTTGATATCACTGAATGCAGTATGCACTCATGCACATGCACATGAGTGCATAATGCATTATGCACTCATGTGCATTGATTAAAAAAAACTAATATGCAATTCTATATTATTCAAATCTGTACAAATAGCGTAGTAAAAAATTATTTTTGCAACAAGTTTCTTTTAATCTATTCTAACAAATAAAGTTATGCTTATTTGATAATAAGGATGTTAAAATATAATTTAAATAATAATGAATAAAGGTAGTTATTTAATGAAGCATACATAGATTATTTTTTTTATAGTTAAACTAAGTAAACAAGTTTGATCGAAAGTACCGGGATACGGTAAAATTTAGTGTATATTTGTGCCTATGAGAACACCAAAAAGCTCAGTAAGTAATTTTTACCGAAGTGCTTTGGTAATGATTTTGGTAAACTTAAAGCAACAAAATATAATTTTATAATATGTGATAAAATTTATTAAAATTGGGTAAATTTATCATGATTCCTTAAAAAATTTGAAAAAATTAAAAAATTCACTTATTCATTTAAATTAACTTTTCAGTTTTTTTTATTTTTCTAAATGTGTGGTAATAAGAACTATAATTTAAAAAACCTGAATTTTCGATAACTTGTTTCCATATAAACGAAAAAAATATCAATGGAACGGTTTACATAGCGAATATTTTGGATTTTATTACTGGAATTATGGTTTTATTTACCAGAAATTTCATTATCATACAGCACGATAAAATCATACCGTGTCACTCTACCATACAGCACGTAAATTTTCTCCATGAAGGAAACACATTATGATAAATATAAATAAGAATATGTTAAATTAAAATGAAATGGAATAATAATGAATATCAGTATGAAATTTAATAACAATAATATTGATTATTTCAAATTTCAGTATTTTTAAATGTATATTCTAATTATTAAAAAAAGTAAAATTTGAAGTAGATAAGCAGTAAATATTCGTTTACTTTTACTTAACTTATATTCTTATCTCGTAAGTTCCAACTTCAAGAATACATTGTTTTCGAATTAAGAGATAAAATCAATGAACGAGTTTATTAAATCAAAAAGATAGCATGCAATTCCAATCGATACAAAGTACAAATATCACCTGAAAAAAAACTTTTTACCACAAATTTCTTTCAGTCAATCATCAAGTATAACATTATGTTTATTTGATTATAAACAATTTAAAGTATAATTTAAATAATATTTTATATAAGTAATTGATATATTACACAGAAGAAAGTTTTTAAAGAAGGATATACATTAGAAGAATCATATGAATTTGATGAATTAAAAATGAAAAGAAATAATAAGAATATTTCAATTTTAAATAAAATCAAGTATATTATGATAACTCCCAAAAAATTGGGTGGGTTGGTACAAATGTGCTCTCATTATTAATGTAATAAATTTGATTTTGTGCTGAATATTAACTGTTTTTGCATTTAAAATTACTATGTAAATAAAATCTGATGTACAATTCCATATGATTAAAAATATACAAATCGAGCCATACAACAATTACCTCTTTCAAACATTTTTTAGTAATGAAATATTCAACGTATATAAAGAGCTGAATTTTAATGAGGTTCTAAATCGCATTTTAGTGAATTTGAGAAAATTATCGTTGTAGTTCATACGTTGATAATATGAAATAAAAATTATTCCTTTCCTTTATTTCTTATCTACAAAATGTCTTTATTTACGCATTTTTAACACTGATCGAATTTTCGTATTTCAACGTCCACATTTATGATAGTGTTTTATTTTTGATGCCATTTTGATGCTTTTCACTCTAATAACACCTAAAAAAATCCACTTAGTTCGTTCAGCCAATGAATGTTAAAGATTTAATAATAAAAGCAAATGTTGTGTAGTTAAATAAGACTGCACAAGTTTTTCAAGCCAAAAGGTTCAAATCTTTCAAAATTCCTCTATACGGAGAAAAAAATTCTGAAAGGAGTCTGAAAAATTTCTGTACTGTATAATAATGACATTCAATGCAAAACAAAACATAGTTCTGGTATTAAAAAGCAAAATATATGATAGTTAAGCCATTAATTTTGTAATTTTTCCATTCATATGGTAACGGTTTACTGGAAATTCTGGTTTTCAGAATTATGGTACACATTAAGTTAGAAATAAAATACTGAAAAGTAAATTTAACGGAATAGGTTTTGTGCTATGATCTAAACTAACATGATGAAATTACCAAGTTCTAACTAACTAACCAAATTTTATCACATATTATAGAGCCAATTTTTGATGTTAAGTTTACCAAAATTATTACCATAGCGCTTTGGTGGAAAATATCGAGCTCTTTGGGGTTCCCGAAGATCTAGAAACATGGTAAAATTTTTCATATTCTGAAAGCATTGGTCTCGCTTTTTCTTTTAGAGCACTAAGCTGTCAAGTAAATTTACGTTTCTTTCTTACTAAAAAAAATTTTTTTTTCGTAGTTAATATTCGTATAAAACTTGAATAATGTTAAATAATGTAAGAATTTAATAAAATGCATGTTCAGGAAATTAAACTTATTATTCATCACACGAAAAATATATTAAGATAAATAAGAAAAATAATTAGTAAACGCTTATAGTTTACAGTGGCATAGTTTGCTTAGTTTTTATTTATTTATAACTTTTTTCTTAGATTTAAGAAAAATATATACAACTGTTGTGTTTGCTTTTTTATGGGCAACCAATAAAAATCAATTGCAATCAAAACATAAAATTTTATTATCAGTATGCATGAAAACATTTATCTTTTGAATTATTCTGCTAAATAATATCTTAACATCAGCATTTACGGGAATGTATTATATAAATTGCAATATATTGGTCAAGACTGAGTAAATGTAATAAAATTATTGAGAACAAATAGAAAATTTATTTTAACGATTAACTTACTTTAAAATAAATAGAAGAAGATCTATGAAAATATTTCTTATAAATTGTTAATACTTTCAATGCTTTATTAATTTTCTCACAGGTTTGAGGTTAAATAATTAAAAAAAGTCCACCTCAATTAAAAAAATAAAAAAGCTAAAAAATGTCTCTTATTTAAGATTATGTTTACTTGTTAATTTTTTAGAATGTAAAATGAATTAGATGTGTTTTTTTAGTATGTTATTGTTATTTTTAGAAAATTGTATTTTTATACTAGTAAAGATGAAAATTATTTTAAACCCCTAACAAATATCTCAGTATTAAATTCCGAAAAATTAATGCGAAAAATAAACAACATATAATAACACCTAATTCCAATAATTTTTTTTATATATATAAAATATCTTTATATTTTAAAAGCGCATTTTATAAATTTCTATTTCTTTCTAACGTATTTCTTTGTGATAAACTTTACAAAATATTAATGAAGATCTAAAAAACTGAAGCTTAAATAAAAACAAGTAAAATATGATTTTTGTTTCTTCTTTAGTAAAAAGCGTTACAAAGAGCAGAGATTTTCGAGAAGATCCTTATTAAAAATAATAGGCAATGCATATACTTTTTTCTCTGAAGGCAAGGGAGTTCATTATATTGACTTTTAAACTTACACAAACTCAGTTTTATGTCGTAAACAATTGCAGGGAAAAATAATAAAATAATAATTTTCCGAACTTGAAAACAATTTTTTTTCTTCATTCATTTATTTTATAGTAATTAACTTTTTTAGAATTTTAAAAACAATTTCCACAGCAACTTTATGCACCAATTTGAAGTCAAGTCTTTTTCAGATGTAGTTAAACTAAAAACAAAGCAACTCATTTGTTTATTTGTAAATAAATAAATTCTCATAATATTATTTCTAATGTGAAAAAAAGAAATATTTTGTTTTGGAAAAATAAAATTACATGTTTGTTTTTAGATCATTTTTGTATATATTGTTTCATTTCAATACAATTTTCGATGCTGGAAAAAAAATAAAATTATCTATGAATTGTATATTAAATCTATGAATTGTATCTATGAATTGTAATAAATAAATTTAAATTATAACAATATCGACTTCGTAATCTACATAAAATAGAAATAAAAACCAAGTAATCCCAGCATCCCATTTGTACAGCAAAAGTGTATCTTAGAACAAAAACATTCCAACAGTACATAGCAACAATACAAAAGTACATCCCAACAGTTCGTTTCCCTGGAGTGACTGAATACTCATTCACAAGCGTTCTTTTAATTATTATCTTTATTTTAGTATTATATTTATTATCTTTAATTATTATCCTTATTATCTTTATCTTCTTATATTTCTTTCATAATTGTGTTAATCTAAATATTGTATTAAACCTATTTCTTTTGACGAAATCCGAATTCTCAAATAAGTAAGAAAGTAATTTTCACAGTTCAACAAAATGTTTGCTCTGATAACAGTTTCCGCAATAACGAAAAAATTTTAGTTAATTTTGAGAAACCTTTTATACAGTGATACCGGATTGATTCCGATTACTAAAACTCCAAATATTCGGTATTTAAATCATTCATTAGGCAGTTTTTCCGTTTAGATGATAACAGTTTAAAGGAATTTTTGGTTTTAAAAGTTATATTTCTTATTACAACACTTTTAGTAAAAAATACAAAACCGAAATTTTTTTTACTGAATAAATGGTTTTTATGCCATGTTCTAAAGTATCATGACAAAATATAAATTTTTTATTTATACTATAAAAACATATTTTATTATTAATTTTACCAAAATCATTACTAAATCGCTTCGGTAAAGCAATGTAAAAAGCAATCAAATCATAAGCAATGTAAATTCTACCGTATTCTGGCAGTTTTGACCATACTTTTTTTCTCAGTGTACATTTCAATTTCTTTAAAAACTAGATATAAGAACTCAAATAATAAAAATAATTTCATTTTTAGTACTATCATATACTACACTTGAAAAGCAAGCGCAAATTTTATTCATGTTATGTCATAATTTCATCTTCCTGTTTATTCACAGATGCATGAAATTTCATTTAGAGCAATAAAAACTTCATTATTAACAATAACTTTTTCACAAAGTGGGACTTTACTTTAAACTTTTCAGCTATTATAATCAAATAAAAAAACATATATTAACAAAATTTTCTTAATAATATTTGAAATAAATAATAATACAAAATACTGCAAACTCAATCGTGTTTCCGATGCTCTTCTGAACAAAACTTAAGTTTCTGCACTGTAAAACATCCCGGATCAAATTAAGGTATAAAGTACCGGCACTTTGGGTGCATCATCCATATCATCATCTATTTCGCTGTAAAATTACTTTTTACCGTAAAATAGTACACTGTAATCTTTGCAGTAATATATAAATTTGAGTGATTCAGTGACTTTACTGTAAGTATTACTATTAAAATTACGGCATATCAGATATTATATATTATTGTAAATATAGATTTTATGGTAAAAGTATCAGCACCATGAGTGCTGGGGCCTTTCACCGGAAATTAAAATACAGTATACCCAATTGATTAAAAAATAACATGTCACAGATATTATTCATTTCTAAGCTTATATGAGGTTTCAAGCATAATTTAATTAAAGCCTGTCATATATTACATTTCTAAGAATATTTTTTTCGCAATTAATGCTATTAAATTTTCTATTTGTATTTAAAAAAAAGTATTTTAAATGTGCAAATTATGATTTAAATTTTGTAAAGCAGAAAATATTTTAAAAAGAAAAATAAATGTATCCTTACAAAAAAAATAATCCGACCTTAAACCATAAATTCGGTACCTAAGACCATAATATCGCGCATATACCCTGCAATTTTAAAAAAGAGAGAAACTGAGCGTTAATTCCATTCAGGTTGAACCATTGTATAATATAAGGCTGAGTAATGAGCACAAAAACATGGTTCAATTTCGGATAAAAGGTTGCACCAAATTTGAATTAAATTATGATTCAACACCTTCTAAAAGTTTCAAACAGATTATCCTTATTTTCTATAAATGCTTATATATTATAGAAAATATTGTTGTAAATCGAATAGGCATCTCAAGATTAGGCAACTTCAGCACTTCCCTCTTCCTTACCATGACAACAGAAAATCTTGTTCTTTCCCCCTGCAGCACGTTTCAGTAAGAAGTTTGAATGTATAATTTGTCGAAACCATGGTAACCACGAGGGGGAAAAGGTAAGAAAGTGGAAAATCGCGAAACCTTGAGATGCTTACATTATTTGCAAAGAGAATGTAACGAGGTATAATTTTTTTCTGCATGCGTAGCTTGTAATAGAAATTGTATAAAGACACCTGCTACCGTTTTGAACCATAATATCGATCAAGCTAACTGTACCCTTAATACTGTACTAAGTTGAGCAATATTATTGTTTTTCTTAAATTTATTTAGAACACTATTAACCTAAGCGAAACTAACTTAATAAGGTGTTAATTCAATTTAACACCTTATTAAGGTTGCGGCAAGTTTACACGGTATTATTGTTAAAAATACAGATATTAAAGTTGTACATTGTAAAGTTAAAAAGTTGTAAAGTTTTTTCTGAAAGTATTCTCTGAAACAAAGCCAGAAATTGAAGAAGTTTATTATATTCTATGAAAGGTTAACAAAATATGAGAAGATATTCTTTACAAATATTAAACTTTATCCAAAAAAAAAAGAAAAAAAAAAGAGAAAAAAAACAAACTTTAACTAACTTTAAGTCTTATCCGCAACTTAATCAAAGATTTAATTTTCCAAGTTGTGTTACAAGACACACAATTTATTACATTGTATTAAATCTAGACATGCATAATATTCCAATATATTCAATCTGTAACCTTAAACTGTATGAATATTTGTATCATTCATTCATAAGGAAGTCTTGAAAGAAGACATATAAGTATAGAAATGCAAAGAAGTTGAGATTAATTCCAAATAGACTGTCTGAACAAACTGAATGTCGCCAGCATTTTTCTCATCTTTAGAATAGCTTTGAATAATAATAAGGAGAAGAAGTAAGCGTTGTATTTAACGAAATGTGGAAATGAAATCTTTATGAAGCCATTCACTTTCTAATGGGAACGCTATCATCCAATGCCATTGAATTGACGGCTTTCCCTCACTGGGGATTGTATCCATATTTATATATCGGTCCCGATTTTATAAGTAAACAATGTCATGAAACAATTATTTCATATTTTTTTATTTTATTATTGGCGTTTAGCAGCCGATCCGAGTCTGAGTTTACGACAATCAATGCTCCGCAGCATTGTAATTTTGAACCCAATCCAGAAGACAAAGGATTTCCTGGATCAAGCATAGGAACAAATTTGCCTTCGTGAATGCATTTTTGATGTAACTGATCCACATTTGCGTTACATGAAGAGAAAAACCACGAAAACTTCCCGCGGTTAGCCCGACCGCAAAGGGATCCTAACTCATGATCCGTCTACTACAGAGTATATTTTACGTCACTGCCCAGCAGCAACCACTGGGAATCGAAACCGGGGCACCTCATTGGGAGACAAACGCTCTTTCCTCTGAGAAACCGAAGGTGTTCTAAAATGGTCGCCTTTAATCTATGTACTCACGTACAAAAAAAAGTAATTAACTAAACCATTCTAATTATGCATCGCCAATTATTATTTAAAAAAGAAAAAACACAAGACGCGTCGGAATTATGGCTATTTAATTTTGAGGCCGAAACGAGCAAAGTAAGGATAAAAATTATCGGAAAGTTTTTTTTTGTTGCTAAATGGGACTAAAATACCTTCATCTCTTGATAGTAGATGATTTTAACCTTTAACTCTACACGTTTTGAAAGAGAAGAATATTAATTATTTTCTTATGTAGGATTGGTCAAGGAATATAGGAAAAATGCAGATAAAATCCATTAAAATTTCTTGAGGGGGACATTTTTTGTCACTTCGCATATACTGAGATATAACAAATGAAATGACTTAAGTTTAATTGCTCAGATCAGCAAATATACCTTTTACCGAAATGGAAGTAGGCTCCAAATTAACAAAGCTACACGCATATCCTTCAACGTTGAAACTAACTCAAACTAGTGGTCAATTCCTAACCCTTACTAAAACAAGCACCCTTGCAGGTATGCAAAGCAGTTTAAATATTAAATTATAGACGACAGCGGAGAATATCCAATTCAAGCTTAGCTTTTCAGCTACACAAAGGTGCACAAAGAAGGAATAAGCATAGTCCTTGATCATGCTATTTATAGGACATTGCATACTTTCTAGCAGTTTAATATCTCTTGAATTTAAATTTACTCCTCTAACCTTTTTCTCAATAAAAATAATAATTTATCTCTTTTTCTCAGTAGTAAATTTTTATTTTCAATTTACATCAAGTTAGACGTTTTTATAGAAACTGTTAAGAAAGAAAAAGAACTGTTAAATTTAGCTTAGTTCACTTAGGTTTCTAACATGCTGATATGTGGTTCAAAATTTAAAAGAAATTGGAGTAGGATCAGTTTACTTTAGTCATTTTTTATTGTATGAAACAGATGAAACACATTAGATATGTCTATTAAATATATCTGTATTGCTACAGTGTGAGGCTCTTCTATAGTGGGAGCTGAACTGCCCGCCATTCTGGAGCAAACAAGTTCGCTAGTTACGTACTGTTAACAATAGCGAATCTAATAAATATATCTTTATTACTACAATGTAAGGAGAAAAAATTTCTTCCATTGCGAAAGGGATGAAAACAGTTAAATACACGAAGAATAAGATTCCGGTAAAAGCCGTAATTTTAGTTTATGAAACTAAAATATACGGTATTTAAACCCTTCGTTCGTAATTGTTTCGTTCATATGGTAATAGTTTACCGGAAATTCTGGTTTTCAAAATTATAGTTCTTATTATCAAATGCAAAACATGAAAAGTAAATTATACAAAACTGAATACAAAACTGAAATATAAAATGAGTAAAAAATACAAAACTGAACAGTAAATTTCATCAAATAAATGGTTATCATGCTATGCTCTGAGTTACCATGATAAAATTACTAAATTTTACCACACTTACCGAGTTTTATCACAGTTTATAGAACCAAATTTTATTGTTCGTTATTAAACTAATTTGGTCAAAATAACCGTGTTTTTTTGGTGTCCTTTTAGAACCAAAAACACGGTAGATTTCACCATATTCCTGTAGTTTTGACCATAATTTTTACATCGGTGTATGTAGACTGACAATGTTTTTTCTTGACTGGAGGATCAATATCATTTAAAACATTTGTATATGCAATTGATTGAGCATAACACGTGTTTTTTTGTATGTTTCTTAAACTAATTAATCAATGCAGTCTTTCATTACTTCAAAAAAATTAAGTTTTGCAATAATTCAGTCAACTTAGCGTTTCGTTATTTCTATCTTATTAAACGCAAAACATGCTATTATCATCTGCCACAAATTTTTAAGTGCTACTTATCAATTGCATTTTTATATTTTCCTATGGAGTTATTATTTATATTGATTCAGATATCACAGTAGACCTCTAAAATAACACAGACTGATCATTATTGAACAAAAACACACGCATTTAAAACCTTTATTCTAAATTTTTTATTTATGTTTGTCGATTTGTGAGATGAAAATATGTTGTGAGAAAATCATAACTCAATTTTCAAATAAATATCATTTACCTCTCTTTTCATCATTTAACTCCGTACATTTTCCAGATTTTTTATCCACTTTTTTTAACAAACTAAATCTTAAACAATGTTTTTATTTGTGATTTTCTAGTACCTTTTTAAAAAGTTTATGGTATTAAAAATAATTAACGAATTAGGCGCTTCATTCATCTTCATTATCAGCTAAGTTCATTATCCTGATCACTGTATGATTAATTGCTTGTTGTCAACTTTATTACCCGTGGAATTAACTGATTTAGTCTAAATTCTTTGTTATTAAAAGTGACATTGGTGTCTCTTCAAAAGTCTTAACAGAAAGAAATAGTTAATTTTCGGAGTTAATTTGTAATTACATTGTTGTTTAGGTACGTTAAAATTTTAATGTGTAATACGTAGAATAATATATAAAGATTAAACTATTTCGAAAAGAATAAAATTTCCATATTCGATTACTCTTATTTTTCTTAATGCTTTTTTATATGATGCACAGTATCTAACAATCTCTTTTTTTATTTAATTTACTTACATGGAGCCAGTTGTTATGGTTACTTTTTACATTTCGAAAAGAATAATGATCAAAACTACCAGATTATGCTACAATTTACCGTGTTTACCTGTCTTTATGTGAACTATGTGTAATATTTACCAAAGCGTTTTGGTAATGATTTCGGTAAAATTAACAAAAAAATAAGGTTTTATAAAATGTGATGAAGTTTGGTAATTTTATCATGATACTTTAGAACCTGGCATAAAAACCATTGATTCAGTCAAATTTACTTTTTAGTTTTGTAATTTTAAAAAATGTGTGATAATAAATTCTATAATAATGACAATCGCGATTTCCGCAAATCGTTACTATATGAGCGTAAAAATTACCAAATAGATGGTTTAAATACTGGTTAAATTTTTGTTTTATTAACCAGAATTATAGTCGTTTTTTTTCTACCAGAAATGTCATGACCGTACAGTACAGTAATATAACAGAACCATTTTCTCCGTGTACCTTTGTGACCCAATGTTTTATCTCAAATAGTATCTTCTTTCAAATTTGTAACTACCATTTTATGGTAGTTACAAATATTCATATTGTTTTGTAAAAGACATTACATTTTCATTGGAAAATATAAAATATTTTCTACCACCTTTTTAAGTTATTAGATGATAATTTTTTGGTTCCAAAAATATTTTAAATTTTGTTTTGGGTAGTTTACCGTATTTTTTCTTTTTACCCGTGTTGCTACCAATAAGAAAATCATGTAAACAATGGGAGGAACAAAGAAGAAACCTCTGAGGCAACTGACCAGGAAATTTATTCTATAAAAAGAGTTTTGGAAATAAAATTTCAAAAACACACATGGTGCAAGCATAAGATATGTTACAAATCATTTTGTAATAAAATAGCTTTACTACCAATATTTTTCAAATTTTGATAATTTTTATTGATACGTTTTACTATACAAAATATATAAAATTATTTAATGGTAGAAATTGTTTCTTTATCAAATATTTTTAATTTCAAATAAGAGTTTATTTATCTGACTAACTACTGTTGTCAAATACTTGATTGATTAATTTGCATTTCTTTAATTTATTTCAATTTATGTAACAGACAGACTGTCTACAAATAAGACTTTCCGAGTTATGGGGGCTCAGGTGATAGAGTGCTCGCCTCCCAACGAGGTGACTTAGGCTCGAATCCAGCTTTGGCTGGCAGATGCGAATTCTGATCCCGACTCGCACTTACCACAGTGCTAACTTAAAATATCCCCAGTGGTAGACGGATCATGGATTAGAATCACTTTGCCGTTAAGTAAACAGTGAGATGTCTTCGTGTTTTCTCTCTCCATGTAACGATTAATTCCATCAAAAAGAACTCCACAGAGGTTAGTTTGTCCCATTTCTAGAATCCAAGAGTTCTCTTTTCCTCTTGGTTCGAGATTACAACGTTATGGAGTTGGGCATTGATAGTCTAAAACACAGAATCGGGTCGACTTTTCAACACCGATTTTTATTATAAAATAAAAATAATATAAAACTATCCGAAAGTGTGAAAATTAAATAATAAATAATTCTAGTAAATCAGATCTAAATTGCAATATTTCTTCACAAAATGTCGATGTACTCTGTCAGTCGTAACCTTTTACAAAGGAAATAACGCAAAATTCTACAAAAACTAATTCACCATTTTATTATTCTTTTTTCATCCATTGTTTAAAAAAAACCAAAACAAAAAAAAAATCATATCTATAATATCAAGCTTTTAGCTCGCAACATCAGAAAATGCGTGTTATTACATCACGTGACCCTGACACCTTCCCCCCAGAGTCATATTAGATCCAAAGATCGAATATGGCAAATAATTTAAGGGTCACACTTTACACATAAACAAACTATGTTTCACATTCACCCAAATATTCACTGAATCTTAGGTTTAACTTAACACTAGGTATTTACTTTAATCACCTAATAATAATAATAGGAAAAAATGTTCAGAGTCTTATTTTAGTTTATATTTACAGTCTGGACAATGCATCTGCATTACTAAGTTTCGATCCTTTGATGTGACTTGCCTCAATATCATGGCGTTGAATGGCTAACGCCCATCTCTGCAACCTCGGGCTTTGGGGTGTCGCACTCGTCAGAAATACTAGGGGATTATGATCAGTTAATAAAATAATCTTAGCACCACAGAGTAAGGTTTCAAATCTCTGCAAAGCCCAAATAATAGCATAAACTTCCCTTTCAATTGTAGACCATTTCTGTTGAGTTGAATTCAGCTTCTGGCTACCGAAAGCTATGGGACGAATATTTCCTTCTTCATCTAACTGACCTAAACAACATCCGACCGCATTTTGAGATGCATCCGTATGCAAGTAGTATGGTTTCTCTATGTCTGGGACTTGTAACTCTGCGATCTTACATAGCGACGTCTTCAATTCCTTGAATGCCTTCTCAGCTTCTTCGCTCCAAGGAATCTCATTAGGAACTTTCTTTTTAGTAAGCTCTGTTAGTGGAAGAGCAATCTTTGCGAAGTTTGGAATATACTGCCTGTAAAAGTTGCATAATCCCAAAGCACTTCTCAGTTGTTTTTTGGTTTTGGGTGCCTCTAATTTCTGTATTACTCTTATTCGTTCTTTGTCAGGAGCATGTTTACCTGAACCAATAATATGTCCTAAGTATTTAACCTTTTGTCTAGCAAATTCGCACTTTCTCAAGTTCACGGAGAAATTAAAATATTCCAATCTCTTAAAAACTTCTTCAAGATGAATCAAATGTTCCTCCCACGTATCAGAAAATACTGCTAAATCATCGATATAAGCACAAGTGAAATCAGACATGGACTGAACCACTTTAGACATAGCTCTTTGGTAGGTTGCAGCAGCATTTCTTAATCCAAAGGGTAATACATTCCATTGGTACTGGCCTCGGTGAGTTCGGAATGCTGTGAGGTGTTTGCTGCCGTTCTCCATCGGTATAGCCCAATATCCCTTCAACATATCTAGCACAGTAATGAATTTCTTCTTTCCTACTAAGAAATTCAACTCCATCATATTTTGCATTGGATATGCATCCGGAACGGTAAGAGCATTCAAACTTCTGAAATCAATGCATAACCTGATTGTTCCGTCTTTCTTATGAACACATACTACCGGGTGTGCTATCTCACTTACCACCGGTTCAATCAGTCCTAACGCTAGCAATTCATTGATCTGTGCATCCACTTTCCCCTTTAAGTTTTCTGGTATCTTATACGTTTTTGGTTTCATCGTATCCTCCTCAGCTTTCAGCTTTATCGCATGTTTCCCAACTTTAGCTATCCTTATCTTCCCCGAAAACAACGTTTTGCGTCTATGTAAAAGATCTTTCAATTGATTTTGTTGCATTTTGGGTAAGTAATCCAAATTTAATCCTTTCAATGCTTCATAGCTTTCCACCTCTGTAGGAAGAGTTGGTGTTTCGTATATTTCACCAAATTCATCATCAATATCATAGACAACTCCAACTGTTTGAATTCTCGCTTTGTATTCTCTCATTTTGTTAACATGCAATAATCTTAAATTTCCTTCCGGCATTTGCAAATAATACGAATTCGGTTTCACTCTTCTAATTACCTTTACTGGACCTATCCATCTGGCATATAATGAATTGGATGAATCATGCATTAGCACAAGTACTTGATCTCCTGGCGCAAATTCCCGGTATTTTTTCCTTCTATTGTAATATTTGGCATAATTACTTTGTTGCACATCACTTGTTAACCTTGCCTTTTCGGTTGCTATTTCTAATTTTCCTTTTAACTCTTTTAAATATTCCTCCGCTGATCCTTTCATATTCAAAGGTAAAAACATATCTCCGGCCCAAATTGACTTCAATATAGATAACGGGCCTTTCGGTTCTCTCCCGTACATTAGCAGAAAAGGTGGTACTCCTGTAGTTGCATTTGGAACTTCTCGATAAGCCCATAGTACAAATGGTATATGTCGATGCCAATTTCTTCCTACTTCTCTAATAATGTGATGTAGCATATTTTTGAAAGTTTGGTTCCATCTTTCAATCAATCCGTTCCCTTCCGGATGGTATGGCGTTGAAAATCGCGGACAAGCTCCTAAAACCTTCAAAAACTCTTGCGTTAAACTTGCCGTAAAATTTGTCGCATTATCCACCACGATTACTTCTGGAATTCCTGTCCTACAGAATATTTCGAGCAGTGCTTCACATGTATTCCTTGCCGTTAACGATTTGAGCGGGACTGCTTCAGGCCATCTTGAATGTTGGTCCATCAAACAAAGGATATATTTATGTCCTTGTGCTGATACTGGATCTAGAGGACCAATTAGATCTACGTTCACCACTTGGAATGGAAGTTCAGGACGTGACACAGGTGTTATCGGAATTTTGTCTACTGAACGAACAACTCTTCTACCTTGGCACCCATGACATGAGCTACAATAAGCTTTAATTTCCTTGACCATCCCTGGCCAATAAAAGGAAAATTTAATTCTTTGAATTGTTTTACGAGCTCCTAGATGTGCTCCGAATACTGACTCGTGGGCAATTTCTAGTATTTTACCTTTTCTAATTTCGGGAATTACTAATTGTTGTATTCTATTCCCGTCCAACAGCTCTTCATGGCATAGTATATTATTTTGTATCACATACCCTCCTTTATTTTGCTTCCCCAATTTCCATGCTTCTTGGAGAGTATCGCAACTTTGTTGTTGTATCTTGAATCGTTCGGTTTCATTTCCATTCTTTTTATCACCGCATTCACCTACTGTTGGCTCCTGCTGCTCTTCTCCGTCACTTGCACTCATATATAACTGCTCCTTTCGGGAATCTGATCTTAGCTTCATAGCAGCAGTAAAACTGGGATTGTATACTCTTTTTTGTTCTAATAATGCCTCATAAGTTTCAGCATCCAACAAAATGTCAGCATTTAACCCATTGACGGCTGCTATCATCGTTTTAATTATAGGCGTAATATATCCTTCCGTTACCAAAGCGATTTCCACTTCTTTTAATTCAGCTTTTGGACTTTCGCCAAACGCAGGTTGTAGTATTATATGTCCTTTGTAATCCACTTCCTTACCCACTATATCGTTTTTAAATACACTTATTTGTGCATTTGTCAGTCGTAACCTTTTACAAAAGAAATAACGCAAAATTCTACAAAAGCTAATTCACCATTTTATTATTCTTTTTTCATCCATTGTTTAAAAAAAACCAAAACAAGAAAAAAAAATGATCATATCTATAATATCAAGCTTTTAGCTCGCAACATCAGAAAATGCGTGTTATTACAGCACGTGACCCTGACATACTCAATATACAAATATCGTTTGAAAGAATAAGTATTTTAAACCATATATCTACAGTTAATATTTTGGAGCAGAGCCTCCATTGAACCTAAAAAGTATTGGTAAAAAAGTTCCTTAGTGAAAAAAAAGAATTAAATATATGTGACAGAAAATATCTTTACATAAGCAATGCTAATTATTAAAAATATTTCAATATTTTCTCATATCGTTTACATTTTTTCATATGATGTTCAATCTAAACTGCTTTTTTGTACGCATTATTATTCGAAAATATTTCACAGTTTTATCACAAATATTGGGTGCATTTCTGTAAATTTTAAGAGAAAATATTCTGGAAGCAATAATTAAGACTAGCTGATGAGAATAAGTAGCAAACAAATAGTAGAAAGTAAATTATAATAAAATATGCAACATGAAACGCATGTTATCGTATCCATTAAAATATTTTCTCAGAACTTACATTAACTGATAAATATTAAAACGCATAAAAAGAAAAATATGACTCATAATGACAGAAAAGTTTTTTAAGCAGTGATTCCACGGGAAAAAAAACGAAAACAGTTCATCAAAAACAATCAATTTCAGCATAAATTTTTCCAAAACATTCACGAACAGGAAAAACACGGTATGCATCTCAAAAATACATAAACGGCGAATGACAACACATTATTCCAAATTAAGTTCTGTTTTTTTTCCCTTCTTTTTTTTCCATTCATCAATTGCTGCACTCTACTTATTATTGACGTTCATTTCCAATCTTGTCAAATATGATAGACTAATGACGTCACGCAATACTGCTATTAAACTCACCTTATTCATTCGAACTAAAAAAAAAAGGAACGATTTGTTTTGAAGAATGATTGTACGGCAATTTATGATACTAGTTAAATATTGTCATTTGTTATTAAATGGATCGTAATGACTGAGTTTATTTATTGCTTTTGTGAAATGAATTGGACTAAGATATGTCTTTGTTTGAGAAATTGTGTCGACGTTAAATGCATTCATCGTTTATCTAGTAAATTATTTAGTATATAGTTTAAATATTAATGTTACAATTGTTGTATCTTTTATCAAGTTATTGTTCGAATAAATATGTATAAATAATATTTAAATGATGGAATTTCTTTTAAAAATAGGAAATGTCCTCCATGAAAAAAAATATTTTCTAATTGAGAAAACTAATTTAATAAAATTATTTAAAATTAAAAACATTTACTTGGAGAGTTTTTTATATGAAAAGACTATGTTAGAATTTAGAATTATAGACTGTTAGAATTTTCACTCCAAAATTACGGTAAAATAACCGGAAGCAGTCTGTCAGTACATTCAATTAACCGTAATGCTTACGGTAAAGATAATTTTTTTTCAACTTTTGTAGTTTTTAAACAGTTTGCAGATAGTAAAGTAAAACGAGTTTCTGATTGAGACCCTCTGGGTAATAGAAAAAGAGGAAGACCAAAAAGTACTTTGTGCAGGATGATTGAAAACGAATCTAAAGCAATAGGAAAGATGTTGAGAGAGGCAAAGTAAAACAAGATGAGAAGGTATGATAGAAGCCCTATGCTCCAATTCAGAATTAAGAGGAATATGTATATACAGCTTGTATGATTAAAAAGCAATGAATACATAACTATACGATTTTTTAACCCTTTACAACTAGCATGGTTTCAAAACCGTAAGACAGAAATTTAACTGGACATTGGATCTAGGCTTTCAGTTAGAAAACGGATGTTGTGGTTGAGGTGTGTTGCATCAAATGAACTGTGGAACATGGCTTAATTAGTTTATCTGATTTCAACTTGTATATGAGATAAGAATTACTAGACTTTTTTGTGTTAGGCAATTTTATGGTGCTGTCATCTTTGCGTGATTGAGAGTATCGTATTCTAATTGTCCAGGCTCACAAATTGGTGAGTTCTGGACACTGGAAGCTCTTCATGAGTTAAAGAGAATAGAGAAAGTATTGTAGTGTCAGCGCTGGGACTCAAACCTTCGTTTTGTCGGTCAGTGAGATTAAAATATTTGCCCTCTCGGCTATAATACGTATCCAGCTGCTAGGATAAAAGTAGTTTTATTAGGTGGGCCTAGTTGATACGGATAAAATTTTGGTTCCTTAACTGTATTAGGTGAAAGCAGTTAATAAAAGGTTTTTCTCACTGTTAACAGTTTGAATACCATCTTTTTACGGTTATTTGACAGTTTTGTTTGAATATGGTAAAAAGCAATAAATGAATTGTTATTTAACCATTTTTCTGAGATATTCGCAGGCATTTATTTCAAAAAACAACATTTTGAAATTAAACTGAGAAAAAAGTTTAGACGAAACTACCAGATTATGATAAAATTTACCGTGTTTCAACACTGCAAACTGTGAAAGCGGTGCAGGAATCAAAAATTATGGTCATACCCTCGACGCGTTTTCACACGTTTCACGGGTTTCATTTTTAAAATATAAATCAATGAAAAATTTTATCCCATTCTTAATTATTTATGATGTAAACAATGTTCATAAAATGAAATTGCGCCTTTTCAGCAGTTTTCAACATTTAATTCTCCAAATCCAGTGTCGAATAAACGTACAATTTTAGTAGAAAAAGCTAATATGTTTCACACATTGCTATTTTTGGAGAATTAATTAAAAATATCACGATAAAACATTTTACTGTTTTGTAGAAACCTATACTAAATAATCGTTTGTATCATAAATATTTTTATTTATTTATATTTCAACTTTTATTAAGAAAGAAACATGTTAAAAGATTCTGAAGATGCGCCTATCGTATGACAAAAGAGCCAGCACGAGTGAAAGTACGTCTTATAATGCTTATCTTAGCTCAGAACCTTGCCGATAGATGTCAGCACCACTCCTTTGTGAGGAAACTTCCTCAAATTAATCATAGATCTGAAGAGGAAGGAAATTTTCTCCAAATCCCTGTATCCCTTGTATTGCTCAGTGACCGACCCTAGGACTTTCGATTCTACAGATTTTTACGATCACGTGTTTCGAAGTCTCGTTGGAGTCGAGGATCGAACCATGGCCAGGAGTCCGATTCCTTAACCGTCTTGCTACCACTGCCCAATATATATTAATATATATTAATAAAGTCGATGCATTGACTATTCCCTTCTAAAATACTTAAAAATATTTCTTTAACTGTTTTCAGAAATTTGCAGTAGCTCATCAGTCTATGAAGTATTTACTGTATATATTTTATTTACCAAATGTTACAATCTAAGCATTATTAAGTTTCAAGTAACCCAAACTAAATATAAACTCTTTACGATTCAACATTTCATTTTTAACTCAACAACTCATTTTTAAAAGGCGCCGAGATATTTTTTAGAAAATTCTTTCGCAGCTCAGAGATTCCCATGCAGCTTGTATGAATGAAAACTCACCTGTCAGATTCTCATTTGGCTTTCAAAAATCTTTCCAAAAACGGTTCTAAAATACTCTAAAGACATCGGGAATATCTCCTTTTCCGACACCATATCCTTTTCTATCCTTAACTCCCCTATCTACCATTCCTTCTGCCCCCTCCACCCCTTTAATCTGGATGATCGTAAGAACAACTGGGAAAATGGGTTTTCAAAGAGGGTAAGGGGGGTATAAAGTAAGCTTTCTTTTGAAAATACTATTTTTTTCGTCTTGTAAGACTGTTGGGAAAGAAGTAAGTAAAGCAAAGAATAAGATTTTTGATGTTGTTGCATTTTGTCTCGTCTTTTTGGTTATATTTAGGTTCTTTCAAATAATATCACTCGGCGTGTTATCGTTTTTAAAAAGCATTATTTTGTTTTCGGATATTTCATCAACTTGTTGCCAACTTCTTCCCACATTTAAAACAAATCGTATGTCTATTAATACCTGAGTTCTTTTTATTAATTGACTTTCGTGTCTTTGATGATAAAGAATTTTCAATAAAAGTTTTTATCAATTTATAATTGGTTAAAATATTCAAATCTGTAGAGGAGATTTGAAAGTAGTGACAAATGCAATTTTCTAAAGTTTTCTGATCACTAAAAGTACAAGTTATCATTTTATCTCCAAATATGATTTATCGTCCATCAAACTTTTGGCCGCCCTCTGGTAAAATCAGGGGCGAAGATCTCATCTGGAGCTCTTTCTTAAATGACAAAACAAGTTTTAGTCGTTTTCTGATTCCTGCAAATGGAATTTATAATGTCTTTTTTTTCCAAATAAAATCTATCGCAAATCTAAATTTTGACCACTTTCTGAATGTGTACTAAAATCTCATCTCGTTCTCTATTCTGAATGACAAAACAAATTTAAATCATTTTTTGATCACTACAAGTAGAATTTGTGTTGCACTTTTTTTTCTTCCAAATAGAATTTATCGGTAATCAAAATTTCTATCTCTGACTGACTAGCCAAAATGTTCAAATTTCACTTTGCAACTCTTTACCTGAAGCCAATTGTTTTCTAGATGGTGCAAGCAAAATTTAACATTAATCGCAATTTTTGACTTCTTTTGGTCATAAATAGACTAACACACACAAAAACGAGGAAAAAAATAATTTTGATGTTTTATCGAAACAAAAAACTGTTAAAACTATACAAAGAAGAAGAATATATTCAAAACAAACAGAATATGGTTATATTTACCGTGTTTCTGGCTCTATCGGAATTCTAAAAGGAACGGTAATTATTACCGAAAGGCTTTGGTAATAAGATTTTATAAATTTAACACTTGAATTTGTTTTTACTACTATGTTGTTGGGCAGTAAATGTGGTAAGGTAATTTTATCATGATATCTTAGAGCATGATATAAAATCAATTATTTAGTTAATTTTTTTTTCAATATTTAATTTTTACTACATATGTAGTATAATAGTTTTAAAATCAGAATAATCGATGAACTGTTGCGAAGGGAAAAACTATTAAATGATTTATTATCAAAATTATGTTGTTTTCTTTTTTTGTACTTTATCGTACATTATCGTACAAGTAAGATAATTTTACCAGAATTGCTATCTCCGTGTACGTTTTTCAAGTAGACCAAATAGGAGAAATTTTAAATTAATATCCTTTAGCGTTGTGAGTGCTTGAAATATCAATTCCTTTTTCTAAACGCTGTTAGCAATTAAAAAAAATTCAAACGAACAACAAAGTAACAAGCAAAAATATATATGTATTAACACCTACTTAGGTTTAACATTTACTCGGTTCAAATACTCATTTATTCAATGCAAGACTGAAATGATTTTTTATCAGGTTGTTCGGTGGTATATATTTTAGTTTCTAATTCTTCAGTAGAATAATATAACTTTTTGATTATAAATGGTTATAGTTGTTGAATTTTTTTATGCTTTTATGTACAATGTGTAGGGAAAAAAAAAACACTGAATATCTACTTCTTTCGGCCTACTAAACGAATTTGCATAAACTTAGACACATTTAAATGTATTAGTTACTTAATGCTGGCGATATTTTAGGTTACGAAATTGGGCATAAAATGCACTTTCTCTGAATGGACCTACTTTCTTTCCGACTGATTTGGATTCTTGACCCTCAAAATAGGGGTGCGAAGCAACAATCTGAAAAATGGGATCCCATTAGTTTAGGCAAGAGTTGGTGAAGTCAGTGGAAAGTTTAGAACTCTTAATAATAATTTCACTATTTACGTATTCCGAAAGTGAAATTAACATTAAAGAGCCTAATTTCTCAACAGTTCTCCTGCCTAAACCATCGGGGACATATTTTCCAAATTGAGTTTACATCCCTACATTTTGAGAGTCAAGACTCCTAATCAGTCAACAAAAAAAAAAAGTGCTCTCTAGAAACTCTACAATTCTCTATAAATCACAATTACTTTGCGGAAGAAAACAATAAAAATCACATAGAAGAAATTTCTGAAACTAAGCAAGATCCATTAACTATTCACAGACAGCAAGATAAATTATTTGCTTAGCGGTAACAATCTCTAAAGCAAACCAAATTTTTTTTGGTCAATTCTAATGCTCTTGATAATTTTAGTTTTGTTTTTCCCTAAATAGGAAATAATAAAGCTCTTGTCTCTGTCTTTGTTTTAAAGTAATTTGCGTCTTAAAATTAATTTAAAACATTTTAATAATGATTTATTCCAGATATATCCGTTACCATGTTTAATAGGCAAGATTATAATGATTTGAAAAATATTCTTTGTGACAAAAAATTGTATACAACGCAAAGCCTCACGTTTCAAGATTTGCATTATTTGCAAAGCTTTTTTGTAATTTGTAAATGTAATTTGCACTAATTGAGAAGCTATTCTAGGTTAGGCCTTTGAACCATCGAGTCTTTGCTCCATAATAAAAAAAAATTCAGATTGTGCATGCACTATTTTTTTTCTTCTTTTTTCTTTTTGCCTACTATAAATTTGCAGGTCTGGTTTGTTCGAATCATTTTATTATTTTATTTTTATTTTCAGCTATAATCATTTTATTCTATTCTATTTTATTTTACTTTTCATTTTATTTTATTTTCTATTTTATTTTATTTTTTTTTTTATTTTTTTTTATTTTATTTTTATTTTATTTTATTTTATTTTATTTTGTTTTATTTTATTTTATTTTATTTTATTTTATTTTATATTATTTTATTTTATTTTATTTTATTTTATTTTATTTTATTTTATTTTATTTTATTTCATTTCATTTTATTTTATTTTATTTTATTTTATTTTATAACTGGCGTTGAACAGCCGGCCCAATCCTGAGTTTACGACTGTCAATATTCGACTCCACGGCCTTGAAATTTTGAAGCCATTCCATTTTGAAGCCAGGGCAAAAGAACTCCTGGAGCAAGCATTAGGATAGACTACCCTTTGTGGAGGATTTTTTCATGGAACAAACCGGAATTTTCTTTATAAGGAGAGAAACACCACTGAAACTTCTCATGGTTTGCCCGTCTTCAAAGAGATACTAACCCTTGATCCTCCAACCACTGAGGATATCTTATGCCAGCACTGTGATCAATGCGATCCGGGAGCAGAATTTGTATCAAACAACTAGTGCTGGGTTGGCCGCTACTGAAAAATAAATGCATGCGGTAAAAATTCGCTTGATTTTAAGCAGGCTTACTGATTGGCAAGCGGCATAAGTAATGACAACTAGTTTTACCTTATACTAGTTACGCCTCAAAATGAACGAAAAGGAAATTTTGCTACTGTTCAAATATAACCTTTATATACAATTGATATGTGATTTTGATGTTTGGATTGCGGTGTTGTCGTGCAGCTTTACAAATAATGTTTATTTGCTTAGCTTTGTTTTAAAAAAGCTATCAATTTGAGTTCTTGAAGCTTTCGTAACAAAGTTAAACATTCAAAATATGTCATTTCAGTGAAGAAAAGCATATATCCGAATTTTAGTTATTTTATTTTAACTCTTAAAACTTATACCTTTTAAGACTTATACATTTTAAAACTTATACCTTTATCCTAAGGAGAAGATTTCTCCTTAGGATAAGTTGTCAAAATTTAAACATAACTCTTCGCCTTTTTGGATTCGCTGAAACGATTAACATGCTGAATTTGAGCGTAAAAATTGGTTCACTTGGTACCTCACTATTTGACTATTTGCAACAATATTTGAGCTTAAGTGCATGTAAGACACCTTCCCTTCGAATCTTAATATTGCAATGAGATCATAGTATGGGAGCCTTACAATCAGATAAGAAATAAGGTTAACGTTACGGATGACGTAAAAAAAAACCGCCAAAACGCCTTGCAAAAATCCTCGAATGATTCGACGTTGAGCCGATTCTACTGAGAGCATAGAAGTGTAACCTAAAATTTAAATAAATAATTTTATTGAAGCATTTTTGTAAAAAAATGTAAAACATTTTTCATTTTAATATTTTTATTTAAAATTTTATTATTAATTAAATATTTTTTGTTATTAAAAACCTTTATACGCACCTTCGCTGAAAAATTGGTTCAACATTGGACCAGAATTTCGGTATATTAAGCCGCATTCCCCTAATCAAGCTAAAACTCATGCAAATTTGATACAACCTCAATAAAATATTGTGTTAAACCATGTTTCTTAAGTTGCACTTTTTTTTGTATAATTAAATTGATGATTTTATTCATACCATATTATAATTCGAACTCTAAAGAACTTCACAAAAAGCTTTAGATTATAAAGAAGTGACCTAAAAATTATGTTTAGTAAATTATCAAATATTTATAATCCAACAATTGTAAGAAGACTGGAAAATTAACCTCAACGTGCGAATTTCATTGTTCTTAAGAAGTTTGTCATTTGCACATCTTCGCTTACCATCAACTTTCTTAACAGCATTACAACGAAACATCTATTTTGACTAATGGATTGGCACCATGATTTATAGATGAATCATCTTCTAACAATGGGTGTACTATAAATTAATGACTTCAGTACTAATCGAATGCTTAAAAGTAATGTTCTACATTTTTCAATTTAATTTAAAAAAAACGTCTAGGAGTTTTGAAATACATTTTAAATGTAAATATCTTTTAGAAATAAAATAATTTCCCTGCCAAATCATTTACGAAATAATGTTATTTTAAGTTTAAAAGATGCAAAAAACAGAAGTCGAACCAAAAATTCTAAAAGCAAGGAAACGATAAAAAGACGACTTTCTTAAAAATTTGATTTCTCAGGAATTATTCGACCGAATTTGCTCAAATTTTGTATTTTGCCATGTAAAATTATGTTTTTTAAAATTATGTAAAAAATTTAATACCTTAAATTTGCAATTTTTTCGACTGTTATTAAATAAAGTAATAAATATTTACTAAGAGTTAGTTTTGTTGTATGGGATATTCTTTGAATAAATGAATTTTATTACTATGTGCAAAATTTTTTCTATTAACTCAACATTTCTTCAGATATCGCGAAATACGCAAATAGTAAAATTAACGTTAAGAGGTCCAAATTTAAGACAGCTCTTCTCACCAAACTATTGGTACCATATTTCCCAGATTGCTACCCTCTATATTATGAATGTCATTATTCACAGAAAGTACGTTTTTATGCCTGTAGTAATCGAATTCTCTAAAGATTGTCAGTCGTAACCTTTTACAAAAGAAATAACGCAAAATTCTACAAAAACTAATTCACCATTTTTATTATTCTTTTTCATCCATCGTCCAAAAACCAAAACAAAAAAAAATGATCATATCTATAATATCAAGCTTTTAGCTCGCAACATCAGAAAATGCGTGTTATTACATCACGTGACCCTGACACCTTCCCCCCAGAGTCATATTAGATTCAAAGATCGAATATGGCAAATAATTTAAGGGTCACACTTTACACATAAACAAACTATGTTTCACATTCACCCAAATATTCACTGAATCTTAGGTTTAACTTAACACTAGGTATTTACTTTAATCACCTAATAATAATAATAGGAAAAAATGTTCAGAGTCTTATTTTAGCTTATATTTACAGTCTGGACAATGCATCTGCATTACTAAGTTTCGATCCTTTGATGTGACTTGCCTCAATATCATGGCGTTGAATGGCTAACGCCCATCTCTGCAACCTCGGGCTTTGGGGTGTCGCACTCGTCAGAAATACTAGGGGATTATGATCAGTTAATAAAATAATCTTAGCACCACAGAGTAAGGTTTCAAATCTCTGCAAAGCCCAAATAATAGCATAAGCTTCCCTTTCAATTGTAGACCATTTCTGTTGAGTTGAATTCAGCTTCTGGCTACCGAAAGCTATGGGACGAATATTTCCTTCTTCATCTAACTGACCTAAACAACATCCGACCGCATTTTGAGATGCATCCGTATGCAAGTAGTATGGTTTCTCTATGTCTGGGACTTGTAACTCTGCGATCTTACATAGCGACGTCTTCAATTCCTTGAATGCCTTCTCAGCTTCTTCGCTCCAAGGAATCTCATTAGGAACTTTCTTTTTAGTAAGCTCTGTTAGTGGAAGAGCAATCTTTGCGAAGTTTGGAATATACTGCCTGTAAAAGTTGCATAATCCCAAAGCACTTCTCAGTTGTTTTTTGGTTTTGGGTGCCTCTAATTTCTGTATTACTCTTATTCGTTCTTTGTCAGGAGCATGTTTACCTGAACCAATAATATGTCCTAAGTATTTAACCTTTTGTCTAGCAAATTCGCACTTTCTCAAGTTCACGGAGAAATTAAAATATTCCAATCTCTTAAAAACTTCTTCAAGATGAATCAAATGTTCCTCCCACGTATCAGAAAATACTGCTAAATCATCGATATAAGCACAAGTGAAATCAGACATGGACTGAACCACTTTAGACATAGCTCTTTGGTAGGTTGCAGCAGCATTTCTTAATCCAAAGGGTAATACATTCCATTGGTACTGGCCTCGGTGAGTTCGGAATGCTGTGAGGTGTTTGCTGCCGTTCTCCATCGGTATAGCCCAATATCCCTTCAACATATCTAGCACAGTAATGAATTTCTTCTTTCCTACTAAGAAATTCAACTCCATCATATTTTGCATTGGATATGCATCCGGAACGGTAAGAGCATTCAAACTTCTGAAATCAATGCATAACCTGATTGTTCCGTCTTTCTTATGAACACATACTACCGGGTGTGCTATCTCACTTACCACCGGTTCAATCAGTCCTAACGCTAGCAATTCATTGATCTGTGCATCCACTTTCCCCTTTAAGTTTTCTGGTATCTTATACGTTTTTGGTTTCATCGTATCCTCCTCAGCTTTCAGCTTTATCGCATGTTTCCCAACTTTAGCTATCCTTATCTTCCCCGAAAACAACGTTTTGCGTCTATGTAAAAGATCTTTCAATTGATTTTGTTGCATTTTGGGTAAGTAATCCAAATTTAATCCTTTCAATGCTTCATAGCTTTCCGCATCTGTAGGAAGAGTTGGTGTTTCGTATATTTCACCAAATTCATCATCAATATCATAGACAACTCCAACTGTTTGAATTCTCGCTTTGTATTCTCTCATTTTGTTAACATGCAATAATCTTAAATTTCCTTCAGGCATTTGCAAATAATACGAATTCGGTTTCACTCTTCTAATTACCTTTACTGGACCTATCCATCTGGCATATAATGAATTGGATGAATCATGCATTAGCACAAGTACTTGATCTCCTGGCGCAAATTCCCGGTATTTTTTCCTTCTATTGTAATATTTGGCATAATTACTTTGTTGCACATCACTTGTTAACCTTGCCTTTTCGGTTGCTATTTCTAATTTTCCTTTTAACTCTTTTAAATATTCCTCCGCTGATCCTTTCATATTCAAAGGTAAAAACATATCTCCGGCCCAAATTGACTTCAATATAGATAACGGGCCTTTCGGTTCTCTCCCGTACATTAGCAGAAAAGGTGGTACTCCTGTAGTTGCATTTGGAACTTCTCGATAAGCCCATAGTACAAATGGTATGTGTCGATGCCAATTTCTTCCTACTTCTCTAATAATGTGATGTAGCATATTTTTGAAAGTTTGGTTCCATCTTTCAATCAATCCGTTCCCTTCCGGATGGTATGGCGTTGAAAATCGCGGACAAGCTCCTAAAACCTTCAAAAACTCTTGCGTTAAACTTGCCGTAAAATTTGTCGCATTATCCACCACGATTACTTCTGGAATTCCTGTCCTACAGAATATTTCGAGCAGTGCTTCACATGTATTCCTTGCCGTTAACGATTTGAGCGGGACTGCTTCAGGCCATCTTGAATGTTGGTCCATCAAACAAAGGATATATTTATGTCCTTGTGCTGATACTGGATCTAGAGGACCAATTAGATCTACGTTCACCACTTGGAATGGAAGTTCAGGACGTGACACAGGTGTTATCGGAATTTTGTCTACTGAACGAACAACTCTTCTACCTTGGCACCCATGACATGAGCTACAATAAGCTTTAATTTCCTTGACCATCCCTGGCCAATAAAAGGAAAATTTAATTCTTTGAATTGTTTTACGAGCTCCTAGATGTGCTCCGAATACTGACTCGTGGGCAATTTCTAGTATTTTACCTTTTCTAATTTCGGGAATTACTAATTGTTGTATTCTATTCCCGTCCAACAGCTCTTCATGGCATAGTATATTATTTTGTATCACATACCCTCCTTTATTTTGCTTCCCCAATTTCCATGCTTCTTGGAGAGTATCGCAACTTTGTTGTTGTATCTTGAATCGTTCGGTTTCATTTCCATTCTTTTTATCACCGCATTCACCTACTGTTGGCTCCTGCTGCTCTTCTCCGTCACTTGCACTCATATATAACTGCTCCTTTCGGGAATCTGATCTTAGCTTCATAGCAGCAGTAAAACTGGGATTGTATACTCTTTTTTGTTCTAATAATGCCTCATAAGTTTCAGCATCCAACAAAATGTCAGCATTTAACCCATTGACGGCTGCTATCATCGTTTTAATTATAGGCGTAATATATCCTTCCGTTACCAAAGCGATTTCCACTTCTTTTAATTCAGCTTTTAGACTTTCGCCAAACGCAGGTTGTAATATTATATGCCCTTTGTAATCCACTTCCTTACCCACTATATCGTTTTTAAATACACTTATTTGTGCACCAGAATCTACTACAGCTTCGTATTCATTTCCATTATATGAAATTCTAACTTTCTTAAGGGCAGCTATTTTTGGTTGAACGCCTTTACATTTTTTGTTTCCTATCATGACTTCACCGTTAAATCTTGCAGTGACTACTTTGCTTTCGATATTTCCATTTCTGAGTACCTTAACTTCGGATACTTGCCCTTCCGATACTTGAACCTCGGCCACTTTGCCTTCAATGTTTCTTCTCCTCTCTTTATTATCTCGACAAAATCGTGCCAAGTGTCCTACTCGTCCACAATTAAAACATGTGACTGGATTTTGGGAAGAACTCCGCTTATCAATTCTGCCATGGTTGTTATGCTCATGTTTATATCCTTCACCAAATGTATGATATCTTCTACTAACCATGTTTGGTTTTTCCCGGTATAAGTTCCTATATGGTTGAGAAGCAATGAATTTAGTAGTTTGGTTATATTTCCTTGCATTCTCGTACTCATCTAGCTTCTCAGCAAGTGTGTCAACTGAGCAAATTCTACTCCACTCATCAATAAAATGATTTTGTATGTCTCCAGGTACTCGTTCTTTTATCTGTTCGACAATGACAAGTTGTTTCAGGCTGTCGAAATCATTAATTTTTAGTCCCGAAACCCATTCGTTAAAATAGTTCGCCAATTCAAATCCAAAATCTCGCCAAGTGCTCTCAGCCGCTTTACAATGTCTCTTAAACTTTATTTTAAATGCTTCTGGGCTCAATTTAAACCTTTTCAATAACATACATTTTACATGTTTATAATCATTTGCTTTTTCTTCAGGCTCCCTTGCAATTAAATTCGCCATTTCTAGAGGCAATAATCCAACAAGATGCGTTACCCAATCTTCTTCTTTTATATGGACTCTTCGTGCTTGTCTTTCAAACAATATTAGATAAAAACTTATATCACCTTCTTTTGGATCAAAAGTACGCATTAATTTTTGCAATCCACCAGGTACATGTTCTCTTGTTTCTTCATTTCGAGAGCTGCTCGTCTCTCCTATAGTACCAGTATGTACCAATGAAGCTTCTATCTTCAACCTCTCCAATTCATATTCCTTTTCTTGCCGCTTTAATTCATCTTCCCTTTCCTGTTCTCGCCGCTTTAATTCACCTTCCCTTTCCTGTTCTCGCCTCTTTAATTCATCTTCCCTTTCCTGTTCTCGCCGCTTTAATTCGTCTTCCCTTTCCTGTTGCTTAATTTCATATTCTTGTCGCCTAATTTCATCTTCTTTTTGTTGGCGCTTTATTTCTTCTCTTCCACTAACTATTCTTTTTAATAATTCCTTCACAAACTCCTCTTCGTACTCCGTACTTGCCAATATAATCTTCTTTAATTCGGTAACTCTCATGTCTTCCGTTGCCGTTTCTCCTAACTCTTCCGCCAAACACTTCAAATCTACTTTTAAAGCTCTTCCTAAAAATTCCATTTTTCATCTACTACTTTCTAAACTGCACCTTCTTACAAAAAAAAAATGCCACTTCCTAAACCAATTTCAAGACAATCTAAATAACTCACTATCTTCCATCAAACAACTTGAAATTCATAGAACAAACAACTACCAATCTTTTATTTTGAAATCCATTGGGGTTTCCCCGCGCATTTGTCAGTCGTAACCTTTTACAAAAGAAATAACGCAAAATTCTTCAAAAACTAATTCACCATTTTTATTATTCTTTTTCATCCATCGTCCAAAAACCAAAACAAAAAAAAATGATCATATCTATAATATCAAGCTTTTAGCTCGCAACATCAGAAAATGCGTGTTATTACATCACGTGACCCTGACAAAGATAATGTTCTATATCCTTCAATTCATAAAAAAAAGATTCTAAAAATTTCGAAAAACATTTTAAATGAAAATATCTTCTAAAAGATAAAACAATTTCCTGCCAAATCGTTTACGAAACAATATTATTTTGAGTTTATAAGACACAAACCAGAAGACTAGTGGATAAAGGGGTGTATCGAACGGAAATGACGTAACGTTTGACTTAACATCAATTTGCATAGGTTCTCGATCAATAAGTGTTGTTCCTCATAAATTTCTTTTACGGCTTTTATACGTTGGAGCACTTTTGTTTGAGCTTGACGGTTTAAATTACGGCTTTAAATCTTCAAGGAAACCCAATAAAGTTTAATATCTGCAAACATTGCCCAGCCAGATTACTAAAGAATAAAAAGAAGGAGAAAAAAGATTTGTTTTTGTATCATTTAGGTTTTTCGCCTTTTGTTTAGAGTTTTACTGGGTTATAAGAAAGCAAAAATAATGTTTTATTTTCCACTTTATCGTTTTATTTCTTTCTATTTTCGTTTAAACTGCAGCAGAAATTTCAAAACGCTATCTCTTTCATTTGTTATTGCGTCTCATTTTCTTACTCTGGCATATTTATGCATTTGAAATTTTTTCGCCATTTTTTTTCGGGACTTGTCAAAAAAATAAAAAAGTTCCATTTTATGCTGTTTCGTCGACGACAAAGGAATTCGGTTTTTAGACATTTGCATTATGGTTATTCAACCGAAATGTAAAATAGTAATAAAGAAAAAAAAACGCATATTATGTTTTGGGAAAGTATAAAAAATGTAAATAAAAAATTGCTTGGTAAAAACTGTTCTATATAAATTCACCATTTGTGAGTGTCAGTACAAACTGGATAAAATTTTGGGGAGTTTTTCTCTCTTTTTGAAAGCAGACAATACATATTTTTCCCCAAACCATCAAGTTTAATATTTTCTAAAGTTATCATCTGCATTTCAAATTGCATTTCTAGTGATGAAAAAATTGTTTTTCTATGCGACGCAACAAGATGTATATTGCAAAAGAATTTTTTAGGCTTTTAATATTTGATCAACTGAGCACATACGTACCTACAAATTCTAGTTCATACAAGTTGCAGGCATTACATTTGCGTTTTAGTACTATTTAATTTAATCATATTCAGCTTACATTTTATTCTAAAAATATTTTTTTTTGTATTTTAAAAGGATTATACGTTTTACGTTGTTGATAAGAGATAATTTTTTTTTTTTGTAAAGCATAATTTTAGTTTTCAGGTATTTGTAAAAGTTATGCTTACATTTATTAACACAGAATAAAACATGTAGCAGAACTTTTTATTGTTTTTTTAAATTTAACTAGATCCCTTTGTCTACTGCACTCTCGCCAATCCCGGGTCTTAATTTGCAATTCGACTACTTTCAGCAATTCGCTCTCTTTTTTAGAGATTTTCCTTTAGTCTGCAGTTGGTCGCAGTTATAACACAATTTCTTTTATTTCTTTTGAAATTTGTTACCTGAACTAAAAAAAAAATCAAGTTTTTTAATATTATTTAAGAGAAGGTCAAACAAAAGAGCGGGTTGTCAAAAGTTGCTGGATTAGAAAATCGCCTCGGTACAACTTGCGCATTCTCTTGTAGATAAATTACCTCACTCTACCTACTTTCATCTTGTTTAGTACTTCGGGTTTTATACTTTATTTTTTATATTAATTATAATAATTATTAGAGATCAATAATAACAATTGAAAGCTATATTTTAAATCTAAACTTGGCAACCAACAATTTAACATAGAAAAAATTAATTACTCAATACAATAAACTCTTGAATTTCAGTTTTATTAACTTGATTATTTTATCGCATTATGCACTGGCGTAAGTAATTAAGAGAATTTTCTGACTTGGTCGATTATCTTTAGTACTACTGGACCGATTTAAACGAAATTTGATACGTCCATACAATGATACAATACAAAATCAATACCTCTGGGGGTACTGATCCAGGAGTTTCCTTGTCTTCTGGATTGGTTCAAAATTACAAGGCTACGGAGTTGAACATTAGTAGTCGTAAACCCATTAAATTGGGTCGGCTGTTCAACGACGGTTATAAAATAAAAATAATATGATACAATACAAGGGCCGGGATAGCCTGGTCGGTAGGGCGCTGGGCCCATATCCAAGAGGTCGTGGGTTCGATCCTCGCCGATCGAAGACTCCCCGTGTAGTAAATGGTGACTGATGCACGTTAAATCTGTCGAGTCTCAAAGTCCTCCATGTTCCCACAACAAATCAATACCTCTGGGGGTACTGATCCAGGAGTTTCCTTGTCTTCTGGATAGGTTCAAAATTACAAGGCTACGGAGTTGAAAGTAAGTAGTCGTAAACCCATGAAATTGTGTCGGCTGTTAAACGACGGTTATAAAATAAAATAAAATGATACAATACAAAACAAATAACCATTCAACAGTTGTAAAACACACGCATGATCGTACGTAACACTCATTGGAGTCGGAAGATATGAAGCAGCGGTTGCGGAATAAACAAAAAAGAGTGGGTTAATACGGGGTATGGTTCCCTCTTACAGATATACAGGCCTTGCAGTGTGATTTCATACTTGAAATACGGCAGTTTATCATTTCCTGCGGCAATTGGCCAGAATTGTCCGGTTGCAGTTTCCTACCTTCCGACTCCAACGAGTGTTACGCACGATCATGCGTGTGTATTACAATTGTTGAATGGTTATTTGTTTTTTATTGTATCATTGTATGTGCGTATCAAATTTCATCAAAATTGGTCCAGTTATTCCAGAGATAATCGACCAAGTCTGGAAATTCTCTTAATTTCTTACACCAGTTTAAAAGTAATTTAAGATTTTAGAGCCAGTAGACTGTGAAATGTAGTTTTTGTCTTGAATTTTAGATAAATTTTATTGGATACTTTGGCTAAAATAGAATAACTTAAATAAAATTTTTTTAAAAAAGTAAGTTCTTTTCTAAGTTCTGAAATTTAAGACTTTTCAAATTAACTGTCTACAGAAAAGGAAGATTGATATATAATAAAAAGACCCGATGTGATGCAATATTAAAAGCAGGACTCAAAAGACCTTGAGAAATCAGTTCTGAACTTGGAATGTTTTTACACATTCAGGTAACAACTAAATTAGACCCTGAGTATGATTTATAATTGGTCTAAATATACCTGTGTCTTCTGTTTTTAATGTAATTTTATGAATATAGATAGTGTACATTATTTCCGTTATCAATATTTATGTTTAGAATTTTTACCTAATTATAAGAAATTAATATATAATCAAAAAAAAGATATAAACATAATAAAAATCAGATATATCAACCAGGAAAGCAGGATTGAAGACATCAAACCCTTTCAATTTTACAACAATACAAAGTAACTGCAGTTTTTCTGCGGATTCATCAGAAAGTATACTTCTGAAACAATGACTGCATAATTACTTCAAATTTACTGCAGAATAACCACGGATTTAAAGTTTCAGTTTTTTCTAAATTTATTATTTTAAAGTGACTTCACTTAAACTGCAGTAATTTTGTAGACAAAAAGCTAAAAGTTTTTTCGAAATAAATTGCTGAGAAATTACTTCACATTAGCTGCAAAATAACTGCAGTATTTTTACAGTTAAGATTGCACTACAGAAAATCTGTAGTTTACTATAGAAAAACTACAAAATTACTTCAGTTCTGTAGAAAAACTGCAGTTTATTTTTAGCTGGGAGGTAATATCTCCAATAGAATATAAAAACTTAAATCTAACACTTTAATAAAAAGTAAACACTTAAATTCAAGTGATGTTTAGTTGTAAGCTTCAAATTCACATTTAAAAAATAATATTCTTAAAAAAAGAAGTAATTCTTATTTCCTAGCAATAATTAAGATCATACTATAGTAAATAGCTGTACGATTACATTTTGAAAGCTATCATTTCTGTTCTATAATTGAGTTTCCCAAATGAACACCTAGTTCCCCCAATGAATGTTCCCCGATGAGTTTCCCAAATTTGCTCCAGATAATAACATTTTGTGCTATTTTACAGTTTTCAGTTTCTAGATTTTTATAGTTTTGGCCAACATAACTGAAATAGTATGTTAAGAGTTATGGCTTCGCTGTTAGAATGAATTAGCTTACACTAAATTTTTACACCAAGATATACCACTTCAAATAATGTTTAATTGAGTTATTTGTATCTTAATATTTGACTAATATCTTTTGGGTTATTAATCGAAACAATTAGAGTTTTATTCCCTTTATTGCCATTTTTTTCTCGCAAATCTAAGTTTGTATCTGATCTGGATATGTTTTAGGAACTGTTGAAACAAGTGTAGGATAAGTTGACCTTCGATACCAAATTTTTGCAAAGATGGCCTACATTTAAACTTTTAAATAGTGTTTAATAATTGAATTGTTTGTATCGCAATATTTGCCGAAACTCCTTTGGGTTTTTAATCGAAATAATTCGAGTTTAATCATTCTACTGTGATTTTCTTCGCAGATCTAAGTTTGCATCTTGATATGTTTTAGGAACTGTTGAAACAAATGTAGGATAAGTTGAGCTTAGATACCAAATTTTTACAAAGATAGACTACATTTAAACTTTCGAATAATGTTTAGTAATTAAATTGCTTGTATTACAATATTTGCCTAAAATCCTTTGGGTTTTTAATCGAAATAATTCGAGTTTAATCCATCACCTGCCATTTTCTTCGCAAATCTAAGTTCGCATCTTGATATGTTTTAGGAACTGTTGAAACAAAGGTAGGATAAGTTGAGCTTCGATACTAAATTTTTGCAAAGATCGATTGCATTTAAACTTTAAAATAATGTTTAGTGATTGAGTTATTTGTAATTGAAAATATTTGTTTTAGATCATTCGTGTTTTAAAATTTTATTCTTCTTTTAATGTATTCTTAGTAGAACTAAGAATAGTAAAAATTGCACAGTAAAAAGGATTGTTAAGTTGATAGGGTAAGTTTAGCTTACAGCCTAAAATTTCTCACCAAGATGCATATTTTAGGCTTTCAAAGAATTTTTACTAGTTCTGAATGAAGTATTTGATTATTGAAGTAGTTAGATCAAATTCAATTAATTTCCCTAGCAGTTTTCCTCTTATCATTAAATCATCACCACTTCCAATTTATTCATATTTTATCACTGAAATGCTCTGTAAAACTATTATTTTTTCAATGTTCTTCAATGAACTAAATGAGAGGGGAGACTTAATGGAATGGTCATGCGTAAACTTAAAAAAAAAAAAAAAAAAAAAAAAAAATAGCTGGAATTCACTTTAAACTTTCTAATAAGTGAATATTTTAACCTTCTGTAATGTAAGACAAATTGCTAGGTAAATATCAAAAAGTTGTATCACAAGAGGGAAGAGCCAAATAAAAACGCCTAAATCATAGATATCTTAGCCACAAAAATGTGTTAACTGGGTGCACCACTATGAGAGTGATGCGATGGATCTACATTGTTTTACACTATTTTTATACATATCATATGCATTTTTTTATACACTTGGACCGTTCCCGCATAGTTTCAAGTTTTATTTGTAGTCTTTGTATTCTAGGACAGACAGTGAAGGTTGTGCGCTACTCTTGAGGACTGCTACTGGCAAGCCATGGATCTTTTCTGACAATCACTATTACTTCGGCCGTGGGACTATCACTTGTTCTCTATATTTTTCTCTCTCTCTCTATTTTTGTTCTCTATATGATTCTTTATATTTACTGCGGTATTGATTTATTTTATTTCATAACCAGTAGATTTAATCGATGCGTTGAATTGACAGAATACGTATTCTCAAACAAGTGAAGCAATAGTTTCATTAATTTGAAGAAATGTTGCTTAGAGAATTTCCCATATAATACGGTTTCGTCAATAACGAAGAAAATTCCATGAGTTTTAAGTATCAATTTTTTTTCGGTGCTCAAAAGTCCAAAAATTTTCTAACGAAACATTTGTTTTGATGACGTTGCTTTATCATTCAAACCCAAAATACGATTTTAAATTCTTAAAACGCACTTTTGGAAGATAATATAATGTTTTCAAGGCTTTTTCCCACTCATTTATTCCATTTTAAATTCTTTCTTTATTTTACGAACAGTTTAACGTTTCACCGCAGCTATATATTTTCTCGAAACCGTCCACTATTTGGCGAAAAGGGGTTTTAATCGATGTGAGAAATCTCTAAAAGAGGGACAAGAGATGAGAAAAGGGGGGGATAAGGAGCCCAAAATTTGTACCGAATACATATCAAGGCGCCGCAGACCGGTCGAACGTAAGCAACAATTTGATTAGAGCAACCAAGCATTAAATGAAATGTGCTTTCCCGAGATTGGTGGGTGAATGCATGTGTGCATGTGCACATGGAGGGGGAAGGAGGCAAACTATCATCCTCATTTAGATTCTGCGACAATCCTTGCTCCCCCCTCATTCTCTTTTCTCGAGGAATATCTTTTCTACAAAAGCTTGAAGCCAGAAAATTTGTCGCAATATTGCTTTTCGACCGGTCTTTCGCCTATTCAAAGCCATTACTGGATTATTTCGAGGTATAATTACGATGAGGTAAAATGTCCGGGAGGCTTAGAAAATTTTATTCCACCACATTTCTGTACTCTGCCCGGGTATAAATTAAAGATTTTCGCCCCAGTTAAAGAGGGAAGAGAGAGAGAGAGAGGGTGGAAAATGAAAATTTGTTGTGTGTATTTTTCCTCCTACAGCGATTGGAATTCGGAATGAAGTTTTGAAGGATGGATTTAAGATCTAAATTATGAATTTAGAGGAAGTAATTTTGTTATTAGCTCTTCGATATGAAACTATTTTACTTTGAGTGGGAATAGGTTTTAATTGCAGAAATATTTCTCTGTTAATATGAACAGACAGTTTCGGGACATGATTAGAATTTTCAATAAAGAAAAAATTCAAAAGGCATTTTTTGAAAAATATTTATCCAAACATTCATTCCGAGCTTTCAAATATCCATGAACTTGAGTGTTCAATATAAAAGTCCGATTTAGTTTATATATTGATGCCGAAAAGTGATAAAATAGTAATGCCGATGTTCGATAAGTGAATGCAGAAAACTAATAAAATTTATATTTTTTTTTATCTAATAATACAATACATACATAACAGAAAATTTAGGCAACCACGCATAATTTCAGTTTTCAAATCCTACAGAATAAAATGGCTGGTTCCATAATGGATATGGAATAAAATGGTTGACTCTCATTTATATAAGGGATGATCATGATACAGTGAAGCTGATTTTTGTAAAATTTACTGACAGCCGATAAAGGGGTGGCCAAGCACCAGAACGATTGATTCTGAGGAAAACTATCTTAAAACCATGAGCATCAATAAATGGAGAAACCTATCGTCTGATGGAACAAAATGGAAATGACTTGTTGGGAATGCTGTGGCCAGTACTGAACTGTCATGCTGATGGAATTACCTTCCTGCTGTCCTTAAAAATTCCTACCACAACTATCAAAACAAACATGATGGATAGGATAGGGGACGCTGCGCGGCCCAGGTGCCCAGCTCTAAGAACAAAAGAAGAAGAAGAAGTAATTACCTTCCTTCAGCTGGAGCACATTACCTTCCCTATATTTTAAAATTATGCACGCGCAGTTTATTGAAAGTTTCCCTAACATATGGTAATTCATGGTAATTAAATCTCTACATTTTTATATAGAAATTTTATTCAGTGGGCTATTTGTAGGAACAAAAGGTGGCCTTCATATTTTTCGAGTCGGTTTCGAGCATTTCTCTCTACTAAGTTGAATATTGTGTCTGGAATTATTTTTCTAATATAAATCATTTAAGATAAAATTGGATACTCACAAAATTTTCTCCGCTATAAGGGAAATTGTCCTCGTGTATTGCTTGAAGCGAACATTTTGTCACATTGTGGAAATCACTGTCTTAAGTTGTAGGAGGAAAGGAATTTCACCAAAAGTAATGAGCTTTGTGTTGCATATTAAAAAATGCAACTTAAAATAAAAGAAGTATTAATAAATAAATGCTCAATCATTGTCAGATGTTGAACTCGGGAAATTTGGTTGTTTGTGTGTATGAACCTCTTTGTGTCACGTAAAACATTGAAATTGATTTTAAAATCAGTGAAAAAATATGGTCGGGCGAATTTTTAGAAAACACTGAGATGTAGTAATGGTGAGAAAATAGTAAGGCAAAATGTTTGATAATGTACATTTTGTTGAAAAGACACATTCTTGTTCGTGTTGTAATGATGGTCAAACTAACGAAATGCTGCGCAAGAATTGCTGAATTATCTAAAAAGAGATCCATACCTTAGAATTTTATTTATTAATGCATATGAAGTACATATATTTTATTAAAAAGTTCACGTTTGAAATCGCTTAAGAATTGCACTATTGTTGAAATTTTAGATAAAATTTAGATTTCGACAAAATTTTGCTTAAAACAAGAATTTATATGAATTGTAAATGATGTTTCTATAATGTCATACCTACTTGGAAATTGTTTCTTACAAAATATCTTCAAAACGTATTTATCTTATTTCAAAAGCTTTTTTTACCGGAAAATATACTAATCTTTTCTCAACTGTGGCAAAAGAACACGAAAAAAATATGGTAAAAAAAATCAATAATTCGGGTAATAAAAACTTAAACTATTCATTTGATATTTTTTCTGTTCATATATGTTAACAGTTTTCCGAAAATTCCGGTTCTCAAAAATATAGTTCTTACGACCACACATTAATAAAAAATATAAAACTCAGAAGGAAATTTAATCGAATACATAGTTTTTATGATTTGCTCTAATGCAGGGGTGGCGAACCTTCATGCACCAACGTGCCATTTTTTCTAAAATATATTTTAATGAGGTCATAGACGTGCCGACAAATAGTTTTGACTTCGTGATTATAGGGTAAATAATAATACTAAATACTATCAACTCAAAACTCTTTATTTACTACGAAATTTTTTTTTGTTGCTATGTCTCAGTCACACGCGTAATTCAACTTAAAGTTATACGCGTAATTCAACAAATTTTATCGCATACATTATAAAATCATATTGTGTTATTAATTTTCCCAAAATCGTTACCAAAGTGAGTTTTTTGTGTTTTCATAGAGCTAGAAATCATTTAACATAATATCATAACCATAATTACAATAAATTACCATATTCTAGCTAGTTTTACCACGTTTTGGCAGTTTTGACCACTTTTTTTTCTCTGTGTAACAAATTTTTTTTACTCTTGACACAAAAATATACAATTCTTTTCTTACGTTTGGCCAAAGAAAAAATATAGCAATATTTTCTTTCTTTTTTCTAAAAAATTATCCCTTTTTTTTCTTAACTTTGATGAAATAATACCATTTTTTTCTAACTATATGCAAAAAATGTAATTGCAAAATAATTTTTAATGAGAATAACGAAATTTTTTTAAAAATAATCGAATCAAAAATCTGTTGAAGATAAAATAGAAACAATAATCAATACACACCTCACAAAAATAACGTTAAAGTAATACATTATTTCAATAAAAATAAACACTAGTTAACTCAGTAAACTATAGTTTAAAAGTTAAATTAACTATGCTTCTACAATGTATTATTTTCTTTGTAACAGTTTCTTACAAAATGCTTTAAGAAAAGTCATCCATCTAATCTTAGCAGGATGGGTTTATTCTACAGTCAAAGCAAGACGTATGACAAAAATATCTCATTTCAAAATAAGTGTAATTAATTTTTCACGTGTAAGTAACGACATCATCATTACGCGAGAATCAATGCGGAAAAATGATTTTTTGAAAAAGCCGTTTCTCCTAAGCCTATTCTGTCTTTTCGGCAAAAGGAATAAAAATCATTTTTCCTACAGAAGAATTGTTAATGAATTTATAATTACCAACTATGACCCTACATGCATAGAAATCGTTCTCTTTCAAGTTTACTCAAGCTGATACTCCCGTTAGAGGGCGCTGATTAATTGCTTCGCAATTAGGAATGAGTATTCTCTCTACATATGCAGGAATAGATTCTTTGTGTGTCTCGTTTTCGAGAGCTTTTCTACGGCTTTAAAAGATGTTTCTACTTAAGGTCGATACAGAAAATATCGCCAAATTGAAATTGACGGATGCTTAAAATGAAGTAGGGGAAGAGGTAATTAACTCGCATCGAACCTTTTCTGTTTTCTGGGTTTAAAAAAAAAGGAGGGGGGGGGGTGGAGAATGTAATATTTGCTAAGGATAAAGGAAATATACAGACGTACGTTAGTGTTTTAATTGCACATTCCGCCTGAAGCGGTTCGAAAAATCGTTTCGATAATTAATTGCAGCTATAAATTATGGGTCATTTTTTTTCCTTCCAAGCATAAAGTTATTACAGTTTTACTGTTGATGTTGAGATTTTAAAGCTAGATTTAAAATCAATGTGTCGCTTGAATGATTTTAATTACCCAGCTTTAAGTTATATAGAGAAAGATAAACACGGTTATGGATTTAGAATGTAATCTCTAAAATCATGAATGTGACGAAATTAATTTTAAATTGTATACGCATCAGTATAACTTAAACTTCACACTTTTAATTATAGGATGATATATTTGATTTTTTTTAAACAGCAAGAGTAACGATGGGTTTAAAAAATTTAAATTTCATGATTTTTCATAAAGGGTGTTTGAATTATTTCATTGAGAAATAATATTTGTTTAAAAGCTTCAAAAGAATGTGTTCTCAGGTAAATACCAAAATTTCAAATATTTAGCTATTATGCATTTTCTTTTCCTTCTTTCGTCCTAAAAAAATAAACTAGTGACTTCTAACTACAATCTAGATTAACTAAAAGTACAGCTAAAGAATTAAAATACTAGGTGTTCATAATAAAAGATGGTATTAGTGAACAGAATTTTCATGAACTGTGAGTAATTTCTGAACGAAAATCTGTTCAAAAGCCCACTACCAGGTGGTATATCATATAACATCCAGAACATATTCTAACTAACAATACTTTTTTTTAAATTTGTCGTATTTACAAAATATGTGTAATAAGATGTCCACCATTGTCAACAACCAAATGAACGTGTGAAATCTCAAGATCATTCCTTGAAAACAGTAATTAAAGAAGAATTTTACGCAAATAAGCGAGATATGTTATCTTTAAATTCGGAGGGAAATGTAATGGGGCCAAAATAGACCAAACCTAATCGACTTTCCTTCTCAGTCAAAAGTTACAAGGAATCAGGCCTGGATATCTTGGGGGCTAAAAACAGGGAATGCGCTGTTCTCTGGTGAGTGTGGCTGAATTGCAGTTTTTGTAGTAACCAGCGTTGAACAGCCAACCCATTTTCGATTTAAGGCGCTTATCAGTTTATGTGTTATATTTGGCCGCTTGTTTTAATATGGTTACACCAGTAAAGCATTTAGCTGTACTGTCAACGTCAGTACAACTTCAGTTTACCCATTGCACATTCATATCACGTGGCCAGTTACTCCTTCAAGTGGTGACATCAGAAATTTTTTTGTTCAATAAATTCCCTTCATTCCATAATGCCATTGTTCGACTTTTATGATGTCCCACTCACAAGTGCCAATTTTAATTATTGACACCCTGTATGCATATTTCAAATTTCCTGCAGTTATCCTTTAAGAGGTTTTTGCCAGCATTGTTTCAAATTTGGAAAGAAACTGGGAAAAAAAGATCGCAGGAAGCAAAACCAACATTGTTTAATATGCAGGAAAAAAAAATGTTTAATCTGTAGAATATGTAACGAAAACGATACCAAGTCTGATCTATCTTCCCAACTGAGCTGAAAACATATATTTTAAAACATGAGAATCAACTGCAGATTATTTTCAATTACTGAAAGAAAATCTTAATTTAAGATTGTGCTCCCAAACCACTTAAAGAGTATATAGGTTTGTTTTAAATTAATCCGAAACTGCGATTGGATGATTATGATTCTTCCAAAACTGATTTTGATCATGAGAATAAATTTGCATAAGAGATGTCACCATTAAGGGTACCACAAATGTTGTAACACAACGGGTTAAAATCTGCAGAATTCAGAATTAAAAGTGGTAAAATTATTTTTTTTTGTATATGTGGTGAAAATTTACATGGTGAACTTGACACTAAAAATGAATCATTCCTCAAAAACTTATTAAATATAGGAACTTAGTTCAATTTTAAAAACTTAGAACTGAAACTTAAGAAGTCATTTACTGGTCTAAAAATCAGAAGGCTGCTTTTTTGAAGAAAAAAAAATCTTGTTTATAATGCATGTTGCACGATGCGTAATGGAGAGATCCAATCACAAATGTCCACTCCTTGTTGATTTCCCAGTGCCGAGGCACTAGGATCAATAATTAATGGTTCTTGGAAACATCAATCAGATCAACTGTCTCGGTGATTTTTCTCTATAGTCATCTGCACACAGAAATAGCGAAGCCGTGCCATATGGAAGTATACAGAGCCGTTAATAACCATAACAATAAGGAACTTATAGAAAATTCTAAATGGGAAGTTCTGCGACACCAACTCTTTATCCCAGATAGATTTGTCCCTAGGTCCCTTTCTCACCTTCAAAACACTTGAAAAAAAAAGAAAAGAAAAACATAATAAAAAATATAAAAAAAAGGAGGAAAGAAAAACTGCTAACTGGTCAGTTTCAAACGCTTGGCAAAGACAACATGCTTCTGCGCAAATGGTTCAAACAGCAGTCATTTTTCTAAAATAAAATTTTAAGTCTACTTAATCGATTAAAATAATAAAAAATTCGACTTAATTCCAACAGTTTAAAAGAAATAGATAAAAAGAAGATAAATAATATGGTTGCCACTGAGAGGTGAGAAATTAAAAGATTTTCTAACAAAATTAGATTTGGGACCAAATTAATAAATTTGATATCTATACATAATAATAATCGCGGCTGTGTGTGTGTCTGTAATCACAATATATCGCCCCAGAAGCCTCGCCCAGGCACGAAACTCGACACATAATTGTGTTTTGACATAATGAAGAAGTATTTTTTTTTCTTTTTCAAAAGTTTGGATTAGTTTTTTAGTTATGAGTCATTTTGTAAGAAAATCTATGCTTTTTCGTCTTCAAAGAGCCATATTCAAAAAACTAGCAAAAAATGCATATACTTTTCTCCACTCTTATAAATGTATGTTAATGCGAACCTTACAATTGAAATATTAATTTTCGACAACTTAAACCAATAATATACGAAGGAATTAATAATTTAATTGTAAGGTTCGCATCAGTTTACATTTATCAAAGTGGAGAAAAGTTTAACTTTTGTATTAAAAATGTGGCAACATATTCGATACGTAAATAGAACGCTTCGCTTTCATATATTTGTCGTTGCTTATCTTCAGATTTCCTGCTATGTTTTCAAAAACTTTATTTGTGAAAACCTTTAGCGTGGCGGACAGCTGGCCGCCTTAGGCGGCTAGTTAATAATAAACGCTTCATGTGTACTGGATGAGAATATTATTACCACAAACTCTTTTTAAAAGATCTTCTATGTTCTTTTGCTCATAAAAGCTATAAGTAAACTCAAATCTGACGTTTAACCAGGGCTCTTCTCTAGCACACTGGGGCATTCATAGATAGTGTAAAGTGACTTTTATACAACACAATAACAACCACCTTGTTCACCAGACTTGAATTCAATGGATTTTTACGTTTGTTTCATATTGAAATCTCATAAAATTGGCATTCCTTAAAAACAAATTGCTTGCGCGAGGAATATGATTATATTAGTGGGTTCCGGCCAATAGCAGAAAATATTGTTACAAGTTCATAGCTCTTCATTTTCTCAAAACATAATCTCTCTTCGCTACAGGTAATAATGTTTTCATGTTTATTTGAAAACATGTTTGTGACATCTTAATAGGAATTGAATTTACAGTGTATTACAAGTGAACCATATTATTTCAGGGCAACTTGTAAACTTTTCAGTTCGTATTAAAATTGAAGTTTTATTTATGATACATTAATCTGAGATATAATAAATTCATGTTATTCAATAATTTTTAAAGCAGTTGAATAATTATATCACAACGGTTATGGACTTATAGAACAAATTTTAAACTATACTGAAAAAGATTTCTGGTTATCTAACAAATTTTTTATAATTATTTTTTCTGCTAAACTATGCGCAAAAAAATAAACACATAAATTTTTGATAACTGATTTTTCACGTATAAGGCTCAATCATAATGGTTCTAAGGCATAACCTTATGTAAGTTAAATTATTATAGTCCATGCAATATTTTAAGTTACTCAAATAATATATCAAAACGGAGTTGTTCTCAATAAACTTGCCTTCTTTTAGGGGAATAAACTTAGGAATAAACTTGCCTTGATTTAGGGGAATATGAAAGACGCGCAGCAATTTGTAATACATATACGTATATCTTCCCGATTATACATATTCCCGATTACTCAGTCAGGAGCGCATTCGAAGTGCTCATTTCTCAATTTCAAAGCTAAATTGTATTTAAAAATTACATTTTTCGTGTCCCCCCCCCCGGAGATGACAACTTGCTCCGCTTGATCCGTGGATAGAGCGTTCGCCTTCCAAGGATTTGGACCGGGTTCGATACGAATTCGCACTGATCACAGTGCTAACGCAAAAATATCCTCAGTGGTAGACGGATAATTGTTAGAGTTAACCGTGGGAGGTTTTCGTGGTTTTTCTCTCCGTGTAACGCAAATTTGGGTTAGTTCCATTAAAAAGTCGTCCACGAAGACAAACTTCTACCAATATATCCAGGAGTTCCCTTGTCTTCTGTATTGGGTTCAAAATTACAAGGATACGGAGTTGGATATTAGTAGTCGTAAACACAAGATTTGGTCAGCTGTTCAACGACGGTTATAGAATAAAAAACTTGTTCAACATTGTAAAAAAGTATTATCTAGTGGTATCGAAATTTAAATTATTTTTAATTCAGTATTTTTCATTTTAAGTTATTTTTCCTCCACTATATATCAATAATTCGAAGTATCATATGAAATGCACCTTTATTACAATTAACTCGTTGCTACTCTTTTAAAGAGTAATAGTTCTTATTCATCAAGTTTTACTATTTAATTCGCTACCAAATTATTAAGCGTTTTGTAGAATTCGGAGCAGTTGGTATCCCTGTACTTCAAAAGTGGTATTTTTAAGATGTTATTTCACAAGAACTATTCGACCGATTTCTTACAAATTTTGCATTTTGTCGTTTAAAGTTGCATAAATTGAGTTTTGGTAAAAATCTGTATACATTTCAAAATGTTTAATTAATTAAATACTAAAAAATAATGAATAAATATAAAAAAAAGCTTTGAAAATATTTTTTTGAAAATATACTACTATAAAAAATTGATAAATAAGTGCTATATCTGAGGGGAATTTTTTAAAAAATTCGGTTCATTAAATTTGGAAACGGTGAAACACGCAAAAAGTTAAAAATCAAGAGGCCTAAACTTTCAACCACTCCACTCCCTTGCCTGACCGATGAGCCATATTTCCTAGATTGCGTCTACCCCCAATATTGTTAGCCTCAAGAATGCAAATCTGGGAAAAAAATATCATGTTTACTCAAGATTTCGTAGCTTGAAATATTGTCATATTTGAGGCTAGGCATAGATACTCGAGCAAATAAGATTATGTCGTAGTACGCAAAAATTTAAAATCTTCGACGTCTCTACTAACTATATCTTTTTTAATGAAATCTGTGTATCTTATATGAAATTTCAGTATTAGTTTTTTGGGATCTCGTATTTTTCGTAAAAGTCATAACCCCCCCCCCCTTTACGAATCGCCACATAGACACAAAATAGCTGTTGTAATGTTTTGAATGTCAAATATATCATCATCCCAGGAAGATGATATTCAAGTTCATAAGGCAACAATCAGTACTATTAAAAAAAAAACATTTCAGTAAATTTTTTTATTGCTTATTCAAACTATCTCATCAGTTTTAGTTGACACACATCTTTCATATCGAAGGGCCATGCTAAAAAATAACAAAAATAGATAACATGCATAAAAAGTTCTCATACTTTTCACCTCATACGAGATTACTCAAAATAAAAAAAATTTCACACTTTTTGAACTGGGATGGAAAATACTGTTATAAATCGCATTATCAGATATCTTTTCGAATAGGTATTGTTGAGCTACAGATTTGGTTATTTACGAACGTATAAGCGAATTCAAGATCTCTCATGCAATATGAGCAGATCCCCCCCATCCTCTTCTCGTTTATGCAGAACGGCCAATGACGTGTGTTTCGACTGACAACCTTTGACAATGTTGCTATGGCAACCGTGTCTGAAAAGATGACTTATTTCGACTGAGCTTATAGCTTCTTTAAAGAATCAAAATAGAATATAAATATTGAGAAAGAGAGAGTTGTACAGTACAGAGCCCGAGATACAAAGTGCTTCTTGTGCCTCGTGCGCTTTTGCCATATCTTTTTTTTTTTTTTTTTTTTTGCTGAAATTTAATATTTCCTTTTTATTACTCTTTTTTTTCAAAAGAAAAGAAGAAAAAAATAAAGATTGAAAAGTAGTCATATACAATAGCTGTGTTGCTTTGTATTAATAAAAAGGGGTAAATAAAATTGACAAATGTCGTCCCTCCTTACATTTTTTTCTGCCATTTCGGAATGAAAGGAAATGGTCTATTTATAAATGCATCTTTATAATGCACTTTTTCAATGCCTGTGATGAAATTCATATTTTAGATTCACAAAAAGTGTATCAATTGCCTGATACTCTATCCCCGGAGTTTTGAATATATATATATATATATATATATATATATATATATATATATATATATATATATATATATATATATATATATATATATATATATAAATTTAAAATGTAGGAGAAAACATGGAAAAAATTACAGATCAATGAAGAAAGGGAAAAAGAAAAAAGAATAATAAAATTTCGGAAAAAAAATCTGAATGAGAGGAAAAAAACTAATGAAAATCCGGAAAATAAGGGATATAATATTTTCATCAGCTCACACAATTATATCCGCAAAAAGGAGTGCTTTCTAATATTGTATCAATATAACTAAAGCAAAATATTTAGTGATATATATATATATATATATATATATATATATATATATATATATATATATATATATATATATATATATATATATATATATTTATTTATAAATTAACGATTTAATAAGTTTTATTAACTGCGCATAAGCTGTAAGTAAATAGAACCCTATACAAGATAAAATTGCAAAGAAAGTAAAGAAAGAAATAAAGACGGGGAAATAAATTACAGATAAGAAAAAACGAAATTAAAAATTAAAAAATTAACTAAATTAAAAAAGAACAGGAAAGATATAATCTGGTCATCAGCTCATCCGATTTTATTTTCAAAAATAGCGCTTGCTAATACTCGTAAAATTAAATATACATGTTACGGTAAAAGTGATAAATCTGGTTATTATTGATAATTATCGGTCATTATTAATAATGACTGCTCTTGATAATTATGAAAAACGACCAGTAATCATTAATAATAACCGGTTATTATTAATAATAACCAATGAAGTTAGGTAAATGTGATTAAATGGTTTATATAGCATTGGGAAATGGGTGTGTCTCTTTGCATATGTGTTACGATTAAAGTGATAAATTTGGTTATTATTAATACAAATCGTGAAAATGAATAATAACTGCTTCTTTTGGACAAAGTGAGAAACAAAAGCGTGAACTTGTATTGCTTTTGGTGTGTATTGTAATGGGGTAGGAAATTTTAAACAGCATTTGAAGACACTGATGAGTATGCTGAAACAACTTATTTGGTTTGGTTGGTTTATTAGGTTTGGTTAAACCGGGAACAGTCTAAACCGGGCAGTGGCACGTAACTTTAAAAAAAAGAGTAGGGTATACCGAATAAATTTATTCCGGGCAGCAGCACTTAATCTAAAAGAAATATCAGTGTAGGGTATACTTTAGTTTTTAATCACGTCACATTTCGAAATAAACATTAGAAATACGCGACTGCTTTGAACTAAAATATTAAATTTTTTAAAAAAGCAAATTACTTATTTTGGCAGAAAAAGCTACTGTAACATTTGTAATTACGAAGTGTTTTTGACTTTTTACATTTGCAACGACTCGAGTTGCACTTCCACAATTGCAATACTGAAATCTATAACCAAAGTTTGAATTCTTGCGAGAGCATTCTCTTAAACTTATTTCACTCACTGAACTCTTTTTTTAAAAACTCAAATAGAACTTTTAGCTAGTAAATATCGCAGATATTACCTGTATAATATCTGAAAAAATATAATTCTCTGTAGTTCAATCTAAAAAAAAAGTGCCTTACGCATAATCGAAAAATTCCATTTCAATTTTTGCTCATCCCACTCGAACTATTCGTAGTAAAGTATTCTAATGTCGACAGTGACCTTTCAAGTCCTTCGTACTATCTATGCGCCAAGTTTCATCGTTCTCGGTCAGATGGTTTAGGAATCTATAAAGAACAAACAGACAGGCGGACATTAATTTTTATCTTCACATAGTATATATGTACTTTATATGTTAATTGTGCGCAATCAAAATAATTTTGTAATTAAACAAAAATATTCTTTGCGACATATCCCATGAATTTCATTTTATGAATTGTAACACGATTCATTTCAAAATGCATAACATTTAATGTCTCTAAACTCTTATAAATGCTTAAATATATTTTGACAATCGTAACTATATTTATATATACAATATACAACATCCATTAGTTTTAATGTAAATGAATAACGAGTAGATTTGAATAAGAATAATTTTAATCTTCAATATACTCAATTAAAAATAAAATGATATAGCAGATTTAAAACATATTTTTAACGCCAAATACTTTATCGAAGAAGATAACTTTAACTGCACTTTTTAAACAAGCCATTTCAATTACTTCATCTTTATCACATTAGTGTTCCTTTTTAAATTTCAATTCCGTTTTCAATTTTTACATCAGACATACTTTTAAAATATACAACTCTCAAAGCTCAAAAAGCATTTTAAGATTATATTTCCCAATCGAATTTTCTTTAATATTCATTGCTTTCTTAGATAAAGATAATAAAGATAATCTGCAGTTATTTAAAATCAAATTTACTTACTTATATATTGCTCTTTTCAGAATTGAATAAAATATAATATTCAGATCAAGACTATTTTTCTTTCGCTCGCACTTATATTTATTACTAGTTTTCATATCCGAAAGTAAATTTAAAAGTTGTAAATTTAATATTAGATATGAAAAGAAATTGAATTTTATCTACGCTCTTAAGACTAGTTAAGACTACTAGTTAATCTTAGTAAAAGCATTTTGTTTCGTAAGTTTAAGAATAGTTGCTTAAAAAAGAAGAGAAAAACCATTATGAATTATTTCTTATTTTTAAAAATTCCTACTATTGGTTTATGAAAATATATACGTTAAAAATAATACGGATATATTACGGAAAATATTTACGGATTAGTTGGATAAACCGTATCACATTAAACTTCAGTTGTAGTTAGAGAGTTACAACATGCGTGTAACAGTTTGCCAATTGGCTGAAAATTTAAAACTTAACTGAAAAGTTAAAAAAAAAACAAAGATTTTATCGTTGACTCAGCATTAAGTAATTTTCTAGGTATGTTTCGAATCTCAAAACTATAGATATGCATTCTTTTTTCTCGCTTTTAAAATTAAACTTAACTATTCAAAATGTTTATTATATGCAAAAATATTGTTCTGTAACAATATGTTTTGTGAAATAATTAGCTTTTAAAAACTATGATAGCTATAATTGGCACATTTATAAAGTTATTAATTCTATTATGTCAACTAAGCAGTTGATATTTCGATAAAATATTTGTTTTCTTGCCAAGAAATTATTCCAAAAAGGAAATTTTGCAAATGAAGTTATATTTTTTGTCTATTTAACTAGCGTAATAAATTAATGAAAAGTTTATGCAACTAAGGCATAGTTTGGCGTATCCTTTTTCTTTTACTACCACAATGGGACGATTTTGAAGCTATTTTTCATTACTCTCTATCAATGCTAGAAAAAGAGACTCTACACTAAAAATGTTTATTCGTTTTTGCTTCTAAGATTTTATACGCTGTTGTTGGCGGTGTAATGTGACAGAAGATAGTGTAAACACTAGTTATTTAACCTTTTCTTTCAACTGTACAATCTGTGAGGAACGATAAAAATTATAAAATTATAATTAAGACTGAAAATAGTGTTTTTAAGAGATTGGACGTAATAATGTTTCAAGTATTTTTATTTTTTAATAAAAAGATATTTTTTTCCGTCAACAGTGCCCCAAGCTTATATTATGGTAACTCGACTTTGTCCATCAATTTCTGCCATCATGAATGACCTTAAATGATGAAAAAAATATATAATTTAATATCTTGTCGCTATTCTTCTTACATTCATTATGAAAGAAAAATCGAGAATAACTATCTTGCTTGCATTATCATTAACAAAAGACAATTACAAAGAGAAATAACAAAGAAGATAACTGTACACATAAAGACGAATTCAAAAACAGAGACAAGCAATTCCGGTCTTACCCGATTAAGAAAGGATTTTTCAAAGCAGCTTCTTTCAGGAAAAGTAGTTGTGAATACATCGACTGCAATGTATTTTTTCAGAAACGAATTATTTTAACAAAACTAAAATTTTAGAGAAGATTGATTCATAATGATCAATTCGTCTCGCTACAGTTTTACTTCGCTGATTTCGTTAAAATAGCCCATATTGGGTATATTGGCCAAATTTATAAATCGCAATTTAATTTTAGTTGAAAAAATGACTAGACCAAAAATACCCGAAGCAAAAATTACTTGATGGACCTTAAACACACATTTGTGTCACAAAACTAAACTGAAAAACCTATCACTAATATATCCTATTTTAAAAGCTTCAATTTCATTCCAAATTGCCAAAAAAGGCTAAATTAGTCCCAGCTTATGGTACTTATAATTTTATCTGAGACATCTTTTCTTCCCACAATCGTACAGTTAAAACTATGAAATTTCAAAAGCCGAGATGAGAGATTTTATCTTCTTTCATGCATAGTTTTGTGCAACGAATTGAGTGACGTAAACTTGAAGCCCCAAATATTTTGATTTGCACAGGTTTTTATATAAAAAGAAATAAATTGAGATGCAATTAGTACATGTAAAACTAAGCCTTGTTTTCACAAGTTTACAAAAACAAACCCTTATGTGTCAAACACATTACGTTTCGATTACTTTTTATAGTACTTATTTTATTCATTGATCGCTTTATATAGGGAAATTAATGAGCCACAATATTATTCAGTTTTGTGGCAAACTTTTTATGGGCCTAAATAGAAACATATTATACTTCCTAAACCCACGATGTTATGGTTCAGCATGTAAACTAAGGTTCAATGGTTCTTATGGTTAATTATTCTTATGGTTCAGTATGTCAACTGTGCTATTTCTTCCGGTAGTTTATTTAAGTAAAATTAAAAACAATTATAATAATAAACTTTTAATTTAGTTTTGAAATTTTTTTTACTCAACATGCGCTGAAAAACCAATGCATAACTCAATTATATAATTCTTCTATTCAATAATCGATTTAATAATCTTATTCTATTCTCTTAAAACATTTATGAAGTTTTAATTTACATAATCAATGCACCGCAGAACATTATCATATCTATTAACCAACCGTTCCTAATTTACGAACCAATTCAAAGCTTAAGTACAATGTAAAATCCAATCATCCTAGAACTATAGAAGCACTCAAGGCTATTGATAAATGATTTATGCCTGAATGTGCCCAGAACACGGATATCATCCTTTAATTTGCACCCGATCCCCTCTTTCATTATGTCCCTTAACTAATCTCAATCTTGGATTCAAATGCTATCCCCCAAAGCCATTATGAGTAATTATTAATCCAACGTCGCAGGCACAGATAAGTGTATTATGATGTCAATTAGGATCCCAGGCGAGTTCCGTTTTCAAATCAGACGTCGCATTAGAATATTCCCTGATCTTCTCTTGCAGAACCCTCTTTAATAGCCTACAAATCACGGCCATCTTTACAAGGAGGGAATTCTTACCCCATTGTTTACTGGAAGGTCGATTTCAAAAGCTTATTTGAAGGATTAAGAAATATGGCGGACTAGTGACATGGGATGATGCTCCAGTTCCCCTGCTATCTTCACCATAAAAGGTTTTTAATTTTAAAAATGTTCAATTCAGCTTAAGTAATCACTGAGAAATGGATGGAAGCAAGAAAATATAAACACACTACGACGCTTAGCTAATCTTTAAAAAAAATGTGTAATATCTATTGTTACAATTTTATTCCCACAGAGTAAGTGCATTTTTCTGACTTACTTCAACTTCTACATTGATTAAATCTTCTTTTGAATGAATCGATACAAATTAAAACGAAACATATACTAAAAAAGGATTTTTGTTTGTTAAATATCAATGCATTTGTAATTGTAGTTTTATTTTCCTTGCCTTGTTACTACTGTTTAATTTTTTTTTCATATAAAAGTTAATCACATGTGTTAACTTCATTTATTAAAGACACTCAACCAATATAGTTAACTGAATATTTACCATATATTGTTTTAGTTAAGGTTCGATTCCCCAAGCTAAAAACTGATGGGGTAAACAATGCTTTTTTCTTTTTTCGTCTTTAAGACGTAACAGAGTTTAGCTAACCGGTCTTTCAGCCAAAATATAGTTCTTATCCTCACACTTAATCAAGATTTAAAAAAAAATTATTCTACTTGGTTTAGTGACAGAGATTTTATTCCTCAGAAACGAACAAGTAAAACTTGAATCGTAACTCGTTTGAAATTTTTTTTTCGTTTCATTCTAATATTTTTATTGAAGAAGAAACAGTTAAGCAGTTTTGGCAACCATGCGGTATCTGTAGTCGTTTTTTATAATCATACCTACAGTACCGCTCAAAAGTATCAGTACACCTAGAAACTTATAAAAAAATGGCAAAATTCAAAGTGTCATAACTTCTTTAAAAATGATCAAAAATGCTTCTGTTTTAGCTCATTTTGAAGCTTAAAATCTCTACTTTTATGTTCTTTAATTTTTTTAATTAATATATTTTGCAACTATGTACAATTACACTCTAAACAATCATAGAAAATTGTATTAATTTTTTGTGAAGTTTGACGCGATGTACGGGCACAAAGGGGTTAGATATTGTTAATTTTTATTATACCATTGAAAAATTTGGACTTTTAGCTTTCATTCAAAAAAAAAAAATTCCAAAAAAACATGTTTTTTGACGAAGTTATTGTCAAATAAAAAAAGATTTTTTTCAGAATTTAATGATTTTTCAGCAATTATAATGAATTCCGCACAGGAACTATTTAGGTTCGTCCTCCTACCTTCGGTCTTCGATTCATTAACCAGCATAAATCATATGTGGAAAGTCCTTCAAGAGCAGTGGCGAAAAATAGACAAGATAACATTAAAAAAGCTGATTAATCGGATGCCTTGAGTGTGTGCTGCAGTTATAAAAGAGCGGGGAGGATATTTTGAAGAAAGCAAAATATGATGTAAAATATTTTTTCATTATTACATTTTTGTTTTCAAATTTTTTCTGAGAAAAATACGAAAAAATAAATTTTAAAATATTAAATTGTAAACGTTGATTCTTACTTCATTATTATGTTTTCCAAAAAAAAAAGTTAAAATTGTTATAATAAATTATGAAATAATATTATCGAGAAATATTAAATTTTAATTTATTTTAATTGAAAAAATTTCATATCATATTATAATTACACTAAAATTCATTATAATTGCTGAAAAATCATTAAATTCTGAAAAAAAACCTTTTTTTTATTTGACAATAACTTCGTCAAAAAACATGTTTTTTTGGAATTTTTTTTTAAATGAAAGCTAAAAGTCCAAATTTTTCAATGCTATAATAAAAATTAACAATATCTAACCCCTTTGCGCCCGTACATCGCGTCAAACTTCACAAAAAATTAATGCAATTTTCTATGATTGTTTAGAGTGTAATTGTACATAGTTGCAAAATATATTAATTAAAAATAATTAAAGTACATAAAAGTAGAGATTTTAAGCTTCAAAATGAGCTAAAGTAGAAGCATTTTCGATCATTTTAAAAAAAGTTATGACGCTTTGAATTTTGCCATTTTTTTATAAGTTTCTAGGTGTACTGATACTTTTGAGCGGTACTGTAAGTGATATGGAATTTTCTTCATTAATGTTTCAGAGCTGAAAAAGTATATGCGCGCCTTTGTGGTTTTGGAGCATAGAGCATAGAACGAATGATAGCTAGCATACCATCTGACTCTTTGAACTAAATTATGATAATGTATTTTACTAACGCACCAAAACAGTTTAAAAAATTTCATTAATAATGAATCCCAAGACTGTTGCCATCGCTCATCAGTGCAGATTTAGAGCAACGCTCACAATCAAATCATTTATATTCCAGTAGTACTAAATTATTGGAGTTGAAAAAAAAACTTTATTTGCATAGATTACAATCTTTTGTAATAAAAAGTACATATTATGCTCACATGCAGAATCATAAATATATGGCGGTGTGTATGACAAAATATGTAAAACTTGCGATTTGATGTTTCAGAAATACATAATTAAACTCATCTGATACAAGAACAGAAAATAAATTAACATTTAAGAATATTAAAAAATAATTGACAATAGTGTCCTCCGAAACTTTGTAAATCGCCAAAATAATTAATGCTATTCCCCACAATAACGAAAAATACTAACCAGTGTAAAATTCCCCTTGATGTGAAAAGTGTAGAAATTCTGAAATTGAAAATAGATGTAATTTTGTAAACAAATTTTGGTTTAATTTGAAAATGATTCTATGGATTATTAAAATGTCAAGGGCAGACCACGAATTGAAAATCTCCAAAACAAGGCAACAATTTTCATCCCTGTTTTTTATACCTCGACTTCACTTGAAATCTAAATTTTAAAATGCAATTTATCACTTAATTTGAGTTAAGTCTCATACGTTTCAAATATTTTCTATCAGAGAAGGGTAATCAATTCCCTATAACTCTAGTTTTGAATATGTTTTAAATGGAAAAATGATGCTAAAGTTTATTAAAATAAAACTCTTAAACAAAACTAACACAAAAATTCTGATAAAGAATAAGTGTTTTTTAAAAATTTAAGAATATATTTTGAACGGACCATATTCTTAGGTTTTGCATTAAAAGAAGAATAAAATTCATTCAGTGAAATAAAAAATAGATAACTTTTTGATCAATATGAAAAATAAGCTTTCGAAAGCCTTAAAGTTATATAAAATAGAAAACTATAAAATTCATGTAATGTTTACTTTTAAATTATAATTGTAAAAGCATAAAATACATTAACCAATCAAGATTATTATAAAAGTAATCCTTGTATTACTTTTTAAATAAAAACGTTAACATTTTTAATTCATAATTTATATGATAGCGTTTGTTTTATTCGAAAAGATTTTCAGAGTATTTTTGTTTATATAAATTCTTGCCTTGTTTCGTGCACTTCGTAAATAAAAACAAAATACAAGATTATTTTTTTTTTCCATCATTTTTTTTTCTTTTCTCCTTTGAAGCGTATCTTGCTTTCTTTCAAAGCAGTTTTTATTTATAGAGGCAAATTCTATTTCACAAAGAAAATAGTTTTAGTAACATATATATTTTTTTCTGATCTGTCCTTTGAGCGTAAGGGTTAGAATTCGGAAACAATTCTTTATTTCCAAAAGAGTAACACATGGTATGAAAAATATTACATTAAAATATTACTTTCTTCTTATTTTTGTAAAATATTGTGTAGATATAACTAATTTTAACTTATGATATATAAAAGTTTAACTTTCAAGTAATGATACAATATTCCAAACGCAGCATTTTTATTTGAAAAACCTATTTCACTCATTTACAACAAGGATCATGTAAGTCTATGATATCGACCTCTTGAGGGTCAATATAGTATAATTAGGAAACGATTCGTTGTAGGGATCAATGAATGATCCATGGTACTCATTTGCAAATTAATGGGATGCCTGCAAGCAAAATTAAACCAAACATTTGGTTTAATTTGGTTTTGGTTATATTTGGTTAATTTTTCGGTTCGCTTGTTAACGGTTTACCGGAAACTCTGGTTTTCAAAATTATATTTCTTATTACCTCACATTTAGTAAAAAATGCATAAATTAAAAGTAAATTTAACCGAAAATGATTGGTTTTTATGAGATGTTTTTACCACAGTTGCCAAATTTTGTCACATATGATAAAAACATATTTTAATGTCACTTTTACCAAAATCATTCGCTTCAGTAAAAATTATCGAGCTTTTTGGTGTTCTCATATTAAAAAGTAACTAAAAAAATATTTAACTAATCCAGTATAAAAGGTCATAACATCCAAACTATTCCGTCCAGTGGCTTTAGGAATAGTTTATCATAGTTAGTTCCTACCTTGAAAAAATCAGAGCTTATTCTTAAAACAGAAAAAATAAATAAAAATTTAAAATTAATGTGCCAAGTTTTTTAAGATATTTTTAAAATAGAATTTAAGAAATGAACTAAGAAAATGGCTATTAATTAAATCGTTTTTATATATATCAGTATCTAATAAAAACTCGTTATAGTTAGAATTATTCCTGTAAAATCTATGAATTTGAATATATATATATATATATATATATATATTCGGTGTATATATATATATATATATATATATATATATATATATATATATATATATATATATATATATATATATATATATATATATATATATATATATATATATATATATATATATATATATATATATATATATATATATATTCGGTGTATATATATATATATACACCGAAGAGCCATTACATTACAACCACCCTGCTTATAACATGTAGGACCACCTTTAGCCCTCAAAACAGCTAGCACCCGCCGTGGTATTGATTCCACAAAGTGCTCATAGGTAGTCTGAGGTATCTGGTACCAAGCGTTCACCAACTGGTCCTGCAATTCCCTCACATTGCGAGGGAGTAGCGTGGCAGCACGAATTTGGTTTTCCAAGAAGGACCACAAATGCTCTATTGGATTAAGGTCAGGTGAATTTGGGGGCCAAGACATGACTTGAAAGTCACTGGAATGTTCCTCGAACCAATCCATGACGATTCGAGTCTTATGACATGGTGCATTATCCTGTTGGTAAAAACCACCCCCCGCAGAAAAAACTGTTGCCATGAAGGGGTGAGCCTGGTCCGCACCTATGTTCAAGTAGCTAGCAGACATATATATATATATATATATATATATATATATATATATATATATATATATATATATATATATATATATATATATATATATATATATATATATATATATATACATATATATATATATATATATATATATATATATATATATATATATATATATACATATATATATATATATATATATATATATATATATATATATATACATATATATATATATATATATATATATATATATATATATATATATATATATATATATATATATATATATATATATATATATATATATATATATATATATATATATATATATATATATATATATATATATATATATATATATATATATATAATGTGAAATATTATCTGCAACTTGGGATTTGTCTTTGAACTGCAAGTATATGTTTTCGTAACACATGGCATGTGCAAGGGAGGCAGTAGGAATGCAGTTAAGTGTGACACTTAGCAACAATTGGGTGGAGGGAAGTCAAAAACATTGAAAAAAGTGTTACATGGCAGTGGCGGATCCAGCAGGGGGGTCATATCATAGGGGTCATGACCCCACCCACCCAAAAAAAATAAAAAAATAATAATAATAATTTTTTAATAGTTTACAAAAGAAATAAAATATTTTAAAAGTTATTGAAGGGGGCATATACAGTGTTGCCAGAACTTAAGATTAAAAAGTAGCGAATGGGAGCTCCAAAAGTAGCGGATTCGAACATTTTGTAGCCCAAAAATAAATCATATATATATATATATATATATATATATATATATATATATATATATATATATATATATATATATATATATATATATATATATATATATATATATATATATATATATATATATATATATATATATATATATATATATATATATATATATATATATATATTTACTGCACTAATTTATTTGGCTATATTTCTGTAAAACAGCGCCGTTTGCCAGAAAACACTAAAATTATAATAACATTGGCTAGCTCGTTTTTTTCCAGCTTTTTTATGTGTAAAAATCAGTCGGAACTGTCTTCGATATTTTAATGTTGGTGCGGTCTTTGAGCTGCATAAGAATACTAAGAGGTTTCGACCTCAGCTCGCTTCATTCCCCAACCTCAAGAACCTTAATTACTCGCACATAAAAATGTTCTCACTAGCTAATTTTTTTTTAATAAAAATTATCTCGCGTTTCGAGGAAATTAAAAATAAGACCTAACTAGGACCCAATCTCCAACAAGAAATTCAGAAAAGTTCAACTTCATGGGCCTACATCTGTGTGTATTTAAAAATAAAAGGCAAAAAATCTTTTTTTGATAAGCAAAATAATTTATTTAATCATTTCTGCTCTGAACAATACAAAGTACAAACATTCAGCTCGCAGATGAGAAATATGACTTCGCTTTTCTTTGTAACAGCATCAATAATTGTTTCAATCTCGATTGAGAATAGTTTTGATAGTAATTTAGTGAACATGAATATTTTGATTTGGACCACGTATGAAACAGTATTTTAAAGCGTCTACGAAGCAACAAATATTTTTAACTAATTTTTTTTTCATTTATAGTAGCCGTAACATCTGTTGTAAAGTTAAAAAAAAACAATGATAAAAAGATAGATTTGCACTAAATGCTCGTAAATATTTTCTTTTCTCGCAGCTCGCCTTAGTTGCTGTGCTTACTTTACTTGCACAGTGAAATCTGTTAAGTTGACCATCTCTATAAGTTAATCACTTATCTAAGATTTTGATGATCAAGTGCAAAACTGGTAAAAACAATTTATTATCATTTTTATAAGATGACTTCTCTTATAAAACCATCAAATTGTAGTTCCACTTCTGATCAGTTTACGATAGTTTCACTGTAGTAGCTTTAATAATTTTCTAAACTCCTTTTATAACACGCAGCATATACATTACCGTGTTTATCATTTAAAGTAATTATCTTTCCTAGTTATTTTGCAATTACTATAAATGTTTCGAAAGGTTTAAAATGTTGTCATTTTCGAATTAAAAAAATTGTCGTTATTCAGTTTTCCTGATCCCTAAGTGCATTATGTTTCAATTAACTTAGTCATTTTTATTCATAATTTCATTGTTATAGTTAATTATTATTTGAAATTTCATAGTATATATTTTTGTTTTAAAAACAAAATCCATCTTTTGCGTTTCATCGTCATCATTGGGTGGGCCTTGGCCTTCTATGAAATATTTCTTCATGTCGTTCTCCTTGATGCCAATTCTGATTATCATTTGCGTTTGGTAATACGAATTTTATTTTAATATGATAACTATCCAAAACTTAATTTTTATTTGTTTCATTTATTTATTGCATATTTGGCAAAATGAGGTTAAAAATAATAACTGTAACCATAGCAATACATATTATAGCTTCCTTTAAAAAAAATTATTTCATCAATTACAACGGGCAAATATAAGCTCTAGAGCAGGGATGGGCAAACTTTTTTGGTCGAGGGCCAAAAATCGAGAAAAAAAATGTTTGGTGGGACAAATAAAACTTTCAAAATTTAAAAAAAAAAGCGATATACAAGTTTTAATTTAAATATTTAGTGAGATGAATGAAATTGCTATTTCGTTTTTAAAAGTTCCTTATATTAAGGTTCGAAGCGAGATGTGCCTATTTTACGGAACAAGGCTAAATGCTTTTCTGTTAGTCCACTTCTGAAATGATTCTTTCTAAGGTTCAAAGTTGAAAACTCTTGTTCACATATATAAGATTAAGCAAACATAGAGCTGATTTTCTGGGCATGAAATATTAAATTTTGGAAACTAGCTTTTGGTAATGATTTGTAAAACTTTGGCATATTTAGAAACAACTGCACCAGATGATTGTTAGATTGTCCGCTCGTTGGATCTTAAAATGCGTAGTCTGCCAAATGTGAAGTACAATTTACCTATATTAGATTCCTCGAGAAAGACAAACGCTAGTTAGAGCCAATCTAAGACTATTCTATGAAGAACTTCTGCTTTCAACATTTTACCAATTGAAGCCGTCTGTGCTAACTATTTCCATCAATTTATGTTTTGTAGAACAAAAATAGAGAAAGTTAAAAGGTCATCAGTACTTTGTTAAAAAAGGAAAAACAGAAATAATTTTAAATAGTTGACAAGAAAATGGATGTATATTGTTTATGTATATTGCCACTGATCGGCAAATTAAAATTATATCCGCGGGCCGGATAAAACCTTCCTGCAGGCCACAGTTGGCCCGCGGTATGTAGTTTGCCCATCCCTGCTCTAGAGAGATATAAAAATTTTCCTATTTTTCGTGCAACTGTGAATAGATCGTGATTTACAAAAGTGAAATGAATTCACTAAAAAGCATTTAACAGTACGATATTTTTTGGAAACTCATTGTCATTCACAACAACTATTTTCATTCATCAGGTAAAATGACTTTGGATTTAATTTTTCTGACGATTCTACGATTTGAAACCTAAACATGGAAAGATTATAGACTCCATCAGTAAAACATATCAAGAATCCAAAACTGAAGCGAGAACGTTTTCAACAACAACAACAAAAATGTCCTTTTTAAAAATGGTAAAGTAGCTGCAAACTTTCAGAATCATTTTATAATGGGAAGGGAAAAAATTAAAAAAAATATATATATTTCAGTAAGGAAAAAAAGTAGCGCATATTTAAGATTTGTAGCGTTCGAAAAATAATAAGTAGCCCAAAAAGTAGCAAGTAGCGAAAATTCAATTTTCAGTAGCGGGGATTTTTAAAAGTAGCCTAACCCGCTACTTGTAGCCCAATCTGGCAACACTGGGCATATACACCTAGGTAGGTCGGAAAAAGAGATTTTTTTTCTTCCATCTAATTATGTTCTTCACTGTTTCAAGATTTATAATCCAAAAGATTAAAACGAAATTAGTCATAGTTTCATTGTAAACACTAATAATGTTGAAGTGCTCTTCAATAGGTTTAACCAAAGTTTCTTAAGAAGCGCATTACATTTATTATTTAAAGATTTTGAATACTTGAATTATTTATGTATTGTTCTATTGTTCATTATGAAAAAAATAAATGAGAAGACTAGCTTTAAAAACCCCAGTTTTTTTTTCAAAAAAAATATTAAAAAAAATTTTTTTTTTATAAAAATATTAATTTGGGGGGGGGGGATATGAGTCCATGACCCTACCCAGGAAAAATTTTTGGATCCGCCCCTGTTATATGGTTACTGGCGTCTCTGAAACTGAATCGGATGAAGATGAAAAAATTTTTTCTCAACCGAATTAATTTAATTACATAAAAACAGAAATGCATTTCAAAACTGTTGAAACAAAATTAAGTCAAAATTGAAGAACATAATATCACTCCTATTCTTATTGACCGACGATCGTCCATTTATAATGCTTTCAAATACATTGTCAATTATAAGGTCAATTATATATATATATATATATTATAAGTGTGATATGGATATCCCCCATCAGTTTGCTTTGGAAATTAAATAAAAATGATTAATGGCATATTTAACATATTTTTCTACCTTCTATAGCTCTTTTGCAGTAGAGGTTCCACAGAGCTACCAACTTTGAAGAAACAGAAAACATTGGAAACATTTTAGTAAGAAGAAGCATAAGAGTTGTGATAATCATTTGCATGTCGAAAATGAAGAAATCCGCTTTATTTCGATTTTTTTTTAAACTTTTAAATAATTTACAAAATAGCACTGTTTAAAAGCGAGATGCTATCTATTATTGCCAAAAATAAGTGATTTCACTAATAAATCGGCTACTCTTTCTGAATTAAAATACCTAAAGCAATTTAATTAATATGAATTGTCCCTTTAGATAATTTTTTTAATATATTTGCCCCCGTAGATAAATGTTTTACGTACATTCTGAGAAAAATCTAAATAATGGCATCATCTCTTGAGTTATTATTCATGGTTTAATGTTGATTTTTTTATTATTAAATTAAACAAAAAGAAGAATCAGTACATTTTTAAATTAAAACTGTTGTTTTAAAATACTAAGAAAAGTTAGAATCAACAAAAATACAAAATATTTATGCTCTTTCATACATAAAATATTTAACAAAAGTTAGTTTTTTTCCTCCCATAAATTTTTCAAGTTAAAACACATTGAAAAATGCACGCTTCGTGTTTATTTTCAACTATCAACAAATAAGAAACTATTTATTAAGCTGCATTTATTCCAGATTTGTTTTAAAAAGGTACTTTTTGTTCCACAATAATACTCTGTAATTAAATATAAAATGCACAAAGTAATCAAATAATCTTACATTCCTTTCTTTTTTTCTTATTATTCTTAGACTGGTATTTAAAACTTAATTCCGTACGTTAATTAATAATAAATTACGATGCAAAGAAAAATAAATTGTTTACCAAAAAATATTAAATATGTATTTTCGGAAAGACCTTAAGCTCACATTGTGTTTTCTAGAAAACGTAATTAATGGACAAAAGACACAGCGGGACGAAAATTTATTTATTTTGTATTCAGTATATGATTTAATTTGACAAATCCTTTACCGAACTGTAAAGCAAGCGAACAAAAGAACGTCTTTGCATAAATTTGACGCTCTATAAATAATTTAAGCGAAGAATATTAAAAATCCCTCAGGCAGTGAAAAACGCAGAAAGAACAATAATGAAAAGCAAAAACTAAAAACCCATTCATTCTATAGACAGCAGAAAGCAAACAGATCAAATGAAACATTAATATCCGCGCATGCGCACCCCAACCGATTCGAAAAGAGGATTAAAATAAAATTGAATTCGGCAAAGAAGTTGCCAAAACTGAAATAAAAATACCCAAAGGTAAACCAGAGAGAAATATTCCTTCTCTTCTTCTTTCCATTTGAGTTTGATTATTCAACGAATTTAAGACGAGCGAATATGTACTATGGATTTTTCGTTCTTTTTTTTTCCTTCCTCCCGAAGCAAATTATTCGTATAATTATATTTACTCTCTTGATGCTCCGACACTCGGTTACATCACATCTTTTACATTTAGATTTGTGATGGAAGAATTGATACTTATCGAACAGCGCCATCTGTTGGGAATTAAGTGAGGTGTATGACCGATTTTGCATATGCTTTGAATATGAATATAATAGACTCCTGCAATTTGATCTGAAAACTATATTCTTTCTCGTCTTTCAAAATACTGCATTATTCCTATAAACTTAGAAAAACTACTTTTAGGCAGTCTGCCTAAATATTAAAACTTTAACTTTTTTCGAATTTTTCTACATAAATGGCTCTAGTCTAATAAAGACATCCCGAATATTGTATAAAATATATACTATAAAATAACCATAAAATATTCCAAACAAGCATGCAATTAAGTTTAAATTAAATTTTCTGAATAAATGGTTTTAGTTGGGAACATCGTAAATAGTCCATAAAAAATATATACAATAAAATGAACTTTAAAATATTCTCAAACACGCATAAAAATTAAGTTTAAAACTGTCTCAAAATATATAGATTAATAAGTTAAAGTAATAAATCCGGTTATTATTAGTAGCAGATTATTAATAATATTCACGTATATGATAAATAATGATATCTATCATAAAATTCGACCATTATTCTTGATTACCAACTACTTTTGATAATTTTTAGTATTAACTGGCAATTATTGATAGTAACTGTCACATATTGATTTTAACCCGTTATTATTTACACGTTCGGTTTATTATATTTTATTTTATAATCGTCGATGAACAGCCGACCCAATTCTTTGGGTTTACGACCACTAATGTTCTAACTCCGCAGCCTTGTAATTTTGAGCCCAATCCAGAAGACAAGAGAACTCCTGGATCAAGTATTGGGAGAGATTTTGCCCTCGTGGAGGATATTTTGATGGAACTAACCAGCATTTGCGTTACATGGAGTGGATGACCACGGGAACCTCCCACGGTTAGCCTCATGGCAAAGGAACTCTAACACATGATCTGTTAGAGTTCCAACTTTGAGTTTAAGGGAGTGCACTGAGGATATTTCACGTCAGCACTGTGGTCAGTGCAAGCCGGATGCTGAATTCGTATCGACCAGCCATCTCCAGGATCGAACCCCGGTTCACTTCATTGGAAGGCGAACGCTCTATCTCCTGAGCCATCGCAGCTCCAGTTCATTATATTAAAAAATAACACATTGACTTGATTTTGTTAATTTTTAATTTTTAGCTATTAAAAGGATAAGTTTTGAAAACTAATCATTCAAACAGCCTTGTTTAAGAAAAGCATTCGAGCAACATCTCATTATGGAACAGGAAGATCCATAGAGGTTAAAACTTAGCAATTACATCACCAATGGCATGAGAGGGGCAACGCATTGCGCCCCTACCGGTTTTACTTTCAAGACAAGCAGGTGCACATCGATCACAACCTGCGTGGGCTTCAAGCCTTTACCGAGGATCAAACCCTGGTTAATTAGTATTCATAACAGTCGGTTTTTATAATTAAGCATTGATTTTACGCGCATACCGTAATGCTTATAATGCTTAATATTCTTTTTCCAATGCCTACTCGATTGACACTCGTCATTTAGGTATCAGTAAGGCAGATTTGTTCGCCACTCTTTCAGGAGCACCATATTAAGTGGTCCAACTTTGCTCCCACACTAAGGACGGATAGTACAGGGAATGAAAGAACAGCCATGCCTTGTCCGGGATTCAAACCCAGGACCTTTCTGATTTGAGGTCAGCTCCCCGACAACTACACAGTCCGGTCTGCAAAATGATTTAAATAAATGCGATGAATCAGACGTTGAGTATCAAGAAAGCACGGCGAAAATATTCTTCCCTACATAGTGAAAGGTCTATAATACCATTTTTGATTAACTTCGAACATACGTATTTGAAACATTTTTAGAAATAAGAGTTTTATGTAAACAAATATGTATTTAGTTATTTTTGTTCCGGTTATTTTAATTCGTGCAGTGTAAAGCATTTGTACAATAGATTAATATTACACAATGCGATGTATAAACCTATTTTCATAGCATACAGATTTTACTTTCATCCCCAATGTTTGAAAACACTTCTGTTTAAAATGCTTTTTTTCGAAAGTCAAACTTAACCCTTTTTTAGTTTACTGATTTCTCTCATAATTTAATACAAATTTTAGTTCAGTCGTTTTTCTAAGAATTAGTACGTAGCAAATTCTAATTGATTCTAATTTTTCTCTAAATAATTTCGAATCCATCAGTTTTGAGCATCTTACATTAAACGATTTGGTTGTTTTACATGATTTTACTTATAATATGCCAGCGACATCCCATTACCTCAATCATTTCAAACTTTATCTCATATTTTTAACAAAAACTTTACTTTGTTGTATTGGAACGTTGAGGGGAATTCGATTTTCCTGAACACTTTGAAATGTTTACTTCATTTTAAGACATGAAAATGAAAGTCTGAACAAATATATGTAAACAATGCTGTCACACAGTTATAGAATTTAGTTAATTATCATAGAAATTAGTTAATAAATTGATACGACGTTAAACAGCTAATCCATTAAGTAGGTGTATGGTCCTAATTATTCTACTTCATAGACTTCCGAAATTGCTTCATCGATTAAAGATAGCAAAAAACCTGGATCAAGAATAAATGAAATTCTTTTATGAATCTTGTTTGGAATTAAACTGACACACATATCTATATTATGAAAGGAAACCCTTCGATGGTTAGCCTGATGTCAAGAGGACTCTGACATATGACTTGCCTGTCATTACGGTAATTTTTCATCGCTACAATGATTACTAGAAGCTAGGGTAATTCTGATACCCGGGCAATTCCACATTGTTTTCTTTTTATTTATATGTTTATTTTTTCATTATTTTGATTCTTTAAGCCTTAAATTCCTGAACATATCAATGGGTAGAAATTTTAGAAAACGACTGTCTCATTTATTGTTTTATTTAGACGCATGATGCCTAGAATAACATTTAAAGAAAAAAATCTGTTAAATCTATTTCGAGTTGCAAATTGCTTTTTTTGTTTTGTTTGCAGTATTTTTTCGTAATTTTCTTTTTTTAGATGATACACGGCATTTCTGACTAGATTTTTGACGAATGTTAAACTAACAACGTATTGTTTTCAACTTTTAATTTGAAAAAAGAATGATTATCTAATTTGAATTATGAAAATAAGCTTTTTATCATTTATATTAATCTTTTGACTAAAAGCGAGGAATAAATCTCAAAACAGTTGCTAAATCCTATAAAATCGCATAAATATTTAAAGCTAATATCTAAATATGACCCCTTAGTGCTATTATTTGCTCAAAACTAATACTAGAAAACGGAACTGTTATGAAATAAAAAAATATATATTCTAAAAATATCCTGATTCGGAACACAGATAACATTCCACCTCTTTTTATTTATTTCATTTTCGTCCACACATCAAGTAGTGCATACCGCACCTTTTTATAGTGGGCAGGAAAAATCCTCTATAATTTCCGCATACAAAACGGCAGATGAAATCGCTATGATAAAACTCCGTAATAGTTCTCCATTGACAAGTTGTTATTTAAAAGTTGTCTGTGATAACAATTTGGGAGGATTTTGTGGCATCACATGCTACACCTTTTCTTTCTTTTTGTAGCTCTATAACCCGTTTGCAGATGTTAAGAGTGCTTTTATTGTTGTTTTATTGCGCATCAAACTATGGTTTTGTAAATGATCCTAGAAGCTATGCTTGATAAGGTGTTCTTTTCTTTTATGTTCTCAGCCTTATATTCAAATAAAGCGCTGAAAAAGAACTGATCTATGTTATTAGAAAAGAAAATGCTATCATTTGCAATCAATCTTACAGCATGCAACATTGACTCCCTTAAGAGGACTACTATTTAAGTTGTTAGGCATGTATTTTATGGGTGATGCCATTATTGTTTTAGTTATATCGACCAATAAAATTTGATTGTCTTTAAAAATAGATACATTTATTTTGCATTCGCATCTTTTTATTCTTTCATTCACTACTACAATAATTTTTTTAAAATTGTTTCAATTTGAAATTGAATTGAATTTTTTTATGAACTAGTTGAATACATGTGATTGTACGGGTCGTACAAAGTAAATAATCAGTAAATTGATATTAAACAACACTGCAAAATCATGCACAAATTAAAAATCTATACCGACACAATTAACTAAGTTAAAATATATCCAATTTTATTTATTTATTATTATGATTTGCCCTTTCCGCGATTTTCTCGTTATTAGAATAAGCAATAAAGCGTACTTTTAGAAGTTAATTCCATCAAAATAAAGATTAACTGCATTCAGAATCATTTGGCATTATGCTATTATTTGAGGACAGCCATAGTCGATTAACCATAGTTAAATAATAGAATAATCAATAAATTTCTCTGCGACTTTTTCCTTTCGTGGAGCTGTGAGATAATTATTTCCACAATATCTATAGTATGAATCTGAGTACCAATATTGGTATATTTAATACATATTAGTAATACCAATTGCCATTATGAAAGTTGTACCTATTAACAAAATTATTTAAGCATCATTGGTGTCAATAACATAACAGTAACGATTGTCGGAAGGCGTTATTATGCAGACAGTTAGGACCACCGTGTTTTCGATAACAATCCACTCCAAATTTTGTGTGGATCGACTAAGAATTACGGATTTCTATACGATACATACACACATAGATGTAAACATTATGCTTTATTTATTTGAGATAGAGCATTATATAACCGACCACCTACTGAGTTAACTACAGTATGCCCATTTTTGTGCTTGATTTATGCTTAATTATGTTTGTTTAATGTTAGTCAGTCCTTAATTACTCATTAGAAGTTTTCGTTCTGTATATAAAATCTTATCTCGTAGCTAAAGACTGACTAACATTAAACAAGTGTTTGGTTGATAATTTATGCTAACCATTTAAAATTTTAGTTACTCCATTCAAAATTTGTGATTAACAAGATCAATTATCTTAATTCAAAAGGATAAGGTACACTTTGTGCTACGTATATTAATGTGAAAAATAACATAATAAATCACAAATCAAGTACAAAAAGGGACACACTATAGTTTCGGTTCTCTAGACAAGTACCTGTATCTTCCTCAGTGTTTAAACACCAAATGACATTAGAAAAATAAAGAAATAACCACGTGCAAGTCAATCTAGACAGAGGAGCTAGTTTGAACGAGATAATAAAAAGAAGGGTGATATGTAACAAGTGTGAGGGTGTTTGACTATGTAAGACAATAGAAGATCGTTTAATTAAAATTCCAACCTTATAGGGCGACTGAAGAACGTTTAATCCATCACCCATTGCCCTACATTGTTAAAATTCTAATTATATGTTTGAGTTTTCTTCTGCTAGAACTATTTAGCACTGCTCTTTATCTACCTATCTTGATTTCTGGAAATCACTGAATAATTTGAAAAACTCTATTAATTTAGATAATGATATTTAGAGTATCCTACCCTTTCTCAATGCATGTAAATCATTCTAATTTAATCTTTTGCCTCCTGGGGTTCCCGCAGAATTCTCCTTCACTCCTGTTTTTAACACCCTTCTTTTTTTTCTTTTTCAAACATGTTCTTTTGTCCTGATTGGCTAAACCCCTTTGCCTGCGTTTAAATTTTATTTTTCTAATGTCATTTGGTGTTTAGATATTGAAGAAGGTTCTTGTCTAGTAAGCCGAAACTATAGTATGTCCATCTTTGTACTTGATTTGTGATTAATCCACGTTGTTTTTCACTTTAAAAGTTTTGAAATTTGTAATTCTTGACAAATGCATTAAATCCAGAATTTTATTTTTTAAATTATTAATTTTCAAATTTGAATTATCCAGGAGACCTACTCCTTTTTAACATATTTTCATTTAATGAATAACATGACGCTTAATTTGAATGACAAATGTATCACCCATTTGAAATTTTGGTTATTTTATGTCACATTTCTGAATAATGAGATGAATTACATTTTTAATATATAATCCCCAGAAACTAAACCAATACGATATTTGATTAAAAACTTCATAAAACTTCCATTCGCTTCAAAAAATATACAAACTGAAAATAACAATAGCTAAGAAAGTTTCAAGCGCTAAGAAATAGGCGTCCATTTACAAGATTTGCCAGATGTGAACGAGAAGAAGCAAAAGTGATGTGAAATAGAAAATGTAAAGTTGCCGTAAAGTTGAAATAGAAAATGTTTAGTAAAAATTTTGAGACGCACTGACGAGGAATGGCAAATGCCTTAGAGATTATAGAAACTGAATCTAAGAGATTTAAATTTACTTTTGTTAACAGGCCTGAAAAGGACTTTAAAACCAAAAACAAGAGAGAATATGATATTAACAATTTTATAACATGCGGGGGGAAAAACGGTATGTAGTACAAGTTCTATGTAGAGATAAAATCCACGGTTAGCAGCAAGCTGGAGGAGGAAGTTATGTTCGGCATTTAAAGAAGAAAAATCAGAGCAAAGGCTTAGAATGTGGAAAACGAACGTTCCAATAGATTTAAACTATTTATAGTAGATTTAGCTCTTGCTAAACTCATTAGACCAAAACGTCCTCTAATTCTTACAGAGAATTTGTTAATTTACCGATCTTTTTTCTCCCGTTTGTTATAAAATTGCTAATATCCTGTCCCGTTTTGGTTTTAAAGCGTTTTAAAATTTAGACTTAAGGAACACGATAGATTTTTCTGCTATCAAGACTACGAGAAATATGCAATTGCTGAGCATTGTTGGAGTCTTGAACATAAATTCAATTTCGATAGTGCCAAAATTATTTTCACCTCAGTCACAGCAGCCATCTTGATGTGCTGAAATCTTATTTTATTCACAAAAGTGCTGATTGGCTTGTTAACAACATTCGTCCCTCAGGCCTCTCCATAGCGCTTGGAAATGCATTTTACTCTCTCTCGGCAAATGTGTTTTCGTTTTTTCTGCTTTTCATCTTTTTTCTCTCTCGTCTGCTATAGTCGTTCTAGTTTTCTCACCTGTACTTTTCCATTTTTCATTGCCAACTTTACGTTTTATATTTCAAAACACCTTTGTTTCTTCTCATTCATGCCTAGAAAGTCTTGAAAATAGGCGCACATTTTTGAGAGCTTGAAACATTTAGACTGTTATTTCTAATTTGTATATTTTTAAAGTAAACGGTGTATAATTCAAGTAGTATGAATTATGTACATTTGTTTTTATATTGAAAGAGTAGTAAAAATAACATAATTTGTCTTTCTTAGCACCCTATTGATTTCATTATACAATTGTTGTTATTTTACTTTAAATATGGAATTATTCCTCAGTTTTCTCTCTATATTGAAAATTTTCATATAATTAATAATAATAGATAAATATTTAGTCACCATATCGAACTGCCATTTAATAATTTTGTTATTCCAATTCAGATTCCTGCTTAACGACATCAATTACATCTCATTTTCTCTTTACGTAATAAAAAAATATTTCATTTCAAAATTTTTGGTGCCAAATCAAAAAATTCTTTTATCTTTTTTTTTTCGTAAATTTTTCATAGCATTAAATTCATAATCATCAGACCGACTTTTCTCTTTATTATATACTTTCGTTAATGAAACCACATGCTCATCCAAAACGCCATTCTTAAGATTTTTTGCTTTAGTAGAGCAAAAAAAGCACATTTTTCTCAGTGTTAAGCGTTTTAAAAGTAATATATTAGAGAAGTATCTGTGGAATTTTTTTGTTTGTGTGATTACCAACATAATTTAGTTCCGCCTATAATTGACAAACTTATAACCAATATAAACTTTTTTAAAGGCTTAAATTAAATTTCCATGATTAAGGATAAACCATTATTACCATTTAATCTTTACAAATATTATTTACATCAAAATGTAAACTTTAGTCTATGTAAGTCTACAGTAGTAATTATAATGAACATATTATGTACTCAAATAAAACTGTTGAATTGATTCAATTTTCATTTAATGAAATAAAATTGACTTGACGTTGTTTGCATCTATTATTTAGAAACTTGTATTAAAAGTGTTTTATTGAAATTGAATAAAAAAGAAATGAAAATAATTTTTCACAGTAACGAATTAATCTGAGTAAAGTATGATAATTATTAATACAATTCTATTTTCAAAATGTGTATTTGTTTTAAAATATGAATGACATGCAATTAACTAAGCATTGAAACATTTTTATAATATATAAAATGTCTTAAGTGGAAGATCAAACATTATGCCGTAATTTTTGACATTTATGGCGTAGCAATTAAATTTTATGCTTTTCAATATTAATTTATTTATTTGACACAATAAATATAATTTAACGTGTTTGTTCAAGTCAAGTTGAATTTTAATTATAAAATTCTACGAAATTGGACGTCAAGTATTGTACGTAAATTAAATTTCTCGAAATTGAATCACAATAACACTTTTTTTATATCATTTTATTCAGAAGAAAGAAAATAAAATTAAACATTTCCCCCCTTTCTACATAATAAATGATTTGATGATTACAGAAACTCAAGAAAATCAAGTAAACAAATCGAATTTCTTTCTAAGAGAAAAAAATATTCAACGTAAAAAACTCAAAAAATTTTCTATTCTCCCTATTTAATAAGGATACAAAATATACATGCTACTGCATGGAATGAAAAAGAGAAAAAAAACTAAATTTCTTGTTACGGAAAGGACATTTTCTTCTGGCTTAATTATATTTTTCGAAACGCGATGACTTCGTGAATATTGTCTTAATTAAAAGAAGAACTGCGGCGCACAATTTTGAAAAATAATTGCATAGAGAAAAATAATACGTTTCCAATTATATAAAAATTTCAAGGCGCATGAAAAAAGAAAGAAAAATGGAAGGAAAAAGTTGATGCTTTTCATTAATTAATTTGAAGACAAGTGATTTTCATTATGAAAATTAAGTAAAAGATAAATATTCGGAAAGAATACGGTATACTATTTTAGGAAAATATAATTTAAAAGTACTTAATTTTTGTTCAACATATTTGATCTCAGAGAAAATAAATTAAAGCTTAACCGCCTGTGAACTAAAATGAGATGGAAAATAATTTTTAATTATTTCATGCCTGCGTAACTAGTTTATTTCTAGTTAGTTAAATTTAATTGGGCTGGTGAAACTGTAACGAAAAGAAATTACTTAAAATTAATTAATTTTGTAGTTTCGTAGTTCATTAAAATACCTTATTAGTCCAATTAAAAAAAGTTCCTCTAGTCAAATTTGATAGATAATTTTATAACAATTTAATTAAAACTCTGTTAGCTGTCATACTTAATGGTAATTATTCTTGAATAAATATTTTATACATTCAAATTAATTAAAATACACTGTAAAAAATTTAAGTATAAAGTTTAAAGTACCGACATTTTGGGGTGCATCATCTATAAAATGCATTTCACAGTAGAATCCATTTTTACTGTAAAATATTACAGTAATTTTTACAGTAACATCTCTTTAATTTGAGTGATTCAGTGATTTTACGGTAATTATTACTGTAAAAATTATGGATTTTTTGTTCCACAACATGTTCCTGTAAAAATGGATTTTACGGTAAAAAGAACCAGTAGCCTGAGTTCCGGTACTTTTTACAGTTATTTGATCAAGAATTTTTTGCTCTTAATACATATATTAACAAAAGTAGGTCCGAAGACTAAGTGGTAGCGCTTCGCGCTACAGATCTTGGGTTCTATTCTCGGACAGGGCATGGTTGACTCAGATTTTCATCCTTTAAGTTGGTCAATAAAATGAGCACCAAAAATGCTTGGGAATCAAACACTGTAGATTGCACGTTCGTTTGGTACCCACATAAAACCTCCTGTACCCCAGGTCCCAAAGTAAAGAAAACTGGGATGAACACAGTAGACCTTGGCTCCGTGGACTGTCGCACCACTGAGTTTGGTTTTAAAAAAATATTACTTTCAAAGTTAATTTAATTATTTCATATAATTCAAAATTCCATGTGTACGGCAAATTCAGTTAAATTAAATTCAGCTTTCATTTAAAAATATAAATATAATCAACTTTTGTTGAATACCTTTTTTGTAGTTAAACTTTATATAATTACTATCATTAATAAATAGTTCAGTTATTGATATTAAACATGCATAAAATGAGGATTTTTTATTTCATTCAATACATATACCTGAATTTAAATTTTCAGACACATATTGCGAGCATTTCAGTATTTACTAATAGCTTTAAACAAAGCCTTGTTGACATATATGTGTGAGCAGAGCAAAAAAATTCTCACATTTATCTGTAAACGGAAAAATATAGTATATATATATATATATATATATATATATATATATATATATATATATATATATATATATATATATATATATATATATATATATATATATATATATATAACCACATGCGGCGACTAACTGACATGCCTTTATTAACTCATAGATTCACGGTTCCATACAGCACTCCACCTTTAGAAACTCTTATCTTCGTGGTTTCATAAAGCAAAAGCTAGAATCGGATATGCTGTGCCAAACACATGGTGGTAATTAGTCATAATGTGTTATTTAACAAAACTTTCATTTGGCTTATGCCGCGATAATAACCAAATACCTCACTGAAATATTTTCCAACTTAGAATGCTTTTTGAAGAAGGGAAAGACATATTTTTATTCACATTCATGAAGTCTCCATATTTCTTAAAGTTTGCTGAATATGAATTAGCTGTGCAATATTATTGAATTCCCTTCTAATTAGCAAAATTGTATCTTGATATATGCAATTACACTGAGAAGAAAAGTATTGTCAAAACTACCAGACGAGGGCAAAATATACCGTATTTCTGCATCGATGGAAACAGCAAAAAAATCAGTAATTTTTATGGAAGTGACTTTGGTAATAATTTTAAATGGGGGTAAAATTTAGTAATTTTATAGCGATACCTTTATCACGAATCAGGTTATAAAAACCACTTATTCGGCTAAATTTAGCTTTTAGCTTTGCATTTTTCATTAAAAGTGTGATAATAAGCCATATCAACATGTTATTATTTATTTTTACAGTTGATAGTTGAGAAATATAGCTAATCAAGTTCCATCACCTTCTCTTACTTTACAATACAAAAATATGGCATAGCTTAAATAGATGCAGGATTAAACTTTACATTTTATTAATTTTCTAAATTAGAACTATATTTCGGTCATAATATTGATACAAGGTTTTGATTGGGAACAATTTTTGAACAATGTACTAAAGCACTGTTTTTTATATATGTTTTCGATTCAAAATTACCTTTATAAAATATTAGTTGTAATTTTTCAATCATTTCATTTTCCTCCTTAAATTATTGAAATGGAAAAAGTCGACTTGATTCGAGCGCTCGAAAAAAGCGCCTATTCTCAAGATTCATCAGACGTGAAAAAAGAAAATAAAGCATATTTAAAAAAGAAAACGCAAAGTTGCCAGAGAGAAAAAGAAAATGAAGGGAAAAAATAGCACCGAAAAACAAACCTGAGTAAGATGCATTTTCAAATGCTCTTTAAGAGAAGAGAGAGAGGGACTCAAATCGCTAACCTAGGAATTTCCATTCATATGAATGGAAAAAAAATCAAGGCATCAAGATAAGTAGGTACTGACTGGGGTGAAAAAAAATAGGGCGTTATCAAAATAAAATCCATGTCTAAGGTTCCAACAATATAATAGATCGGTACAATTAGGTCTGTACAATCTTATAATTAATGAAGCAAATGAAGTGTTCATATGTATCCACTTCAAGAACATCTTTCCCCAGTTTCTTGGAATTATTCTTTTCATATTAAGGAAGTTTTCATGTTTAATATATGGTACAGTAATATCAAAATAAAATTTTAATGTGCATAATAAATGCAATTTTTTTAACTACTCGTAAAATAAACATTCGTTTTTGATTTATATATGGGTGTCATATAAACTGAACCTTATTTATAAGTTCTTAATTTGTTTAGTATATATCAAATTAAATCTTTACAAAATTGGCATTTTCAAAGATATGAAATACGTTTAACGTTGATAAATTGCTTTCCTGGCATCAAGAAAAAATGAAAAAAATAAATAAAACCTTGATAAAAAGTGCATTCAAGTTTCTCGACTGACTAAATGAGCAGGAAAAAAATTTTACGTCAAAAATGATTTATGCGGTTTTGAAATCTCGTTTATTTAAGCTTTTTTTAAAATTTAGTTCGCTTAGGAAATGAATAACAAAATTATTCAACTGTTTATTAATGTTACAAAACATGACATTTTGCAATCATATTAAAAGAATGGAATTTATAAATTGTTTCTGGATTTTAATGGTGTTTTCTTGCTTATCGTACACGATAATATTCCATTAGTGCTTCTTTTTAAGTTGTAATTTTTTAGAACATTAGAAACTAAATCTGTAAAAGCAAAATTATGCGTTTTTCTCCCGTTTTGATAAATGATTACTCCTCTGGAATAATTTAAAGGAAACTAAAAAGTGATTTTAAATAATTTTATTTATGTTTTTAGATTTAGAAATGATGTTTCGCGTAGTTTGAAATCAGAGAATTTCTGTGCTTTTTAATAATTTTTCTATGTGATACTATTCGTTTGAAAGAAAAAATAACACTTAAACACGTCTTAAAATGTTTTGCTTTAAACTTAAGAAATTTTTTTCAAAATTTAATATTGTGTGTCTTTATTCCACAAGCTCACTTGTTTCTTTTCAACGTAGTGTTGCTTATCTTTAATGCAGTATCTATCTTATCTTCAATGCAATGCCCATCTTCAAAAGAATATCGTTGTATAAATCTTTCTCAATGTAGTGTCTATTTTCAATGCAGTATCTTCATATTGTTTATCTTCAATGTAATGTCTATCTTCAATGTAGTATCTCTATCATGTTCGTCTTTTTCAGTGTAGTGTTTAACTTCTTTAATGTAGTATCTATTTTATCTTTAATGTAATACCCATCTTCAAATTATTAATCATTGTATTAATACTTTCTCAATGCAATGTTTATCTTCAGTACAATATCCTTGTAGCTTTTATCTTCAATTTAATGTTTTTCTTCAATGTAATGCTTATCTTAAATGTAATGCTCTTCCTAAGTGCATTTTTTAGTGTTAGGAAATTACTTAGCAGTAAATAAAAATATTGTGATAAGATACACATAAAAAACATTTAATCTAATTTAAAAATGCTTTGCCTTTTCAAAACGAATTTGCATCTGTCTGTATTCTAATAATACTCGTGTGCATTTTTAATGTAGTGCTCTTCTTCAATAAATTTTCTATCTTATCTTCACTGTTCTGTCCGTCTTCAACGTAGTATCCTTGCAGTGCTTATCATCAGTATATTTTTTCAATGTTATACTTTTTCTTAGCACGAACAAAAATATCTTGATAAGTAACCAAACATCATTTAACCATGTTTTCAAATTTTTTACTTTAAATTAAAAAAAATTATACTTTAAATAACAATTGATTACAAATTACAATTATATTTATAATTTAAGGTTTTGAACTAGACAAATGTTTACTCCAATAGATCTTACCCTTATTATGTTGAATGGTAGAAAATTTACAATTTTGTGGATTACAACCATAAAATTAATGTATATTTTTATATGTATATATTTAATGTTTATTTTTACAATGAATAATTTTTAATTTGAAAACAGCTTATACTTATATACTTTCGAAATTGAAAAGAGGAAGAACTTAATTTTTGATTTTTATATATCTGTTTGGAAATCTCATTTTATGAAATTTCATCACTATTGAAAAATCCAAATGCAATTTAAAATTTTCAAAACAATTTTATCACCTTCTCGGAAATAGTTTTAAGCTAGAGTTAAACAGAAACTCAGAAGTAATCAACTAAATAAGAAGACAGATCTGTTATACTGAATACAGCGAGATTATTGAGCTTTGAGGCTGTAAATAGTTATTTGGATTGAAACAGAGATATAAAAAAAAATATTTGACTCTTTCTGAATCTTTAAAATTTATTCTTTTAGACATTTTGTTGTCGTTTTTCGCAATATGGTGCGCTGTCAATAAAACATAATTTTGTTCATAGCTTCACTATTTCTGATACTTCCTATGTGGGACACTTTGTTTTAGTTTTTGTCTTTTTATATTGTGTTTAAAGTGACATGCCAGTTACCATGTTTAAAAATAGACATGATATTTTTTACAAGTTTTTTTTTCAAAATTATAAATTCAGATTTAATAACTAATATCAAATTTAGTAAGGGAATATAAAGTTCTTTAAGATATTAATTATTGTAGTACAGGCTTTAATTGCTCATTTTTTTAATTTCCGTTTGTCAAACTCCCAATAGATGGGAAAGTCTTAGAAAATCATCAATAAAAAAAAATAGTGCGTGGAGTCCCTCCGCGAGGAAGAAGTTAAACTTCGCAACCTGAGACGTTAATTGTAGAAGAATCAGCAGTCGTAGAAGGATCACTAGTTCTATTCAACGACTGTTTTTCCTGCTCCGCTCGCTTCCGTGCTCTGTAATAACGGTAATATTGTGCATTTTTCCCTCGTGGACCTCTTGAACCAGTCCTTGTGGTTGCCTCATCGTCTTGCCCTGGAAAATGTATTAATAATGTATGTGAATGCGCCATAATGTAATTTCAGAAGAGAAAACCTAACAATCAATTGATATTCACAAGAGACGTACCTTGACATAACCTTATAAATCCGTCGCATTGTCCGTGGGATTGTTTTCACTCATTTTTTACAATTGTTATCCACCAAATTTGAAAATTAAAAATACTACCCTACTAAATTATATGTGTATCAAAACAAACTAAAAAAATATTTATAGAAAAACAATACTTTTATGACTTTTATTATTTTTATGCTAGTGAGAACCAAAACAATATGGAAATGAATGAGGGAAAACTGGATCCAACCACGTGATTTCCGGGCCAATAAAAATGTAGCGTTAAACGTTTAACGCAACCTTGTTGGAAGTCGCATAAGAAGTATAACTTCAAAAGTAGTTTATAACAATAATGTAAACAGAAGAAAAAAATATGAGCAATTAAATAATGTCAATTTGAAAATAAAGTTAGAAATAGTTTAAGAAAATGGGGAATAGCATTTCATGTTAGTAGGGAGAAAATGAGCACTGCGCCCCACTTATAGAGTTGATGACCTCTCTTACTGTAGTGCCCTAGGATGAGAGCTTCAACCCACTTCCTCAGTATAGGTGAGACTTCAACCCGACTGATAAGCTCTTGGTAGGCTTGCTTGGCTCTTAACGTTTGGACTAAACAAGTGCTACTTAAAAATTTTGAGCATTTATTTCTTCTAATCCATGAAGATTTTTTAAAAAAATGACCCTCACTATTCCGAAACAAGTTTTAAATTAATTTCTCATGGTAAAAAATTATAAAAATATTCGTGATATATCCAACATTATATTAAATAAAATAATGTTCTTAACGTAGAATAGTTTGGACTAAGCATATACTTCTTAAAAATTATGAATATTTAGATTTTTTCATCTATGGGTGTTTCTGAAAAATGTAACGCTTACTTTCTTAAATTACTTACTTTCTTAAATTCATTATATTCGCGTCTAATGTAATTTCGTTACATTAATATGATCAAATTCTCTTTCATTACATAAATAATACATACATGCTTTTAGCATGAGTAAACAAATCGTTCTTAAGAATTATGAATACTTATTTCTTTAAACATATTGGCATTTTTGAAAACCAATGACTCTCACTCTATAATTTGAAATAAGTTTCAAATGAATTCCTTTTACGAAAAATTTTGAAAAACTGCCATCCTTTATCTTAACTATATGTTCTTATCGTATCGTGGTTAGGACTAAACAAATGCTTCTTAAAAATTTTGAGTATTTATTTCTTCTAATCCATGGGCATTTTGAAAATTTTTGAAGCTTACTCTGTAATCTGAAATAAATTTCAAATGAACTCCTCATTTCCAAAAATTGTAAAAATTTCGCGAAATGTGCTCTAGTATGATAACCATAAATATGCTCTTAACATAGTATTGTTTGAAGTAAACAAATCCTTCTTAAAAATTTTGAGCACATATATCTTGATAAATATGGGTGTTTTTGAAAACCAACAATGTTCCTTTTGTAATCTGAGAAAAAGTTTAAAAGGATTTCCTCGTTGCAAAAAATTTTAAAAAATTCGTAAAATTAACTCACTCTATTATGTTTATATATATGCTCTCTATATATGCTCTTTAAATAGCATGGTTTATACTAAACAAAGGCTTCTTAAAAATTTTGAGCATTTATTTCTTCACAATTACGGGTATTTTTGAAAAGTTTGACCCGTATATTTTATCTAAAACAAGTTCCAAATGAATTTCTCATTGCCAAAAATTATAAAAAGAGTCCACCCTTATTTTAATATGTATATACTCTTAACAAGAGCATTGTTTGGGCTAAAAATTTCTTCTTAAAAATTTTGAGTTCATATTTTTTGACATATACGGATATTTTTGAAAGAATAAACGCTCATTTTTTAATTTTATTCAAATTTCAAATAATTTCCTCACTGAAAAAAATTATGAACAAGCTCTCAAACTGTCCTTATTTTCGTCAATTATGCATATACTCTTAACATATCATTGTTAGGAGTAAACAAATTCTTCTTAAAGCTTTTGATATCTTATTTCTTGACACATTTGGGTATTTTTAGAAAAGTTGACGCCAACTTTGTAATCTGGTTACAAATTATACTACATATGAGGAATTAATATGTAAAAGTTTCATATTATTTCCTCATACGTAGACCTTTAACATTGCATAAGATATAAGTATTTTAAGTAAAAATGCTATTCACATTCATTTAGCTACTTCATACCTGCGTCATTACAGTAATTACTTTTCCTTAAGAAAACATCACCGAGAATGAAATGCGAGAAGCAGTATTAAAATTTATTCCTCAATTTGAAAAATCGTGTAATGAGCGGTTGTTGTTGTGACTAATGCCATTTGCCCATATCAGCAAGCCTGCTATGGGAATCCAAGCGAATTTTTAAGGTAGAGGGTGCACTTCTTGTTTCTCAGTGGCGCCATCTATCGGCAAGAATATGACTTCAGCCACATATCACAGCCCGCTTTACAGGGATTCATACTCCATTCATTCATCCACAGATCGTAATTTTGACCTGAACCAAAGAATGATCAATCTGTAATTCAGTACCTCCAGAGGTATTGATTTGATATAGGAAATTTGAGGACTTTGACCGACAGATTTAACTTGCACCAGTCACCATTTAATACACGAGGATACTTCGGTCAACGGGATTTGAACTCTAGATCTCAAAAACACGGGCCCAATGTACTACCACTTGTAAGTAGCAGTAAGCACACCTATAGCCCTATATGAATTCCAGGCTTGAGAGTGTTTGGTAACTTCTTTTTACTTATATTTTCTCCAATACTGATTATATTTTCAATTATATAAGTTCATACCATTCACTCCATTCATTCATCCACAGATCGTAATTTTGACTTGAACCAAAGAATGATCAACTACGAACTAACTAGGTTTATTGCTAGTTTTATTAACTGTTTCATTAAGAACATTAATATTAATATTATTAACTATGATTAGAATTTCATTGCTTGTTTCCTTAGTTTCTGTTTCATTGTTTGACACGCATGCAATTTATATTATATTTACTAGCCATCTCTAGTAACCAGCTTTTCTGCATTTTTAAATCTTCAATATATCAAGTGTCTTGAGATTTAAACTAATATTGTCAAAAATCAAGACAATATATAAGTAAAGAATAAGCCACCCGTGTGTATAGTGGTTGAGGAGTTGGCCTCGTACCAGAAAGATCCGGGGTTCGAATCCCGCTTCGGGTATGGGTGAAGTTTATCACTCCGTTCTATCTGTCGTTATTGTGTTGGGCCACCTATATGGAGCTCACCCGTTAAAGTAATTATTAGAAAAGTTAGTTATGTTAGGGACTGTAAGGTTTCTTTCTTTCTTTCTTTTTTGTCCGGAAAAATAGAATGACGAAATATTTCTTCAATTTTGATGAAATTCTTTTTTCCTTGAAGAAGTGACGATAGCTACTTTGACGAAATGTTTACTCGGAGGGAATACCAGGAAACAAGAAATGAACCAGGAAAGTTTCGTGATATTTGAGAATCTATTTTTTTATAGGGCAACTAATGAAATTGTAAACTCGAAATAGATGAACTGGTTAATTTATTTATACCTAATTATGAAAGTTATTAGTAAATTATAGTATAGTATCCATTATAAATAAAACAAAACTTTTACGTATAATTCCGACAAACTAAAAGACTTCCTCTAGTTAGTGGGACGCCAGCTTGCAATAATGTTTACGCCAACCTGTTATTCAGTGATATAATGTAACATGCCATAAAATCAGGGCAGCAACAAGCGTCCAGGCTCTGAATTACCTTAACTGCGGACAGGGGCCATTCAGACATATTTATGAATACTACAGCCGAAATCTTACCCGAACGACCTTTCACTGCTAATCCTGTGATCTATGGCCAACAGTATCTTGCTTTGAGACAGAATTTATTATCTGCTTCATTTTGCGTCTCTGTGTTAATTATTAATATTAATAGCGATAATTTGGTGACGGTTATGACCCCCTCCCTCTAACAAATAATTTATGAGATTGGCACTTTGAACATGTCTTTGGATTGTGAAAGAGAAAGTTTTGAGGATGGAAAATAAAGTTGAAATTGATGCAAATGAATTGTGATTATTGTTTGTTGTTAATCGTTAAGAGAAAGAGAATTGGAGAATATCATAAACATATCATACTTATATCGTTTATCACGGAATCATCTAACTGTTCACTTCGAGTTTCTCGAACTTTAATCGTGATTTTTATTTTAATTTAAGTTATTTATTACTTTGATGATTCGCTATATTTTCAATTTTTTATTTATAAATATATTTCTACTTATAATTATATTTTCGATTTATTCATAATTATTATAGTTATTTATTTATAATTATCATTGAAAATTTAATTCAGATTATTTATTAAATTTAATTTTAAATTATTATAATCAAAAAATAATTTTGTAATTGGTTACTACATTTTACTTTATTTTATAACCGGCTTGGAAGAGCAGATCCAATGCTGAGCTTATGACTGACAATGTTCAACTCCATGATCTCTTAATTTTGAAACCAAACCCAGAAGACAAGCGAACTTCTGGATCGAGAATTGGGAGAAGCAACCCTTCTTGGAGGACTTTATGATGGAACTAACCTACATTTGCGTTACATGGAAAACAAAACAAAGCCACCAGATTGTAAATTAAAATTCATGGAATCAAATACTGAAATGGATAAAATTGTTGAAGAACATTACAAGCTCCTCTGGTAACTGATCTAGATTTAAATTACATTATACACCAATTCAATCATGATTTTAAAATAAACAGTAATTACTTTAACTACAGTAAAAGAAGTTTAAGAAATTTTTCAAATAAAGTAAGTGTTAAAGAAATCTGTGCGTATAAGAGTATAATAATTATGCATTATTAATAATAAAATTATTATTGCATAATTACACAATATTATATAATATTAATAGTGTATAGTGAAATAAATATACAATCTAGTAATAATGCTATATATAAGTAGGCGTGAGTGTAATTTTGTAACCTACTGCATATTTATCTATTCTCAAAAAAAATTATTTTGTTAACTACTTTAGTAAACATTTTATACACAAAGTTTTTTGAATTAGGTTTTTATAATGAATATAAATTTTTTCACCAATTTAACTTTATCAAAGATGAAGTATCCATACTAATGCTACAAAAAATGTCTTCGTTGAAATTTTGAGTTACATACTTATTATTAATGCTTACCTCTGTAATTTTATGAAAATACCTAAGAACAATCAAGCTCTAATAAGAAGAAAGTCAAAAATGCTTTCTGGTGAAATTTGTGATTCGACAAAATTAACTGAAATCTCAATAAATTGCCCAGACCCATGTCAATCGATCACAAAATTTTAACGATTAAAATTTAACACAAAAGCAAATCTAATTCTTTAGTAGTAGTTATAGTTGTTATTCATCAGAAAATATTCGTGAAAATTAACGACGAATATATTAAATTTTATTTAGGATTAGCGTATTTAAAATTAGTTCTCTATTAATTTCCCTATTAGTAGATAAAATCATTTTGAAAAATAGGTTCTTTTTTATATTTACAGTGAAAAATGAATAAATTAAAATTAGTAAATTTTAGTTACTAAAACTACTCAGTGTCGCGACAGCCCATAGAGGGCCAAGGCCTACTGCGCCCATCTCAGTTTTCTTGACCTTTGGCTGAAGGAGCAGATGTTTCGGTTAAGTGGTCAGCCGAAAGCGAAACCCCCAGTGTTTAGTTCCCAAGCATGCTTAGTACAAATTTATCGACCCACTGAAGGAGTAAAAGGCTGAGTCAACCTTACCCGGCCCGAGGATCGAACCCAGGAATTCTGGCACGTGGGAGCGAAGCGCAACCACTCAGCCACCGGGCGTCAGATTTTAGTTACACACCATCGAAAAGGTGGCAGAATTTTCCTAAATTAATGTACTCATTCTGGCAACTATTATAACGATTGTGAAATTTTTGCTGCTTAACTGTCGGGATTAGCTTAAGAAACAAACAGAAATAATTTTGCATTAACATTCCATTTGTCTATACACAAACTATGAAAAATATTAAAAAGACCGAAATTTCTCGACTCAGCGTCTCGGTGTACGAAGGAAATATATATCCGAAAATATTTTGCTATTTTCAACTGCATAAAACAAATCAAAACTGTGCTTCAATTCTATTCAGTCACAAAAATTGATATAAGAATAGCAACTTATTTTCCGTTCTGTGCTACAAATCCAGACTAGTACTCCCAACTTCCAAGCCAACAAACATTACAAGCCCCCTTAAAATATAACAACCCACTTCCGACGGCAAAATTAAGCTTTTAAACATTTTATGGCCCCCTCTCGGAAAACTCAGTCGTGTAAGTACTCAATACGAGTGAAATTCTCCTTTTTTCCTCTCCCTTCTTCCTTGCCAAAAGGGAGGGAAAAAGGGTGGAGCAAAATACTCAGAGAACGTCTATCAAAAGGGGCTTTTATAACCGCTATAAAGTTAAATTACCTTTTCCCCTTTTAACTTCATATTTCTTGTACTTTCTATCAAAGAAGATTAAAAGTGGTACAGTTTCTTTGAAGAATGGATTCCAAGATCTCAAATGTTTGGAAAAGAATATTTCACAAGAAAACCTTCAAGTGATCTCAATGAAAATTTGGTTTTTAAAACTATTTTTCGTTTTTAAATTTATAAAAGAATCTAAATTCTATTATTTGCTACCCTCTCTTAAAAATTAGTTTAATATTGAACGGTAAAAACAATCTATTTTTTAGCCATAATAAAATAGTATTTGAATTGAATGGCACAATGTTTACATTTCGGTTGAAACCATTGAAATTGGTGTAGAAATTTGCTTTAAATTGAACTACGCTTCCGTGGTGGTTAAATCTCTTGAAGATGATGTACAAATTTAATTTGGATCAAGCTATGTTTCCATTTCTGACGAGACACTTAAAAATAGTGTAAATATTTGTAATCCTTATAATGATTTTTTCTTTACTCTTATTAAATTTAAAAATTATTTTTGCCTGAAGTATCTATTGGTAAACGAACTTTAGAATTGTGTACAATTGCTTTTTGATGCACATAAAAGATTCCCGATTTATGGCGAAATACAGAAAAAGTTATATTTATATTAAAGATCCCATACTTTCGATCGCCTTCCTGACTAAATTGGTTGGATTATATTTTCCAGTTCTGCTCTATGAAGGCCGGGATAGCTTGGTTGGTAGGGCACTGGGCCCATGTCCAAGAGGTCGTAGGTTCGATCCCCGCCGGCCGAAGACTCCCCATGTTGACTCCGTAGTAAACTGTGGCTGATGCTCATTAAATCTGTCGAGTCACAAAGTCCTCCATTTCTCATAACAAATTATACCTCTGTGATTACTGATCCTGAAGTTTCCTTGTCTTCTGGATAGGTTCAAAATTACGAGGCTACGGAGTTGAACATTAGTAGTCGTAAACCCAAAATTGGGTTGGCTGCTCAGCGAAGGTTATAAAATAAAATAAAATTCTGCTCTATGAGCAGCGATGGCTCAGGGGATAGAGCGTTCTCTTTCCAATGAGGTGAACCGGATTCCAATCCCGGCGATGGCTGGTCGATACGAATTCCGCACCCGGCTTACACTGACGTAGTGCTGACGTTATATATCCTCAGTGATAGACTGATCATGTGTTAGGCTAACCGTGGGAGTTTTCTCTCCTTGTAACTCAAATGCGGGTTAGTTTTATTAAAAAGTCCTTCACGAAGGCAAAATTTCTCTCAATACTTGATTCTGGTGTTGCCTTGTCTTCTGGATTGGGCTCAAAATTACAAGTCCACGGAGTTGAACATTAGTAGTAGTAAGCCCAAAATTGGGTCGGCTGTTCAATGCCAGTTATATAATAAAATAAAATTTGGGACTATAAGACATATTTTGAATGTTAAAAACCCAAAGTCATTGTGAGCAATGCATACTAATAAAAAGAAGTTTTTCAATCGTTAAAGCTATCGTCTGCACATCTAAGAAGTTACAGTCTGCGCATATTTATTTGCATATTTAAGGTTAGAAATTCCAACCATAAAGTCTCCGTAGGTCACATAATTCGACCATTAAATCAAAAACTATTAATATATTCCTCTTTTTCGCATTTTATATAGAAATGTGAATATTTTTATTCGAAACAAATAAGCGTGTTAATAAATTAAATGAACGCGCTAATATATTAGTATTAGCAGAAATTAATAAGCATATTTGAGGTCATCTTTTTGAACCATGTAGTTCGGCATTTAGTTTGAGAAATTAAGATCCTTACAACAAAAATAGGATAAATAACTTTTTTTTTCGCTCATTGTACTTATATTTTTCAGAAATGTCAAAGTATATTACTAAATTTTGTCAAATTGTTCGAACATTATATGGGAGTCATTCAAAAGTTAAATTATCGTAACAATTTAATAATAATATAAATGATAATATAAATGAACATTGCTTATCAAATAAATATTGGATTTTGATTGTTAATTCAAAATTTATTTTTTATACTTTTATAGACGTGAAGTAATAAAAACAATTACTTACGTCACGCTTAAATCACAATTTTACGGAACAAAATTTTATTTGTATAAAATAAAGCATTAAATCATTTTAAAGTGACTTCATAATTTTGAAATGGCGAACAAATTTTCTTGATTTTTAAATTATATTAATTAATGCAAAGAGTTGCTTATGAAGACTACTAATTAATTTGGAAGAGTTCTTTTTATTGAAAGGAATTGATTGTTTAAATATTCCATAGAAATGAAACTTTTATTCATTAATAAGTTATGAAAGCAAATATTTCAATTAAAATATTACCCATATATTTAATTACATCGCATAAAGAAAGCATTGAAATTTCCATTAAGTAAATAACAACTCATCGAAATAATTAATTAATTATCAAGAAAGGCTTTCAAACATCCATCTGTGTTTTTAGGTGATCTATTATATAAATACAAAAGCTCTAATATCTAAATTAAGTTTTTATTTATCTATTCACTTTTTTTAAAAAATTTTCGTTAAATTCTTTAATTTAAATTGTTTACTTAGAAATGAAGCAGAAAATTAAGTTTTCTATCTATGTATAGGAAAATTAATTAATTTTCAAATTGATTTTATAATCATTAATTAAAAGCATTTACTGATTAGCATCTTACAGAATATAAAATTGATTTTTTTGTTGCTATTTTTACCCTTCTCCGAAACCGGTAGGTTACGAATTTACGAAAGGAAATAGGCATTAAAAATACCAGTTATAATATTAAATCTATGGAAATTAATTTGTGACCAATAAAATATCTGAAATTTAAATTGATGCTAATTATGTGAAATTAATTTTGCTTCACATTTAAAATTTCTAGTAGACTCATTTTATTACATTAAAAACTCTGCGCTAATTATCCTTTTTTTAAAAAAAAAATCTGTGTAATTTTCATGGTGATATAAAAATAAATAAATAATCATTTAGAAAACTATTTAACTAATTCATTATTTTTCCTTCATAATAATGAATAGGCGATTCCTAAAAAGTTGAGTGTGGAATGTTGTCTACTTTATCCTACTACTTATCTCAAATACTTAACATTTGAATGAATAACTCTGTCAGAAATGGAAACACAACAATCAAAAGTTTATTGAATAATTAATAATTATCAACTTGTTAGGAGACTCCTCGACTGTGCTTGCTTACACTCTCAGTGCTTCATCGGCACTAACTGCGCCCCCTGGCATTAAAGTTTGAAGATTATACAATTATTTAATAGGAAACAATTTGGAGAAAGTTGGCAACTATTTTAAAAGTTGTGGTTCAGGCCCACTATTGATACTTGACGTTTTCCCCGGCTCCTTATGTTATATTTAGTCATCCTTTTGAAAAGGAGGTAGTTCATAGAGAGAGAATGAAATTTAAAACATTGCACTCTGCACAAGATGGGTATCGCTTATAGGGGATATTTTAAATTGTTTCAAATGAAACCAAATTCAAGTCAAGGGGACATATAGTTTATAAGTCCTATTTACCTAAACCTAAAGTTATATCTAATTATGCGTCTGACTTTGTATATCAACATTATATTGCAGTATATTTTTAGGCTAAATTAATTTGTATTAAAACAAAGCTAGTATAGTTAAGATTCTAGAAGTTATGAAAGTATTGGTTTCATGCATAAAAAGAGCAGTTTTGGGCTTATTTTCACATCTGAGATTGCTATCTAATCAAGTGCAGCCTCGTCTCTTATATCCTTTGTCCAAAAGTTTCTTGTCTTCCTAATCCAATCAAATCAAAATGCAGATGAAGCAATTAATAGATAAGTTATAATTGTTTCATGCATAAAAGGGCATAAACCCAAAATTGTTATATCCCTTCATAATACTCTTGGAACTTCACTGAGAAAAAAGTATAAACAAAACTACCAGAGTTTGATAAAATTCTTCTCTATGGGAAAATCAATACCAAAAACTCTAACTCTGTAATAAATGTGGTAAAATTTGGTAATTTTATGGGAATACCTTAAAGTAGGGCCTAAAAGCCTTTTATTTTGTACAATTTACTTCTCAGTTTTGTATTTTTACCAAATGTATGGTAATAAAAATTTTAATTTTAAAAATTCGAATACCCGGTAAAGATACACGACGAAAAAATTGCCAAATGAATAGTTTAAATACCGTATTATTTTGGTTTTATTTACCAGAATTTTTTTCCTGCTTTCTAATAGTATAATTGACATGGTTTATAGTATTTTTTGCAGTTGCATATCTTAACTATAATGCTAGTCCTAAACTTATACTTATTTTTTTCATTGTTGCAAATAATTGTAAGAATAACATTACGCCATTTACGAAAACTTTCTCTTAAATTGTGTATTACATTCTAAACAAATATAACAGAGTTTTTAATTTGTTTGCTTTAGTGTGGTTTTTTCCATGGTTGCATATACTGTAAATGAGAATGCTACGTCAATTGCAAAAATTAGGTTTTTTAAATTTCCTATTTTATTCCAAACAAAAAATAACTAAGATTTTATTTTTTAAAATGTATTATTTTATCAATAGTTTTACATGTTAAAAAAAACGTGACGTCAAAGTGCTGAAATTCACTTTTTAAAACTGAATGTTTTATTACAAACAAGGAATAAAAAGTACATGCTTTGTTCATCACGTAGATTATTATCCATAGTTTCATGTATTGTTAATAATAACATTACGTCAATTAAGAAATTTGCTTTTTCAAATTACGTATTTTATTTCAAACACGAAATGATAAAGTTTATGTTTTATTTTTAAAAACGTAGGTCTTTATTAATAGTTACAAGTACTGTTAATAATAACGTTACGTCAAATACTAAAACTCACTTTTTAAAACTGAATATTTTATTACAAACAAGGAATAACAAAAAAATTTTCTGTTTGTTTCAAAGTTTTTTTTCTCCATAGTTACATATAAGGTTAGCAATAACGTTACGTCAAATACAAAAATTAATTTTCAAGCTGCTATTTTATTTTAAACAAGAATAAACAAGGTTATATATATATATTATATATATATATATATATATATATATATATATATATATATATATATATATATATATATATATATATATATATATATATATATATATATATATATATATATATATATATATATATATATATTTGTTTTTGTTTATCTCATCAAAAGCTACATAGCTTTGTGGTTGCAAACTATGTTAACCTGAATGTTACTTCTTTAATGATTTTTTTTTCCAATTGCTTATTTTAATCCAAACAAAGCTGAACAAAAATAGTAATTTTCCTAAAATAACATTTAAATATCAATATGTTATATTATATAATTTAGCTAGTTTATAAGATTTTGTAATTTAAAACAATACATACGTGTCGATAACTTATTCCACAAGCGACTTAATTTCTCCTCTGTATTCTACGGAAAAAGAGCTTTAAGTTAAACAGCAATAGATATTATATGATCACATCTCAATAACTGTTTTTAAATTAAATATGAAACTAGAAACGATAAATACACATACGCTCTTAAAATTGTTCGCTAAAATGGAATAAAATTACTTTAAAATTTTCAATAAAATATTATTCCTTCGTTATTTAAACGCGTTATATTCTAAAATCTTTACTCGAAATTAGATTAAAATGAGGAGGAATAGAAACAGAGAATTAAGAAAGTACATAATGTACCTGAAATGTAATATTATCATGGAAACATTTGTGATTCTTTAGAATATTTAAACGCAAGCCTTGGCGAACACAAATCTAATTTAATGTTCTAGCTTCTAGAAGTTTCGAAACGATGGGGGAAAATAATTATTTTTCAGAATGAATTCCCACCCGTAATACTTCTAAATCAATATGAATTCTGGTTTAAATGTCACCTTAACATATTTTAAATGCTGTCAAAATTTGCAAAATTGAAAACAGCATATTAAATTACAGAAAATTTTTGATTGTAAGGTTTTCCGAAAATATAATTAAAACTGCATCTAGCACATTTTATGAAATTAAAACCAGAAATTCAATGGTACAAACGAATAAATTAATTTAGCTATCATTTAATTAAAATACACAAATCATGAGCTGCCTCTTTAGTTGCAGTTTTAAAAATATTTATAGATATGCAGTGTGTTCATTTAAATGATAATTCTAATATTTTATAAAGTTTTCTACTAAATACATAATCAAAACAATAAATTACTTTATTAAAAATCCTATATTAAGAGAAGTCTTCGTATTCAGAACTCTGTACGATAAAGTGAGTTTTAAAATACAAATTCCAACAACATGAATTTACTACCCCTATCATAAATTTATAAGCTCTATAGCAACCTTTAAGAAACAATTAGTTACTCCTAATGTCTTTTCAAAAGAAGAACTATTTTAATAAAATGTACCAAATGACTTATGCAAATGTACAGTTCACTAAATAAAAAACGTATCACCCTGAATAACTTTTCATCTAATGATTGGATCTTCACGTCCTAGGACTCAATCTTAATGGTTCGAGGGTATGACCTCAAATATACTAACTGATTAGTGCAGACGATATTTTAAGTTACGAAGTCATACACAAAACGAATTTTAAAATTGTGTTCAAAAAAGTTTCAGTTCGCTTAAAGCTGTCTCGAGATATGGTGAATTACGCAATAAGTAAAATTAACAATAAGGGGTCAAAACTTTGGACTGCTCTCTTGACCAAACTATTGGGACCATATTTCCCGGATTGTCCCTACCTTCTATAGTTTGGGGGGGGGGGGCACAAATCTGAATCTGTCGAAGGAAAAGGTATCTTTATTAAGAGAAAGTATGTTTTTGTGTATGACTTCGCAACTTAAAATATCGTCTGCACTAATCAATTACCATATTTTAGGTCACCCCCTCGAACCATTAAGATAGAGTCCTAGAACGTGAAGTTATTTAGGGTGGTCCGTTTTTTTATTTTAAGCACTGTTCCATACCACATTATGATTTTTTTCTTCTTCAATACTTTGAAAATAGAACAATACTGATAAAGGAAAGTTAAAAAAGCAGAATCAAATGTTATGCTTATTTTCTTAAATGGCTATGATCATTTCCTTAAACACGCATTTTGAGCTGGATCTCTTTTAGTTAATACACATTTTTAGCTGTGTCTGATTTCCTCTACATCCATTTTGAGATGTGTCCATTTTCGTAAACACACATTTTGAGCTGTGTCTAATTTCGTAAATGCGCATTTTTCATGTGTGTCCATTTCCGTAAACCTGAATTTTAAGCTGCGTCCATTTTTGCAAACACACATTTTGAATCGCATCCATTTTCGTAAACATGCACTTTGAGCTGAGTACAATTTAGTGAGCACACATTTTAGGCAGCGTCCATTTTTTTAAACACGAATTTCAGGCTGCACCCAGAATAAGTAGGCTCTCCAATGAAATACTAAAATATCATTTTCAAGTGATAAAATGGTACTAAATATCATCTAATATTCAAGAAGGATTGGGTATGCGTTATGCTATGTAAACTAAAGCAAAACCATAATGTGAACAAAGCACAAATGAAATTATAGAAATGCACATACTATAATTTCGGTTCTGTAAACCGTCTTATAGAACCGAAACTATAGTATGTGTATTTCTGTACTTTATACTTCATTCACCTTTTTTTTACTCTTTCTCAGAGTGTTAAATTTGAGAAGGTTGTTTACTTCTGGTCTAAAACCGTGGGAAGATTTCCGTATCGTGATCTGTGTCAATATTCACCAAATTTTGGCAACTTCCGGCAGCGGCCAGCGAGAAACTTTAAAAAAAAAACACAGAAACGGACCAACTCGCAGCCGTTCCCTAGGCCTTTTTTTTTAAAAAAAAAAATTCCATTTTGAAATCAATTTGGCACCTTGGCAATTGTAGTTGACGTGGTAGATAACGATACGGAAATATCCCCTAAAGCGTCATTGTTGTCGTGAAGCGAGCATGTTCTAAAGATGTTTTTTTTTCTTCAAAATGCAAGGAACGCATCTTAATTACTTATTATATATTTCTACCTAATCACTTAAAATCTGAAATAAGTTATGCATTAATAAGTTTGGACACATAAGTACTTTTTTAAATGTTTTCTTGCAACTAGCATTGAGGCTAACAAATGAAAAACAATAACTCTCTGTTTTCTTTGTATATAACTTTAAAAAAAATTTAAAAAAATGACGTACAGTTTTTGTTTATTACGTTTATACCTGGCATTTAACCATCAAAATTTGCGCTAAAAATTCGCTTTGGTTAATCACTTTCTTTTTAATATCAAATTTTTTTAATGCTCCCAATCTGCAGGGGGAACCATAATGATCACTCTTAACGTATATTTTTGAAATCCTTGTCATAAAGGCATACACAACAGTGATAGTAAGTTAATATTTAAACGAGAAAAAAAAACACTATCGAAATCTAATGAATCACAAATGAGGAATGCCTAAAAAATAACGTTCAAACCTGTTTGTTTGCTGCCTGAAATGGAAGGGAATTGAAAGTTGATAATTGGAGACACCTTCAATTTTCTCCATCAATCAAACAGGTTTTGCTGTTTTTTGTCTCTTTTCCCTCAGTTGTGAATTCTACATCAATTTTATTTTTTTCCACTAAAATATTAATTTGTAATCCCATGCATGCATGCATTTCGTACTTCATTTTTGAGATCATTAATGAAAGCCCTGAAAACCATGTATATATAACCGTCGTTGAACAGCCGACCCAATTTTATGGGTTTACGACTACTAATGTTCAACTCCTTAGCCTTGTAATTTTGAACCCAATCCAGAAGACAAGGGAATTCTTGGATCAAGTATTAGGAGAAATTTACCTTCGTGGAGGACTTTTTTTTTTGATTGAGCGAACCCGCATTTGCGTTACATGGAGAGGAAGACCACGAGAACCTCCCACGGTTAGCCTGATGGCAAGGGGACTCCAAAAAACCATGTATAGCGTCATTTAGCATAAATTGCAGAATAATTTTAGTTTCTATCCAAAGCTTCTTATTAAACTGTAGATTTTAAATCATTTTAAATACATATTTTCTTGTTTATGCTATGGTGTTTTGTTTGCAAATTCTATACACAAGTTCGTTTACCTAAACTTTGGAGTTTTTGTTCAAATGAAACTACTTATACTTACTGTATAGATTAAAATACTTAGCTAACAAATTATAAATGTTTTCAAATAAAACAATGTGATGATGCTTAAACCATGAAGCAAATATTATTCTGAACTTAAATTATTTTGATAAAAAAATGAAAAAAGGAATAATTTGTTATAATTACACTTCAATATTTGCTTTAAAAAAATAACAATAGTTAGCTTACATTATTACATTTTTTTTCTTTCTTTCATATATATACAACTTTAAAATATACTATTAACCCATTCTTTCTTTAAAAAAATATTCTATACAATTTAATTTTAATTGAATTACGAATTCCTACTCTGTACCACTGAATTTTTTTTTAAAATTTTCAGATGCATGGATTAACTTTTAAAATACAAGTTCTTAATTGTTTTATTCCCTAAAGGTTGCATAATTGCGTAAAGCAATATTTAAACATAATAAATATTTTATGAATTTTTTTCTTATTGCTTTCATTTAGTCATTTCAAATTGAAAAATTTGATTTTAGTTTTTAATTTAGCATCTAAATACTTTTGAAAATATTTTTTTTTATGTTTTCGGCTATTTTTTACCCAATCTTATTTTAATATTATATTCATCGCTTAAGAGTAAACCTTTAAAAAAAATTTGCTAATGCTTTAACTTTGCATAAAAAGTTGGATGTTTTTATTTATGCTTCAATATATATGTATTTCTTTTTAAAAAGAAATATTACTTCTAAATACAATTTTAATCGTAAGAGATTATAAATGTGTGTAGTTTTATTTTGGTAAAAGCACTGAACTACATAGGTATAGTACCTAGATTGGATATCAATCAAATTATAAATGTAATAAAATAATTCACATATTTTCATTAGGGAAATTTTTTGTTGCCTCAAGCAATCTCAAAAATGTGGCAGTTTTGTAGTACGTGTAATATACAGTGCACAAAAAAACGGACCAATATGAATAACCTTTGATCTTCACGTTCTAGAACTCAACCTTAATGGATCAAGGGATAAGTGCAGACAATATTTTAAGTTCGTACTTTCTCTGAATTTTTGAACCATAAAAAGTTTTAAGCATCAGCCTTTTTTTAAAATCCATTTCTCAGGAACTATTCGACCGATTTCGCCAAAATTTTGTACTTTGCCATATAAAAATGAATTAGAGATATAGAGAAAGACGCAAAAAGTAAAATTAGTATTAAGGGGTCCAAACTTTATAGTGCTCTCCTAACCAAACTTTTGGGACTACATTTCCCACAGAGTAGTTAGCCCCTATACTTTACCTTAGAAATTTGAATCCGTAGAAAAAAAGGTGTATTTATTCAGGAAAAGTACATTTTTGTGTCTAATTTCGTAACTTTAAATATCGTCTGCACTTATTAATTAGTACATTTGAAGTCTCCCTCTCCAGCCATTAAAATTGAGTCCTAGAGTTTAAAAATTCAATCATTTCCGTGGTGCCCCCTTTTTTTGTGCACTATACAATAATAAGGGAATTAATTTTTAAATAAGGGGGGAAAAGAATTGAAATTTTGGCGTAAGGAAAATTTTTATATCCTCAAATGATGTAAGAAAGTTTCAACTTTGTAATATTTTTATTGTATAATAATGTTTTTAACAGTTCCAGAAACGTTTTTATGTACTTCTAGAAATGTATAAATTTCCCTTTAGCCGAAGCTATTATTACACAATTTATTGTACTTATATTTCTAAAAGATCACCTAAGCATCTTAGGCACACTTTTGCTCGGTAGTTACTACTAAATTTTACAAGCGATTTTTTGTTGGAATTAGTGTGTGTTGAATTGTATGCTCTTTGGATTGGCAACAAATTTCGTCCAGTTTTGCTAAAACAACGTAGTGTTTTTGATATTTAAAAAAAATTGCAATCTTGTTTGATAAATTAATATCAACATTGAACGTTTTAAGGGGTTTTAGTTGCTTTAAAAATATAAGTTTAAAAACGCATGCAAAGATCTATTTTCAGGCACCGAGCTCGGCATGGAAGAAATTCCAAAAATTAAAAGGGCATCCAATTATGAATTTTTAAGCTTTTTTAAATAGTTTAGAACATAAATACATTTAAAAACGTTCAATTTAATTAAATTATTAATAACATCATTTGATACCAAAATTTTTTTTAAAATTAAATGAAATTTAATTTTTAATATCTGAACATTATTAATCTATTTTCCAAAATTTCTCATGAATTTCAAGAGAAATTTCTTCAAAACTTACATTCTCTCAATGGGTTTGTTAAATTAGATTTCGCATTTAATGAACTTTATCTTATAAAATATCCTTTAAATTCGTAACTTCCATTTACGATATCCTATCAATCTGAAAATACATTATTTAAACCAGTTTCACTCTAAATTCTGATTTTTACATTTTAGCCTACTACCTATTTTCTACATTTGTTATTTCTTATATAACTTCTTCCATTTTTCGAGGAGAATTCCTTATTTTTGTCTTTTAAATTTTTTTTCTCGTTTTCTCCATTTCTCCGAATATATCTTCATCCCACCGCAGGATGAAAAAAAAAAATCGAATTTTTTTATGACAAAAAAAATAGCAAAGAGATAGGACTTTTAATATTTCTCCATCTTTTTTAACTGCGGCATCAAATCGATGTTAAACGATGAAATAAAAAAAAATCTTTTTCTTTTTTTTTCTATTTTTTTTATTATTTCCCACCCTCCCGTAATTTTTTTAGTATTTTCTTTTTTATACACCATTTCGTTTGAGCCATTACAGCATATATATCTATGAAAGAGGAGAAATGATTACGTGCTTGGTTAAAGATGATCGATTTTGATGTCGGCTACAATCAATAGCCATCGCAGTTGATTAAATCATGAAGATATATGCTTAGCTATTACCAGAGAGAAAGTTTTCGATTACATTCAAAGTTTGACGAAGGTTTCCAAAAGCAATTATATTCAATTATGCAAGTTAAAGTTTTAAAAATAATATTAAATTATATTTTTTATCTAACAATATTTAAAACCTTTAAGAAACGTTTTTATTTAATATTAATTTTATCCATTTCCTGTTTCAATTTTTTTAAAATTTTGTTCTGATAGTTTTGTTCCTTTAATGCTTGCCGTCAATTACATCTAAATATGGAGAAGCAAGTTTATGTTATATCTAAGAAGAATAAAAACTAATCCAACAATTTGATAACATAAATATTTTTAAATATTCAGTTCATAGGCATTTTTGTTACAAATATTATCCTTGTTTAAGATCTTATAAAAACAAAATTAGGCTCAAATGTATGCATTAGAAATTTTAACTTTCTTGTATAATGTGTAACCGTGTCGTCTGCAGCATGTTGGTTAGAACAGTTGCTAACCCTGCAAAGCAAGGTATGTGCAACACGTATGCACTATTATATTTCCCTAAGGACTATGTCGTGCTCATAATCTCTAAAGATTTTTTGCGTTCTCAGAAAATCTATAAATATTTGAAACATTCCAAAAAATATGTCCTCTGATTTTAAGTGTATGATTTATTTTAGTTTATGTAAGATTCGTGAAAAACAAGTTTTAGTTGCATGAATATCCAAATTTAATCCACTAACAAGTTTAAAATAAGGGAACTCAAAATGATTTAATCCGAGGGGGGGACAAGGTAACATCCAATGATTCGAAGTACATCCACCTAGGAATATATTGTGCATATACTTAATTTTTTAAAAAAGCATTTTTTAAAGTATATGTCAGAATTTTTTGTAACCCAAATTATATTATTAGATAATCGTATAATATGTTTCTAAAAAATCAAGTTATTACTTCTGCAAAAAATATAATATTAAGATTGTCCAAGTTACAGCACTCTTCCCTGTGTTATAAACAATTTTATAACATTTTTATGCGGAAATTTTTACAAATATTTTGTTCTTCTTAACCTAGCCAACTTTTTCGGTTGAAAGATAATTCAATTCATAAATTGATTGAATAATTATTGATCTTATATTTATAAGATCAAAACATTTAATCATTAATAACTTTATTTTGATACCATTTGCCATTACTAACGCAAGAATGCCTAAGAAATTTTAATTTATTCTGCTACTTAAAAAAAAGAAGATAAAAATGAAAATTTTCAACCATTTTGAAACACGCTTCAGCTGATAGCTTTCTTGAGAAAATTTCAGCGATACCAATTATTATATTAAAATATATTTTTCTCACTGACACATGAAAGGAATATTTTCCTGAGAAATGTTATAGTGCATTATAACATAATAAGAAAGCTCATTCAAAAGATAATACAGATTTAAGAAACTACAATTATAAGTTCACCAGAATAAGAAATGATTTGAAAGGATACTATAGTCTCTATTCATGTTAGTTGATACGATACTGAGAAATGTTGAAATCTTTGACTTCTTTTTTTATGTTGCTTTTAACTTTGCTTTCAAGATTTGAGGATAACATGATTGAACGCTTGTGCTACTTTTGAAAAAAGCGTCTAACCAGCCTATCTAGGTGTTTTTGTTCGCTTATCGTTCGTAATTTATTTCAATCTAAATGAAATATGAATGCAATGACTACAAACTAATTGCAGTGTTTGATTCTAAAATATAACTGCAAAATGAAATTGACTAAAAACAGCCTCAAAAATCACAAATAGTAAAATTTATTCAAAACCTAATCATGTTTCGGTGACGCATTGGTACACGTAGAAAAAAAAATGGTAAAATTACCATACTGTACAGGTAATGATATTTTTCGTTAAAACCCATAATTCTGGTAATAAAACCAAACACACGGTATTTAAAAAATTAATCTGGTAATTTTTCCGTTCATATGTTAGTGGTTTACCGGAAATTCTGGTTTTCAAAATTATAGTTCTTATTATCACACATTTAGTAAAGAGTAAATTGAAAAGTACATTTTTAACGAAATAAATAGTTTTTGTATAAATAGCTTCTTTTTCTTCCAAATTTTACCGCATTTATTGAATTTTATCACATATTATAACTATCGAACTTTATAACATATTATAATTTACTGAATTTTATTAAATATTATATTTGGTGCTTAACTTTACCAAAATTATTACTGAAGCACTCCGCTAAAAATTACAGAGCTTTTTAATGTTTTTACAGAGCCAGAAACATGGTACATTTTGTCATATTCTGATAGTTTTAAGCATACTTTTTCTTCTCAGTGAATACTTTCATCAGCCTGGCAGATGGCAGCAATGGCAAAATTGATATGATATAATTTATCAGAGGTTGCGAAACTATAATTGAGATAAATATACAATTAAAGAGTAACAACATTATATTAAAATAGCAGTTAAAAAATAAAAAAATAATAATGAATTTAAGATATTTAAAAAATATGGTGCAACAATACGATTGTTAACAATAGACTTTCTTTTCCACACAAACAAAAATTTTACTTTTAATGATCTAACTGCTGTACCATATCATCTTAAAATTTTATATTAATGTTCAATGATTTCGACTCGATAATTTGTTTAAAAATTTAAATGCAGTTTTAAAATATTTTAAAAATATAGTGTAGCAATACTAATTAATGATGGATTAATGGATTAATGAATGGAATTTTCCAACTCAGAAACAAAAATTTTTTATTTCCATTGACCTTATTACTGTAACATATTATCATTTAAATATTTTAAAAAAATTTTTAATGAGTTTTACCTCTACATTTTTTAAAAAAATTGAAAAATTACTTTTATAATTTTTTTTGTTTTCACAGAAACATCAACAAAAATTCTAATATTAATGGTCCCGCTGCTGTACCATATCTATTAAACATTTTTAAATCAATAATTTTTTTGCTTAGTAACTTTTATATCAATTTATTAATGTTACATTTAAACTGTTCGTTTATCTCAATTATTGTGACCGTAACCTTTGTCGAAGTGAATCATCTCTGTTTTGTCTTCCTTAGCTTTAGTCCTATAAGTACTATTCTAAATGTTGATAGGAGTATAACCGAATCGGCCAAACAGCGATCATACCGAAATGTATACAATTTTCGACTACATTTACATAATTTTCAATACGGCACTCCAATTCTTTTTACAGTATATTAAAGTTAAGTTAGGTTACACATTTTTTCAAAAAAATGTGGTTTAATTTTTAAATTAAAATCTACTATTTTTTATGTATTGTAAAATTAAAATTTAATAATCCACAATAATTTGTTGTTATTAGTAGAAAATTTTTAATTATAATTAATATATTTATATATTAATTATATTAATACATTAATTAGATTATAATAATCATATTAATATATTTAACTAGTATATTAGCGAATATATTTTAGGAATGAAACACAAATGTTAATTTAAAAAAATATTATTATTTCAGAAAAAACTTTGAAGGGATTCTACGTGTAATGTACCCAAAGCAACGGTACCGTAAATTCATACTGTAATTTGACCCGGAACAAGGGCGCCAGCAGAATAATATAAAAGGGGGTGCATCCCTCTAACAAACTCCCCCCCCCGAAATTTTTTTTTTTTTTTTTTAAATATTCTGTTATTACATATACTTTCGTCTGTAAATTTTTTCAAGATACATTTCTTCATTGTTAACAAGATATTTTAAAAAAAGTACGAATTTCTTATACTCGCAAATTTTGCCACGAGAAACTGCATTGATGGCGCTGGCATAGCTACTGACTTTGAAACACAAATAAGTACAAGCAGTAGTTAGGTATACTAACGTGTATGTGCACGCTTAACATTGGTATTTATTGTGTTGATGAAGTTTTACAGTTGTGAGAAGTCAGTTTGTGTTATACACCTTTGTTAAACTAAATAACTAATGGAAAATATAATATTACTTATAATTTATTAAATGAAATTTAAAGATATAGCTTAGATATCTACCAAGTTTGTGCACGCTCATTATGCATAAGAAAAGAATCAAAGATGACTCAGAATTCATTGAAAAAGTTATAAAACAGACTTGGACAGCAAACAAGACGATTTCAGTTCTTGTTTGATGAAGCAATTTTTTAATTGTTATGTATTAATAATTACTTAATTATTTGTTTTTCAATAAAAATATGTATAATAAATTTTTTTATAACAAAATAGTTTTTCTGTATCTCTTTAATTGTTTAAAAAAAAAAGTCAGGAGGGTGCAAGTGCACCCCCTTGCACCCCGCTGCCGGCGCCCTTGACCAGGAATTTTTACAGGCAATATTAGTTGTCAATAGTGGTTTTAGTCACTCAGTTATAGTATGTCCTTCGTGAACTGAATAATATTTAATCCCTCAATTCAAAATAACCCTCAATTCAATGCCTCAATCCAAAACAACATAATCTTTTGATGAAGCGTCGTTTGGAGAAAGAAATTTTTTAAAATTAATTGGGCAAAAGTGAAACAGATAAATTTTCAACTACACTGGCAACCGTGACTGAGAGATATGGTATGACTGAGTAGTAGAATCTGAAGGAATTAAGTGGTTAGGATACAAACATAATTCATACAAATAACATTTGAAATCTATTAAAATATTTTAATCGTATTTAACGATTATATTTAAAATTATGAATTCAAATAATGTTAAGTAAGGTATAAGTAAGGAGAAATCAACGTCCATACTTAGTGAAGAAGATGCAAATTCGTTTCGTCTGATGTTTCTTTACTTTTCTGCTATTAACTAACTTTTCACATCATGGAACAAAATTTAATCTAACTTATTTATTTTCGAACTTTTATTTAGGAGCAATATTTCGAGGAACTGCAAAACACTTCAGATACGTACAAATATGAAATAATAGAAGGAACCGTCATCTCTTTCTCAGTTAGAACAGAAATCTGATATCTTACACTAAAAAAAAATATCGAAACTACCAGGATATACTAAAATTAACCGTGTTTCGGACTCTATGGAAACACCAAAAAGCTTGGTCACTTTTACCGAAGTGCTTTGTTAATGATTTTGGTAAAAATAAAAATAAAATATGATTTTGTAATGCGTGATAAAAGTTGGTAAAAGTGATAAAAATGTAGTTATTTTATCATGTTATCTTAGAGCATGGCATGAAATCGGTTAAACTTACTTCACAGCTTTAAATTTTTCTTCTAAATATGTGGTAATAAGAACTATGATTTTGAAAACCAGAACTTTCAAATCCAACCTATTAGCAGACTTCCAACCATTTAAACCTAAAAATTACTAAATGAATGGTTTAAATACTGTATATTTTGGTTTTATTAAAATTATGACTTTTTTTTCCAGATGTGTCATTACCATACAGTACAGTAGTTTTGTCAAATTGTTTTTTCTTGCATCATTTTCAGATTTCTATAAACTCGAATTTGATTTTTCTAACAGATTAGCAACAAATTACTATTAAAGAATTAATATTAGACTTCAAAACTTCGCGGCACACCTGAGTGCCATGTTATACAGGTGCCACGGCACACAGCAGAGCCCCTTGGCTAATTTAAACCACACCAATGTTTTTTTTAACTCTCGTTTTTCTTTTATATCCTATTTTATACTAAATTTGATTAAAGCATTACCAAAGTGTAAGAATTAATAAAATGTAAGTTTAAGTTAGAGGACCATAAAGGAAGGATGACCAGTTCAAATATCGACGACTTTTGTCGACAAACAGTGACAGATGCAGCTTTACAGGAAGCAGTTTCTCTTCTTTATCAATTTGGATAAAGCGTTGCGTTTTGTGACAACAAAAAGTGAGTTAAATTTCAATGTTTATTTTATTTTGGGGTCAAATATTTTTTATGTATAAAGTATTTCGTTGTTTTTCACACACAGGTTATATTTTTCAACTAACTGGACAATTGAGGTACATATAAAGTCCTATCTTTGCTCTTGACTAAAAAGTAAAGGAAAATGATGTCGAACTGAATGTAAACTCGATTATCATCTCATCTTCAACTTTAGGAAAGATGACCACATAAAATCGAGGAGGATGACCATTTTTCACAAATGTGTACAGGCAAATCGAAAACCTTATAGGGTTATTTAAAATGTGGTGACAAAAGTAAAACAAAAAAAAATTACTTTCTAGAAAAATCTTATTCACCACCAAGTTTTATATTTCCAATTAAGTCCAATTATATTCCAATTGCGAAATCAATGGTTTCGTATTTCTAATTTTAAGATGAAAATAAAAAGAAATCAGATTTTTTTTATTACAATTTTGAAATCACTCTTTCATTTTTTTGGAAACCATGCACATTATATTCCGACTATAAAGTCTAGTAGGTAAGTCTAATCAGTAATTAAAGTAAGAATATTTAGGCTGTTAGTTTTTCCATGACAAAGTTTATTCTCTGCAAGTTTTTCACATTGTTTTTAACCGTATTGGATGGCCAACTCACTTCGACATTAAGGAGAGACGACCATTTGTAAGCTTATTTCTGAACAAATCTTATACATTTTGTTTTTAATATTTAATTACTTTTTTCTAAATAAATTTTGATGAGATAATAAATTTGCATCTAAATAAATTTGCATGAGAATTTAAAATATTCATAAGCATTTCTTGTATCTGTAATCATAGCATTTTTATTTCGATTTGAATAATAAAAAATAAAAAAAACTATGGCCATCTATCCAATAGTCACCCTATCATATATCGATCATACCATGACCTAGACTAGTTGAATTGACATGGTTAACTATAAAATACGCTTTTATTCTTTCCCGTAATGTGTTTTCTCTAGTCATATTAAATTCAGTTATGTTAAGTGGTTTTTAACCCTCACCTTAGTTTAGACAAAAGAATCCTATCGATTCATAGTCAAATAAATATCTTTTCGTCTTATAATACAATGTCGAATTCTTAAATTGTACAGCAATCATATTATCTCAATTTACTCTATATCCCCAGCACCTTGATGCTCAGCATTATTAATGGCCAATTTAATGGGAATTCAAAGACTTTTAATGACTTAGTGATATTAGAACTACTATCCCTGATGCCATCTGGAACATAAATTGCCAAATTTTTTATCGTTTGGCAAAATGCGTATTAAAAAAAATGGCAAAATCTTTAAGCGGAATGTTTATTTGTTCTTCACTTTCACTAGTCTATAATATAATTTCTATTGTGTGGTCATAGGTCAACTCGTGACTGACCGTACCGACAAAAACCGGTCAGCAGGATGTATGAAAGGGTGGAGCACGTGTTGAATATAATAATTTTCGTCTGCCAATTCCGATGATTTGATAAGAAGTGAATTCTTTTGGAAGTTTTTATTGTTGTTTGGGAAAGAAGTTTAAAAATGAAAAAACGAAATTTCAGTTTGTTGTCGTTGCTTTTATGTTTGTTTTCTATTTGTACTATTCAAGCATTAAAAGGATTTATGCTTGCAATTATTTTGAAGATATGAAATGATTTTTTTTCGTTGTATTTCTCTATTCTTATAATTCTTAAAGCTGTACACTTTGATTCTGAATCTATACAAATACTCGCAAGTTGTGAAAACATGCAGTTATCCCCTGTATAAAACGTAAAAATTTCAATATTTCGAAAACTTAATGTTAAGTTTCTGAAAAAAAAAAGCCTGCTTTGTTCGTCAAGTTCAGAGGAAACCTTTTCATGGCTTGAGATACTTTTAAATGTGAGAATTATTTATCATAAAAATAGTCAACATGCCAAAAAAACCGCACAACTACTTTGGATTAGCAAACAGCGAAGAAAAAAGCGTTCAAATTCATTAAAGAGCTCTTACTACATTTTTGTTGTTACTTTTACTGCTGTACTTAACAATAAGAAATGCTTTTCAGTTTATCATGAAAATGCTAAAAATTTAAGCTTTCGTTTTTTGAAAAAGAATTTATTTAATCTTTGAATAATATTTTAGCATTTTCAAGCATAGATGAAGACATACAGCGAGGAGACAAGTATTATTACAAGGAAGTTAATTTTATTATTTTATACTGGTGTGGGTTACGCTATCTCCTCTTCCACTCACATGTCTGCCATTTGAGAATTTAAATGAAATTTGAATGTATTCATTGCAGTTTGTTTTATTATAGAGACAATTGGTTCTTTCAAAAAAAGGCATTGATCGGAGCCGAACAAATATTACCTTTAAGACTGTTTTTTTTTATTGCACCAAACGCATATTTTTGTAATAAATAAAGATTAGGATTTCATGACATCAAAGTTTTTAAATTTCATCGAAATGATTTATTTGCTAAAATTTTAAAAAAAAGTTTCTAAAAATGGATACTTACAAGTCTTATTATTACTTAAATGTTTAATTACATTTTACAAATTGCAAAGTGTAGCTTTATACTGTCTTATCCCTTGGTTTTTAATTCATGAATATTAGAATTTGGAAGATTTTGCAATTTCATAATATATGTTTTTGTTCCACCATTGAAAGTCCTTTATAAATAACAGAAGCTCTACGTTGTATTTCAAAATAAAAAGAAATTTTAAGCAACTTAAAACTTTTTAACGCATCTCGGCATTTTTCAATATGACATGCTACACATTCCTTTCTAAATCGGAAATATTCTTACTGTTCTCTGCTTCTTCAGTATATTAATACAATTCAATTGAGAAACTCATCAAAATATTCAATCTAACTACTATGTATCTATCACAAGAACGTCTACCGAATGAAAATCTGAGGTGATCTGCTACTATGGAAACAAGAGTACAACTATTACTAATAGCAGAAATTGAAGAAATAACGTAGTTTTTCCTACTTAAACAATGAGCAAATCCCTCACCTCTATTCAAAGTAGTTAATTTTCGTAAGCACAATAACCGATAGGAAGCGAGTCTGATGCTGGATGAGTTCTCGGGATAGTCAGATAGTACATAACCCATGTTCCAAATAATTAAATTGTTAACCACGTTTCAAATAAATAAGTAAACAGTCGTTTAAAATTATCGATAAAAGAGAAGGATCATTGCATAAATCAAAGAAACGTTTCCACTAAACGAGGAAGGTATTTCGAGTGTTTCTTGCAAATTGAGCTAATTTATGTATAAAAACTCTTTCAGGTTAAGTTGGGTCAAAAATTTTGTCTATTTCTCATTAGCACTGAAAACATAAATCTTAAAGAGTATTAGTTACGACTAAGTTATTTTAAGTTATGACCATAAGAATTCATTGAGTTTAACTATTTAGAAAAGTTAAGAAAAAACACACACAATCAAAGCAGATCAATTAATTTTCTTCAACGGTCCCCTACTCTTTCAAAGCTATCATGTAATACCTATCCAAATTTTGTGCTGAAAACTCTAAAACTTGTAAAATTATTACTTTATTTCCTACTTAACATCGAATCCAGCGTTCTTACACTCTTTGATAGGTGCAGTTAAATCTTAACACGATAATTGATAAAGCTTGCTTACACCAATCAGCAGCTCATGGTGAAGACTGTTGTGTTTTTCAGAGTTCCTTAAGTTTGACGAATAATTAGTGTATGTTTAAAGCATTTAGCTAAATTATTGTTAATGGTAGAGCATAATCATACATCAAATGCTTTCTGACTATTATTAGAAGTTTAAAAGTTAAGACATCCAAGAGGGTGTTTCTTTTGCATAAAGTCTACGTCGTGTCGGATTTAATTGACAAACTCATCAGAGCCTATTTAATACCGAATAAGTTTACTCTTCTCTCCGAATCGATAAAAAAATATTAATTGTTGGTGATTATTCCCCAAGTAATTAAAATTTTGTTGGATTGATTTAAAAAACTACTCGTATAAACAATTATATAATGAGTAGTTTCATAACTTTACATAAATATTTCAATTGCATAAAGCAATTTTACAATATTTAATTTCGATTCATTTCGGTTTTGTTCGAATTCATATTAATATTCTCTGTGCGTTGTGCGCATGTTTGATTAACAAACTAATTTTATTTTAAGAAATGCTGTACTACATATGCATCCTAAATTTATGATTCTTATTTCAGATTGTACAGTAAAAGTAACTTTACTGATTCTTATGTATATTGTATCTTACTTACAGTAATTATAAATTTTAGAGTTACTAAATAACAAATATGATGGCAGCTACTTTACATCAAGTAGTGTCAAAGAACATTCTTGGTATTCTACTACACCAGGCACTATCTTTAGTTTTGGTTTAGTGGAACACTTAGTGAAACATCATTTTGGTGTACAGTAGTAACCACTAATTAAGTGCTCAGATACACGAAAATTTTTCATATTGTAGGCATTCTTTGCGGTTTATTTTCATCTAACAAAAAGAAATCTATCATGCAAATAGTGTTCTGGTGTTTATATCTTTCGTCTGCAAATATTTATCTTTTGACCATTATTTTTGTTTGTTCATTATTTCTCCAACACTAAGATTAGTTTTATTTATCAAAATGAACATAAAATTAGAAAGTAAATGCAAAATAATAGTTCCATAATTGAAATATTTCATTACTTACAAAGATAGCTTCAAAAGAATTACCTATACCAGACCAGAATTTATATACCAGATAAACTACTTTCACAAGTTCGAAAACCGAGTTTTAACGAAATGCTGAATGATTCTTCGTCTTGATGCTTAAATTGAAATAATACGTAAGCGATGTGTAAATTTCATAAAAGAAGAAACACTTCCTAACTTTTGCATATGCTTTTTACAACATAAAGTGAAAAAAAAATGGAAAATAAACATCATTTCCTTGTTCTAAAGATTAAACTAAATTCAATGAATCTTTTTCACTGCAGTTCAGTTTTTGAAAATAGTTCACGTGGACAAATAAAAATGATGGTTCACGTGACATTTTCCAAACAATAATCGTTTGCTAAAAAATCGTTTGCTTTAAAATATAAGCATTTCTTAGTTAAAATGTAAAGATAATTCGCTAACGCAACGACCTATAGGAGGAGTTGTTATTTGAGGCGAATGACTAATAGCAGAACAACACGGTCATCAGTTGCACTTTTGGATCAGTTGCACTCCTTCATAGCTTAGTCTGCAGATCGGTAATTTTAATTTCACATTTTGCTTATTTCACTGCATCTTATAATCTTTGAAGCGAATGGAATGTTTGACATGATGTTGTCATTGCGGTTGCGACTTCTGTCCAAAGCTTCATAACTCTCCCTAGATTTAGGTGCACAACTATGGTGGTTAGAGCATCTCACTGCGAAATCTTTGGTTCGAATTCTTCCAGCAGCTAACTATCATTTCTCCCTCCATATGCTTTTTGCACAAAAATGAGTACATTTCAATTTTAAATACACGGGGCTTTCAAATTCGAATATAATTTGTTTAACAATTTTGACACATTTTTGTTCAATTTTGAGAATCACTTATTACAGTTTATATTAAACCAAACTAAGAAAGGCAAGCTAGTATTATCGTGTTTTAATGACTTAAAAATTCGGCAGCAGATCAAAGGTAATATAGTCAAAATAATAAAAATTTAAAATATAGCTAATTACATTTTTCATTGAAAATATTTAAAACAGTATGTAGAACACAATGGCAAACTTAATCCCAATTGAAAACTCTTCAAAATTCTCCGTATAAATTGCTTTCTTCACAATCATTTGGTTTTTGAATTGAATAGTTCAGAAATCAAAAAGCTACATGAAATAAAATGAAACTAATATTTTCGAATTTTAAAAATTTAACAGGCCGGCTGCGTATTAGAGGTAAATTTATCAAAATTAGAAAAAAATGAACAATTTTATTCATTTTTATTATATTTTTTATTGTAAAGTTCGGAAAACAGAATGGCAAGAATATTTTATTTTCAGCTTATTAAATAATAATATATTTAGAATAAACTTTTTTTAAATTTTAAAACACATTTTTAAAATTGGAAATTGTTCAGTCTAATAAAATGTACTTATATTAGTTAATGTTTCTGATATTAATCTTTATTTCTTTTGGAAAGAAAAACTTTAAATCTTCTTTATACAATTTACTTCGTTTAATTTAACTTTAGTGAAAAGAACATTTAAAAACAAGAACAGAAAAACTACTTACATGAGTGTGTTAGCAGGCATAGTTTAATATATTTGATCGGAAAAAAAGCATTTAGTTTATTTCGTTACAAATGATTGTATAATGGAGAAAAATAATGACCGTTTATACGAGAAACAAAATAAATTATCTAACCATGGCATTGTGCCAGTGAAATGTGAACTATAAATGAAATAAAGCGAATGAAAAATTGATCCAAAACTCTTATTCTGAGCTGATTATGAATTGTTTTTCTTTGATGTAATATTTTTAAAGTGCAAAACATGAATTCAATTCTAGATTAAATACCCAAGAAATATTAGGATTATAATTATTAAATTATAATCCTAGTATTCAATATAGCATATCACAAATTAGAAGTATAATTATTAACTTATTAGCCTTCATTGTAAAAACTATTTCACATTTAATAGACAAAAACTTTTGAAAACATTTTTCCAATCAAATTAATAATATGATACTTGATTGCAAAGTGTTCAAACAATTTAAAATTAATATTTCACATGACCTTCTTTAAAAATAGGTACTATTCTTTTTCAAAATAAATAATTTAGCAATATAAATGGCATACAGTACAATAACTCCAAATTGAGTTATTAAAGCATTTATTACTACATTTTACGACTTAAGTTTCAAACTTCTTAAATATTAAATTGATATGGTGAAAACAAAATGCTTAGGTGCAACCTAAAAAAATTTGGTAAAGTGTTATAACGGTACCTCAAATGAAAATATGGTGCAAATTCGATCCAACTTTAATAATTCTGCAACTTTTTTAGCTCAAATTGAACCATAGAATATAGTAATTTAATTTAAGAATTTTATAATAAGGTTAAATTTAACATCATTTTGAAGTTGCTGAAAATTTTAATAATATTATAGTTCAATATATGCTATATGCATGAAACTTTTTAATAGTGTGTGTTTAAGACACAAATATATAATTAAAAAAATATATGACTTAATTTTTGTATTTTTATTAATTTAATGAGCAACGAATTTAGGATTAAATATCTTAACCTTTTCATTCGTGTTTATATTAAGTTTAATTTCATAAAAATTGCACTTGAAACAATCTTTCTCCTTAAACAATAATATATTTTAAAAATTATGCTTAAATAGCATTGCATTGTTAGAAAACTGTATTTAAAACTTCAGAGAAATATATATTTCAGGAAATCTAAATTGATGCATATTTCATACTTCAAAATATGTATGTATTTCAAGATTGAAAGTTTATACTTTACTGTAAAATATACATATTTCAAACTTTGAGGTTGATACATATTTCAATAAAATTAATAGATTGTTTAAGCTTTAAAACTTAATATATAGTTCGAGCTTTAAAATTTGATATATATTCAGCCCAGTAAATCAAAAACAATTTAAACTTGAAAAAAAGTATTACGATTAAAAATGAAGACTGCCATATCTCTAAATGAGAGTTCTTAAATTGATGAAGAGATTATGTTAGGTTGACAATTGAGTTAGAGTTTTCTTAGAAGTAAGGAGTCGAGTGGTTATCTTAGAAAGAAGAGTCGAGTGGTAACAGTCGAGAGTTATCTTAGAAATGAAGAATCGAGGGGTAATGAGAAAAAAAGCTTCAAGCTACGCTATCAGATCACGTCTATGTGATCCTGGGGCGTTGGAGTCAGAAAGCCTCGTTTCATATATGATACCGTTTCATATATGACAATTGAATTAGAGTTATCTTAGAAATAAAGAGTCGAGTGGTTATCTTAAAAGTCGAGAGTTATCTTAGAAATACCGTTTCATTTATGACAATTGAGTTAAAGTCATCGTAGAAATGAAGAGTCGAGTTGTTATCTTCGAAATAAGAGTCGAGAGTTATCTTAGAAATGAAGAATCGAGTGGTAACAGTCGAGAGTTATCTTAGAAATGAAGAATCGAGTGGTAATGAGACAAAAAGCTTCAAGTTACGCTATCAGATCATGTCTATGTGATCCTGGGCCGTTGGAGTCAAAAAGTATCGTTTCATATATGATACCGTGAGCCATGAAGGGAGAATCACGTGATTAGACATGTATAAAATGGTATTAAAGAGGTTAAAACAATATCATTCAAATTTGCCACAATCGTAATGTGGTGTAAATTTGAATAATGATATAATAATTTTTAAACTTGATTTCACTATATGATGGTTCAACTTGAGGAGAAATTTGGTTCAATCTAACATCTTTTTGAAAGATGCTATAACATAAATTTAAATCATATTATAGTTCAAAATTGAACCAATTATTCTGAAAGCGAACATCTCGTGATGGTTTTTCGAAAAAGTACTTCAAGCTTTAAAACACTCATACTAGCATTTATTGTACATAGTTTTTCCATCAATATCAATACTTTTTCTCCATCAAAATCTCTATTGTCATTCCTCAATATCTCTTATTGATGAAAAGTAAGATTTTCATCTATATCTTTCAATTTCTATTCCTTTGTACTCTTACTACTCTTGAAACTTTTCAATACCTCTCAATACTCTAAAACTCTTTGTACTTTTCAATTTCTTTGTACTCTTAATGTCTTTCAATTTCCATCAATTTTTCAGTACTACAAACGAAAACAGCTGAGAACCTAATATTTTCCCCACCAATGATTCTCTAATCGTTTTTCAATATTGTAATTTTTTCTTAAAGATTAGAACTTAAATTTTTTATTTTTTTGATTTGGTAACTGAATTCACTTTTGTTGATTTCATTTAATTCAGACTTCGAAACTCAAATATTTGGAAATTAATACCTTTGCTCTGAATAGTTAGAATAGATAGCTAACAAAATTATAAAAGAAGAGAGAATGAATTCATAAACTTGATTCTTAACGCCATCTATCGTTTGTCGAACATACTAAGACGCTCTCCGCTTTCGTAAAAATGCCAAAAGAAACACCTCAATCCATTCTTTAGCCGGCAGTATTACCGATCCAATTGTAAACATACGTTTTCTGAGCGTTTAACACTAAACTTCTTTCTCTCCAAAACGCTTTGTTCTTTTTCTTTTCTCTTTTTTTTCTTCAAAAAAATAAGTAAAATAAAGTAATAAAAAAGAAGATTGAACTGGAAGGGAAGAAGAAAATGACCATTCTGGAAAGAAAAACAAACAAAGCATACACCATCTTTTTTTTTTTCTTTTTCTGCCGGACTTTTAAGTAAGAAGAAAAGAAAGCGGAAACAATCTATTTCTTTGTTCACTAAAGAAAGATTTACAAAGTAATAATATGAGTTAGAAATGGAGTGAAATAAAGAAAGACGGGGGGGAAAGAAGTAGTAAAAAAATGAGGGAAACTGGACAACGGAATAGAGGAGCAATTCTGTTCAATCCATCAAGAGTGTGACACGATTCCAATAGCGGTTACTGCTCTCGGAGATCGTTGTTGCCAGATGAAAAATCGATTCTCCTTCTACGATGTAATAAATACGTCCCTTTTCAAGAAATAGAGGGCTCATCCACACATTACGGTGTGAGGCAAACACGTGGGGGCGTTAGTGTACGGAGTAGGGACATTGGGGACCCGTTTAATGGAGGCGATAAGACGGGATATAAATTAAAATTGGATCGTTACGTTGTTTTATTGGGCATTAAAGAAATTGGAAAAGAAAATGAAGTATCGTGTTTGGTAAACTAATGAATATTAACGTGCGCAGAGTACACGGGATAGAAAATGTTTTCTGAAAGATGTACAAGTTAAATTAATCATATACCATAGGAAAATGTCACAGCAGTTTTTACAGTTTTTAATTTAGTTGCTATTAAACTTTTCATAAAATTTTATTTATATCGGCAAAATGTTTGCTCAAACACTTTAAATAGCGTCTTAAGGAAATAGCCATTGCGATAACTGGGTGTTTTTTTGTGTGTCCTACTCTGATAACGTGGTACCACACATCATCACGAAATAACTTTGTAAAAATGCACCAACATCTAAGGAATTTAGTGTTTTTTAGTGAGTTTTAGAAACTCAGCTTTGGACAGGAAAAAACATTAGGAACATCATGAAGCTGTTTATCTAGAATGTATTTAATATAAAAGAGGAAAATATGATATTTATGTGTCCTTAATCGAAAACTATCAAAGCCAATTGGCAAACTTAGATTGTGTATCTATCTATTATGAAACACTATTTGAATTTTTATGATATTGAATATTTTTTATTAAGAATTACCCAGAAATAAAGGAAGAACAGGAATAACAGCAATTTTATAATTTGACCAGATTTGAGCAATCAAAAAAAACAAACACTTGTCTTATGTCAATCCCGAACGATCCAAACTATTTTGTACAAAATAATTACTCTTTAAAATTTACAAAACAGTCGGAATAGCTCAGGGGATAAAGCTCTCGTCTCCAAATGAAATGACCCAGGTTTGAATCCTCGGAAAGGCAAAGCAATTCGTATTATGCATTGGGTCACACCGACCGTGGTGCAGACTTAACCATTTATTACAGGTTTGTTAAAATAACAAATTAAAAATTTTATTAATATTATTACATTAAATCAAAAAATTTTAACAAATTAAAAATTAAAAAAATTGTTATGATCACTTTTTATTTATAATAAATTAACGCTCAACAAATCTCACTCATCTAACTAGGCGATGGAGTTAAAAGAAACTCTGTGGCAGGAAGATCATGGAATAGATTCCTCTTGTCATCTAGCTAACTATGAAAGGCGTTTGTGGTTTTCCTCTCTAAGTAGCGCAAATGTGAAAACCAAAAGTATTCCATTGAGGCGAGTTTGCTCAATGCTCGATTAACGAATACCTTGTTCTTCTGAGTAGAGATCCAAATTATAAGACTATTGACTTGTATCTGCAAATCCAACATGGGAACCGCAGTAGCTCAGGCTACAGAGCTTCGTCTCCCAATGAGATGACACTTCGAATCCTAGCCGCGGCTGGTA